>NC_056745.1:28776783-29066783 GCF_019279795.1 Protopterus annectens
AAACCCCATAACACTGCACATGCTGTGTCACACCAGCTCTCATTACCCCTAGAACCAAACCCCACAGCACTGCACATGTTCTGTCGCACCAACTCTCATTACCCCTAGAACCAAACCCCACAGCACTGCACATGTTCTGTTGCACCAACTCTCATTACCCCTAGAACCAAACCCCACAGCACTGCACATGTTCTGTCACACCAACTCTCCTCATTACCCCTAGAACCAAACCCCACAGCACTGCACATGTTCTGTCGCACCAACTCTCATTACCCCTAGAACCAAACCCCACAGCACTGCACATGATCTGTCACACCAACTCTCATTACCCCTAGAACCAAACCCCACAACACTGCACATGCTCGGACACATCAACTCTCTTTACCCCAAGAACCAAACCCCATAACACTGCACATGCTGTGTCAAACCAACTCTCATTACCCCTAGAACCAAACCCCACAGCACTGCACATGTTCTGTCGCATCAACTCTCATTGCCCCTAGAACCAAACCCCACAGCACTGCACATGTTCTGTCGCACCAACTCTCATTACCCCTAGAACCAAACCCCACAGCACTGCACATGTTCTGTCGCACCAACTCTCATCACCCCTAGAACCAAACCCCACAGCACTGCACATGTTCTGTCGCACCAACTCTCATTACCCCTAGAACCAAACCCCACAGCACTGCACATGTTCTGTCACACCAACTCTCCTCATTCCCCCTAGAACCAAACCCCACAGCACTGCACATGTTCTGTCGCACCAACTCTCATTACCCCTAGAACCAAACCCCACAGCACTGCACATGATCTGTCACACCAACTCTCATTACCCCTAGAACCAAACCCCACAACACTGCACATGCTCAGACACATCAACTCTCTTTACCCCAAGAACCAAACCCCATAACACTGCACATGCTGTGTCAAACCAACTCTCATTACCCCTAGAACCAAACCCCACAGCACTGCACATGTTCTGTCGCACCAACTCTCATTACCCCTAGAACCAAACCCCACAGCACTGCACATGTTCTGTCACACCAGCTCTCATTACCCCTAGAACCAAACTCCACAGCAGTGAACATGCTTTCTCCTCTCATGCACCTACTTTTTGGCAAGCTCTCCCTATTGACATTAAGGAATCCAATGATTATTCCAAATTCAGAATGCAACTCAAAAAAGACTTCTTCATCCTAGCCAAATGCTCCTGTTTCAACAAAGGGCATATCACCCAACCTAGCACCTTTCCAAGTCTCCTCTCCTCTCAAGATTCATTGACGACTACAATTCTAAAACCATCTTTATTCACAAACCAAATACGGACAAATCTAACCCATCTAACTACAGACCAATTTTGCTTATTAACACAGACATTAAAATCATGACTACAACTCTAGCAAATAGGCTTAAAAAAGTTTTCCACACAATCATTTCTCCACAGCAATCAGGCTTCATGAAGGGTAGACAAACCTGGGACAACACACTCACTTTAGATGCTGCCATCTAACGTTCTACAAACCATAAACTTCCCTACTACCTTATGGCACATGATGCCACAAAAGCCTTTGATAGAGTCAATCATGAATTCTTGTTGCTAACTCTAAAGCAATTTAACTTTCCAACTAATTTTATAAATACAATCAAAATCTTATATAATTCATCTTTTACCACTCTGACTATTAATAAACTTTGTTCTTCTAAAATAAAATTAAATAATGGAACAAGACAGGACTGTCCCTCTCACCCTACCTCTTTGACATATATATCGAACCCCTATTTATATACTTAACACAAAAAACATTTCACCACATTCCCAATATTTTGGGGACAAATCTGGTATTTTCAGCCTTTGCTGATGACCTCATCATATAGTTCCAGTTACCTAATACTGACTTAACAAAAATTCAAAACACTATCGAAACCTTCTCAAAAAGTTCCAATTATGAAATTAACCCTTCAAAATCTCTTATTTTTCCAATTAACTCAAGCAATCATAAAGAACCTTTCTTTCCTAAAACCCAAATTAAGTTGAAATATACCTTTAAGTACCTAGGGATAATTTTTTACCATAACCATAATAATTCCCTGCAAAATAATCTTGCCAAATCATGGACAAACATCGAAAATGATATAGATAGATGGAAGAATATGAAACTCCCCTTTTTATCTAGAATAGCAATTATAAAAATGAACATCCTACCCAGGTTACCATACTAATTTAATGCAACAAACAGCAACATCCGTTTAAACTTCTTCAAAAAGATAAACACAACTTTAACTAAATTCATTTGGTTTCCTAAGACCCCACGGATCTCCCTACTAAAATTAATGCTTCCAAAAAATAAAGGGGGACTGGGAATACCAGATTTTAGATTATACTACGACATAATCTGTGCCAACAGAATCATGTTAATTGCAGACCATAATCCAATTAACTCTACTTATTCTCCCCAATGGGTTGGTATTTGGCATGCACATATAAAGCTGAGTAACGTAAATCCCAAATCAATACCCTTCATAAATAAACCTGCATTAAAAGACATGAAACTACATAAACTAATCAAATATAAAATAAATCTATTCTAGAAGCTCTTCTCTTCACTAGGTATAACAAACGCACTTATTCTTTTGCAACCCATTCATTTAAATCCAAATCTAAAACTGGGTAATAAAATGATAAATCTTGACCAGTTCCCCCAAATTAAAAACGCAAATGTCTGGGATTTCTATGCCATTAAGGATAACTCTCTAAAGGACATAAAAATAAAATCTGAACTTAATAACTGATATACAATAATTCTGAGACAAATCAAAGAGTTAGTATCTACTTTGAGTAATTTCCCTAATGAGGTTCAGGAAGAAATAAACATTGCCCTATCCCTCCTGAAGTGTCTAAAAATTAAAAAGAAAATGTTGTCAATTACATACAACTTTACCTCAACCCATTAAATATCAATCGTCTATTACATTTGCACAGTACTGGAGAAACAAAAACTCCGAACTGACAGATGTTCACTTCTCCCAAGCAATTAATAATGCAATCAGGTTTGCCCCCTTCAAGAAATTATTATATACCCAGGTAATGGTAAATAATAATGAATATTATACCCCGGAGTGTCTTTCTAAATACTTCACCTCTCTGCCCCTTCTGCCCCACAGTGACAGCTGACCTGCATATCCTGTGGTAATGTAAATATGCACAGAGCTTATGGAACTCACTTAGGATTAAACTTGAAAAAATGGGTTATGGGAAATCCACCCTTTTATGGGAATTTGCTATATTGCATGTGGGTCACAAGGGCCTTCCCACTAATGAAGTGAGAGTCCAGATTGCTCTCTTTATGCTAATTAAGCTTTATATAACACAGAACTGGTTGGATCGCTTTAAAACAAACTGAGGAAATTTTACAAAGATGGCATCCAAGTATTTTCTATCCCATAAACTAACTACAGAAAATATTAGCAAACGCATGAAATACCTTACCTTCTGGAGTACAACCTTGGACTGTATCCTGGAGTAAAATAAAATAGCTTTACACTGTCTCTATTATACTAATACTATTGGCAGTCCTTCCCTCCAAGGTTTTTAACCATTCAATCCTGTTATGGATACTTCAAAGTGTTAATTTAGTAATAATAATGGTGTAAGAATGTAGCACTGTATGTAAATAGTTGTATATGTGACGTGCATCTTATCGTCTTTATTAACTACTGATTTCCCAATTTTGTGCCAGTAACGATAGTTTGAATTAATTGAGTTAGGAATGTCATGTATCTTTTAATAGTATAGTCTCTCTTGACATATTAAGAAAGTAAGCTTTAAATGTTTTGGTTGGCTATGTGAATGTTCATTCGCCATATCTTTATCATAGCTTTGAAAAAAAAAGATTAATTGAAGATTAATTGAAGACTAACACACTTTAAACACAAATCTATATATTTGACATTATACTCTCTTTGATTGTACATTGCACAAACACTCCCCATCAAACTGCCGATACCTTTAACTCTTTCATCACTGAGACTATACAATCTCTAGCTAGTCAACTTATCTCAGAAAACTCCAACCTTCTCATCAACTCACCACACTCTTCCTCGAAATTCATACTACAACCCATTTCTACTTCTCTCATCTACAAATTTATTCATAAACTTAAGCCATGTACTCCATCTGCTGACGAACTTCCTTCCCAATATCTCCAAAAATCAGCCAAAGTAATTGCCTACCCTATATCTACACTTATAAATAGGACAATTCAAGAAGGAACCATCCCAGATATCTGGAAAATATCCCATATTATCCCCTTACATAAAGGTGGGAACTCCAATGATTACACTAACTATCGGCCAATTGCTCTTTTATCACCCTTAGCAAAAATTATGGAGAAATGCATTCACCAACAACTTTTACATCATCTCTCTCTACATAACTTAATAGCAAGCTGTCAACATGGCTTTAGACCATCACTGCCCTCCTATCCTTTACAGAGACCATCAATAGTAACCGCAACAAAAACATCCTCACATCTGCACTCTTCATCGACCTCTCTAAAGCTTTCGACATGGTAAACCATACCCTCCTAATTAATATTCTTGAATCTCTTTCCTTTGATTCTCTGGCCATTAAATGGTTTAGGTCATACCTCAGCAACAGGCAACAGGCAGTTCTCTGGGAAAATCAAATTTCTTCCTTTTTACCTGTCACCATCGGGGTCCCTCAGGGCTCCATTCTTGGACCACTTCTTTTCTCCTTATTTATTTATGATCTCCATGTAGCAATTCCTCAAGCCACCTGTATTCAATATGCAGATGACTCCACACTTATATGCTCAGAAACCTCTCCAACTGAACTATACTCTCTTACTCAAAATGTTTTTAATACTGTAGAAACATGGTTTACCAAACGTTGCCTCCTTCTTAATGCCAAAAAAACAAAACTCCTTCTCTTCACACCCACTACTAGGTCCACCCCCCCCCCCCCCAGACTTCTCAATCTCTTCAAATAATGGCAATGTCATTTTCCCTGACTCTACCACCAAACTTTTAGGAATAACCATTGACAAAAATCTCTCATTTGATCACCATATAAACAGCACCATTAAAATAGTCAACAGAAAAATAGGATCCTTATATAGAATAAAACCTTTCTTAACCCCAACAGTTAGAGCCAAGATCGCTCACTCCCATCTAATCTCAACTCTTCTGTATGCCTCACCTATATTTACCAACCTTAAGAAAACTAACCTCAACAAATTAGCAACTTCCTACAATAATATTGCCAGATTAAGCTACTGGCAATCCCTTCAGAACTCATCACTGTTCTAATCTTAGGCAACTAGACTGGCTGGAATTCCAAAACCATCTGATAATCACCCAACTCACTATTGCCCACAAAATATTTTACCAACCCAGTAATACCCCTATATTCTCAAAACTCTTAATCCCATATAATAATCTGAACTCCTTACGCTCTTCTAGCAAACTCCTTGCAAGCTTAACTAAGTCTAATAATACAGCTGGTGACTCTCTGTTTACTAACACAGCAGGAAAAAACTGGAACCTGCTACCCAGTGAACTAACACTAATTACATCCTTGCCACTCTTTAAACAAAAACTAAAAAAATACCTCCAAAGGCACTGGCTATGCCCTTGTAGTAACCCTGACTAACAACTGCCTTTTACCCCTGTTTCTTCCTCTTCTAACCATACTTCCAAACATTTAAATACTTAGTCTTGTAATTAAGACTGACACTATTTTAAACTCTAATAAACCTATTGCTTAAATCCTTTAACCTGATGTGAACTATTGTACATAATAATTACTGTATTATATCTGTTTTAGCTTTCTTAAGCTATATTATGTTCACTGTACTTTTCTTAAGTGTTTTTGATCTCTGATATGTTATAACTACCTGTTTTATTTGGTTTATTAATCCTAATTAACATGTAACAATATTTTTACATATTTGTATATCTGTGCGGAGCTTTTCTCCCCAGGCCTCTACTGAAAATGGATATATATCCAGCTAGACTAGCCCGGTTAACAAATGTAAAATAAATAATAAATAAATGTTCATTGGACTGTATATATACAGTTTTTTCTATATAATTAGTCTGAGCTCTTCTGTTATTGCTTATTTTTCTGTAGTTCTTTTTTGTGAAATGTTTGGTATTTCACCCTGGGTGAGCCTGAAATTGGTCAATATTGATCAGTCCACTACGCCAATAAATGAATAAAAAATAGATGGATGGAGATAGATAGATAGATAGATAGATAGATAGATAGATAGATAGATTAGGTGATAGATAGATGATAGATAGATAGATAGATAGATAGATAGATAGATAGATAGATAGATAGGTAGATAGACAGATAGATAGATAGATAGATAGATAGATAGATAGATAGATAGATAGATAGATAGACACAGATAGATAGATAGATAGATAGAAAGATAGATGGATAGATAGATGGACAGATAGAAACTAGATGGACAGATAGATAGATAGATAGATAGATAGATAGATAGATAGATAGATAGACAGATAGATGGATAGATGGATAGACAGATAGATATATAGATAGATAGATAGATAGATAGATAGATAGATAGATAGATAGATAGATAGACAGATAGATAGACAGATAGATAGATAGATAGATAGATAGACAGACAGATATATAGATAGATAGATAGACAGACAGATAAAACAGGAGAGTGTCTTCCACTTTTTTATCTGCAAATGAAGTAAAGTCACAACAGTGCTCTCAGATCATCAACACTTTACCTATATTGTGACAGATCAAATGGCAGGAACTAATAATGTATTTATCATGTTAGATACTAAACACTTTCAGTTCAATTGTTTTGAACTAAAAACATGAGATGATAGGGTTGTTTCCATATGCTGTAGTCTGATTATTCAGTTTATCAAATTATTTATTAAAACTCTTGAAAGAAATTAAAAATCACGTGACAGTGCTTGTATAAAATATTTACTCTTTTTTTAATGATATCTATGCTGTAGAGTGACATAGACAAAACCACCAAAAAATTCAACAGAATTATCTTCCCGAGTTTAATATTTGACTTCAGCACATATACGGCAATTCCTCAGATCAATTGCTAATTCTGCAAAATCTCAGCAAAAACCTACTATCCAGTTCCAAACGCATACATTTAATTCACTGAATCAGAGTTATAGGTCTGCTTGAAAATAAAATGTGGATGCTGTGCTGTGTGATTTGCAATAAACAAATTGTATTCACAATGTTTAACTCATTTGTTTGGAATATTCTATAAACACTCACTATGTACAGCCTTGTGATGAATCTGTTAAGCACTTTCCAACAGGAAAAAAATCAATAACCACATTTTAAACTAAAACACAGGAATGTTCTCAATTTCAAAGTTTCAGGGAGAGCTTAGAATAGACGTTTCTATACTGTTGTACCCCCGTTGTGTCAGGCTGTAGGCTTTAACAAAATCTGTGTTTCAGTGCAATGTTTTTTAGCTGATGGTTATTAGTTTGACCATGTTTGTTAATTCATGATAACAGCAGTTTGTCTTCTGGCTGATTTGTAAGACGTCACTATGGAATCTTAAGTAGACATTTCTTGCTAAGCTTCACTGAGTACTGTTTACTACTGAGGTATCATAAAATTGTGCAACACAGACATAATAAATCACATATCAGGCATTGAGAATGATGGTCTAATAAGTAAGAGTTTATTAATTTTTCATTTGTAATACAGAGCAGACTATACAGTACAGGTGTCATGAGCATCAGTTAACACTACTGATACATTTACAGAGGAAGGCTTGTCGGAATATTTATTAGCGGTTCTTATAATTAGAGAGTCTGAGGACACATGACCGACCATGCACGTGTAGGCTGTCCCACGGTTCCACTCGTCCTTATCTATCTCTAGCCTGCTGACCATCGAATAGCTTTTATCCTTCTGGTAGGTTGGCGAATTAGTGTATTTCTCCTGCCCAATGATGTCACAATTGTGCTTCCATTTCACAAAAATATGATCTGGATAGAAACCTTTCATCAGGCAAATCAAAGTCAGGACATCACCAGACATCAGCTCCTTTGGTGATGGTTGCAAAATGTATACATCAGGAAAACTTGCATTGTCTAGAGAAGGAAATATATAAAAATACTTAAAAAACAAGCCAAAATATATGCCATAATTTTGTAATATTTGTATGTTCAATTTAAAAAGATAAAATGAAAACATTTAAACATTGTTTTTAAACTACTGGTGACATAAACTGGACTTAATTGATTCCTAGGTGTGCTTTGCGTAATTATGCCTGTCTACTTGTTTGCTCATTCATATATAATTTCTTGAGCTGTATCTAATGCATATTCAGTTTATTCTTCCAAAATACTTGGTCATCTTAATACTTTAAAGTACTGATTTGAACGTGTCAGCCAGCAAATTCACAGTGAAGACAGAGGTACTTGTAGGCTGGAAATGGACAATGAATGGGAAAAGGTGAAAATAACGATTTCCTCAAGATGGAAAGGAATAATAATGTGACAGGTAGTGAGCATTAAATAAAACAGACTTTATATTGGCTGTTTTGGTTTGATAGGAGAATGACAAAGATAAAAAGAAGGTGATATTATTTAGAGGGGTAGAAACATGGCACTGATTGTACACAATGATAACAGCAGGGTATATATTTTGTTGTCAGTTGTTAAAGAAATGATAGTACAAAACAAGAAAGAATAAAATAAAAAATAAACCATGAACTAAAGACAGATGTGAAGGAAAGAGAGAGCAAGGCAGGAGGATATTCACAGAAAAAAGTACAAGAAGGCTGTCATACTGAGTCAAATGTTTTGCCATTACAAAGCTCTGTAATCCAGATCACAGATCTTGTTCTAATCAGTGCTTTAACTTTGCATGTTAGAGTCTATCAGGTAGACATAGATGTATTTATTTCATAAGATGAAGGCTGAATATTAGGTTCTCTGCTCAGTAATTACAGCACAATAAAGTAAAACGTGCACATACATGCTTGCAAATGATACAGTTAGCTGCTGTTGTTCCAGGTAAAGTGTTGTGCATTCAAAATAATCTGCAAGAATAATGTAATGTATGAGCAGGGGATGTCATGGCTGGTGAATATGTGGGACTCTTATGAAGAAGAGTTATCCAATATTTGCGTTAGAATTTTGTGTGGCTTGCTTTTTTATTAACAATACAAAGCAAAGGGATATATTAGCTACTTACTTATGAAAATTAGATTGGCATTATATTTATAACACTACTGTCTACATGATTAGTGCCAGTGGAAATGTCAGATCAGGATCTGAGATGTGTCTTTTGATTTGTTTACTAAACACTGCACTGCTGTCTTTTTACTATACTATTCACTAAACAGATTATTGCAAACCTGCTTAATATTCGACACTGACACTTACCTTTTGCGTAAGATATCTTTAGTTCCCGCGGAGAAGGGAAAGAAGAATGGGACACTTTACACGTAAATGTAGCGCCACTGTACCATTCTTCTGCTGACACTTTCAGCTGGCTCTGCAGCGTCTGTGTTCCATTATTATCATTTTCATGTAGATCATCCTCTTTGTCTGCTGTTCGATCCTTGCCATCTTTCATCCAGGTTATGTCTTCTCTTTTAAGGTCCCATCCAATTACTAAGCACATTATAACAGCCTTGTGCTTCAGGAATAAGTCTTCAAAGGAAGGCTTCACAAGGTAAACTGATGGTTCTTGCACACCTACCTGTGAACCTGATCAGAGCGTAAGATGAGACACATTATACATGCAAGCAAGGAAACACAATATACTTGCAAACTAACTATATCGTTAAAATGTTTCCTTTCATCTGCAGCCATTAAGATGAGTATCTTGAAGGCTTCTAGCAATTTAATGGGTACAGCAATTTGCAGTCAGTTGTAATACCATTTTTTTCAGAAAGGGTTACAATGTAAATATGAGATTTTTCATAAGCACTTTACATGCATGCTTAACACTGTTCTTTGTAATTGTGTATATACTTTTATTATCGTCCTTAAAAATAATTTATTTTGCTGAAGATTGCTAAGTGTTGTCAGTAAACAGAAAACAAAGCTTGGGAATGAATTAACAGCCTGCTAATTTATTTTCAGATAATGTCACATAGTAGCTTTCCCACAGCATTCAGACAGCATGTTGAAGTGTAATAACATCACACATTAGCCATCATGTGTAGTAACTCATCCTCCCTAAAGATGTAAGCATTCTAATAACTGAAATTTCCTTTTACTGCATGTATTTAGGGACTTTTAAAAACCTAATATGCTTCACTCTGCTGTGGCCCCCACAGAGATTGACTAGGAGCTCATTAAACCAGTAATAATCTTCTCTTACTTTGTATTTTTGACTTCATACCTCATAATACCCCCTACACTGCAAATGTCTGTACTGAATACCGCTGTCTTAGAGCCTGCACTTTTCAGAGTAATAATTCCACACTCACTCAGCCTTATCTCTTCTGCTAAGTGTGGGGGTATGCCTTATTCATACAAGGAGTGGCCCTGTTTATTCTGACCTGTGCCATTAAACATTCTGTGATTAGTTATGCCTTATTCATACAAGGAGAGTTTCTGTTTATTCTGACCTATGCATTTAAACATTCTGTGATTAGTTATGCCTTATTCATACAAGGAGTGGCCCTGTTTATTCTGACCTGTGCCATTAAACATTCTGTGATTAGTTATGCCTTAGTTATACAAAACTGTACTGTTAAATGTTCTATGATTAGTTAGATTAGTTATATCTTATTCATATAAGGAGTGGCTATGTTTATTCTGACCTGCACTCTGAAGAAAAGGAAAACAGCAGACTACAGTTTTAAAATTGCAGTTATGGAAAAGGTAACCCCTAGAGAATGTGATGGCCTATAGCAACTTAAGTTGGAAGAATGTGAGTTATATTGGCAGCTCACACTTAATGCAAGTTTTTGGCCAGGGACTAATGCCCATATTTCTATTAGTTATCTTTTAAAACTAAGAGCTTTAGAAAGAATTTACTATTTAATGATCGCTCTTTCATAAAACTATTTATTATTGCATGGCAAAAGAAAGTTTACAGGTTTATGTATTCAGATATTCAGCTTTTGATTTTTGTTTACTTCAATTTTTGACTTATTGAATGTTGTTGTCTTTCGGCTTTTCCCAGTTAGGGGTTGCCACAGCAGAACTCTGGTCCGCTAATAATTGGCAGTAGAGATTTTATGCCGATGTGTGCCAGCTCATTCACATTCAACCTTCAGTGAAAGAATGCGCCCATTTATGCATGTCTGAATGCCCACCCAGTGGGGGGGAGGACATGCAGACTCCACACAGAAGGCTACTGCTAGACCACGACTTATTGAATATGTTGCCTTAATGCATGATTTGTTCAGGGAATTTAGCTGTCACATGATTTAAAGCTGATCACATGATTTTATAAAGTTGTTGCCTGTCACATGATTTTAAGCTGACCACATGATTTTAGTTTCAAGATGTTTGAGCTAGATCTGTTGGAATCTCCGTGATAGTTATTAGTTTGTCTTCTATTTTGGTTTGATTTAACTCCTATATTGGCAGAAAGTCCAGCTGAGAGCTCCTGATGCCATCTAGAATGGCTGAGATTTCAGGTGGAGAGTTCAGCAGATAATTTCTGGTATGAAACCATATCACAGGCTTTGGAGAAGTGGTTAGTCTTTTAGAGTGATAAACCCATGTACCATTTGAACTTGTGGATTCAGAGATTACCTATATGCAAGGGGCAGAGATCTCAGCTGAGTTTCTTTTCTCCTCAATGCCCTTACTTATGAGATGAGCAATACAGAATAATAATACATTTATTATGCTCTGCTGTTGGATTTATTTTGATTATATGAATTCTATCAGTGAGCCAGTTAGTGACCCATCTAATGATATAAGGGTTGATATCTAACTGGGTGAGTTTGTCATTGATGCCCGGCAATAGTGTCATATACATAGATTTTCCCCTCATCCAGGGCCTTGGTCACTGTCTCAGAGATGTCTACCAGGTTTAACTGGCATGATCTCCCTTGATAGCTATGTCCACAGGCTCAGTATAAATCATTAACTACCAGTTCATCACAATTCTGGGCCTTTCCTTTTAGGTTATGGATGGGGCTCGCTCCTATTACTCTTAGACACAGCAATGCAGTTGCATAGGTATTTGTATAGTAGTATAGTGCAGAAGTGTAGAACTAGGCACAGTTGCCAGTTCCATCAGGAGGTGCAGAGCAGCTATTTAAGCCATCATCCCGTAAGTAATAATCTGCTTTTTGGAGAGTTTTTTTTTTAGTTTCTGGGGGGGGGGACAGGTGTGATAGTTACTGAGGAATGAGACGGATTTGTGGTTCACCAGAGAAGACATCACAGTGGGGGGGGGTGCTACAGGTCCCTCATATTGGTATGTACCAGATCCAGGATGTTGGCACCCTTCATGGTGGGATCCTGTAGCTCGCAATGATGACTTGAATGTCCTACCAACAGTTTAATTGCACCTGAAGTATCTCCAGGAAGAACCAGGTCAGTGACTGCACAAATCTAATCATTCCATCTTGAGGACTGCTTCCAGTGAGAGTGAGTGCAGTTGTTAACCCTCTAGCATTTAGCAGCATAACCTTGAGGTTTTTTTTAGGAGTTTTTACATCGGGAATTTTGTCCTCCTAAAAAAAATCTGATCTGAGGCAAGAGAGCCTGGTCAGTAGCCAAAATCCTAATTGGGTAGTTTAGTAGAGCTGCCCCCATTGTGCAGGGGGATGATGTAGAATATCTTCCAGTTTAGAGGAATGTAGCTTTCGAGGACAGAGAGGTTAATCAAGATAAAGATGGGGTAGGCAATGGCATCTGCAGCTAATTTTAGGTATTCTCTGGGAAGGCTCTCTGCTGCTAGGGTGGTGAGTTTAAGCTTTTTGAGTAGTTTTTTATGGTATGAGTTGAAACAGATTTAAAGGAAAAGGTGTTGCAGGCTTCATTACTGGTGACTGAGATAGTTGGTGGGGTATTTTTGTAAGAGCTGATAAGAGAAGGAATTGAGTTTATGAAGAAGGTACTGAATTGTGAGGTTATGCTGTCAGCTGTATATGTTGTTTGTCAGATTTTATTTGTTTGTAGAGCAGTAGGTTTTCTTTGTTTGGCCCTGTTTATCTGTATTCACATGAAGCTGGGTTCATTTATCCAAACTTGCATGTGTCAGCATATGTGCATATCAGAATGTGCCTGGGTTTGAGCATATGCATGTGTATAAACACACACTGTGTGTGAGGATGTTAAGCATGTATCAGGGTGTGTGTGTGTAAATTTTGTATGTTATCAGGTACATGAGCTGGTGTAATTGTTTAACCCCTCACAAGTGCATTAGCACCAAGCAGTTTGAGTGTAACAGGATTGTTTTATTTTATTTCATTCTATTTAAATAAAATTCATCATCAGTGGCTGTGTGGAAATTACTTCTTCATAAGCTAATTACTGCTCCTTTGAGTTTTCATGTATGTGAGATGGTTTAAGTGTCTGACCTCTCAAAAATGTATTAGTGACCTGCAGTATGTGTGTAGCAAAATGTTAGCTAGATCATTTTATTTTATTTTTGTAGTGCAGACTATCTTTGATAGCTCAGCTGGTAGAGCAGAGGACTGTAGTGATTTCCCAAGTCATCCGTAGGTCGCAGATTCATTTCCAGCTCGAAAGAGGTTATCTTTGGGGCGACCATGGTGGTGCAGCGGTTAGCATTGCCGCCTCACAGCAAGAGGTTCTCCGGTTTGATTCTTGGCTACGGTGCCTTCTGTGCGGAGTCTGCATGCCCCCCTGCAGTTGTGTGTGTTTCCTCCAGGTGGTCTGGTTTCCTCCCACATCCCAAAGACATGCTAGAGGTGGATTGGACACTCTAAATTGGCCTAAGGTGTGAGTGTGTGCATGTGTCTGCCTTCTGTGGAATGTTGGGTGCCAGGCTGCCAGTTCGACACTGTAAAACTCCACTGCCAATCATGAGCAGACCGGTAATCCACTGTAGCAACATGCTATCTAGATCATTTTATTTTATTGTTGTAGTGCAGACCATCTTCTGTTCTTATCAGTGGCTCATTGGAGATCGCTCCTTCCTGAACATGTATAAATCACTAATGTTGTCAGTGGTCACAAGCAAGTGTGGATGAACATGAATGCACATGACACAAAGACGCGAAGATGTGTGTCAGCAGTTCTTAACATGATAAGCATGATTAGAAGGAAGAGCGGGAAGCGGTGGTGAGATATATCAATTTGTAACAATTTACGCTAAAAAAATACAGCCTGCAAAATATCATTTAATCTGGTGCTTGGTATACCTTATATGGGACTATAATCTAATTTTGTACATCTTCCATGCTCGACTAAGTATACTGTGCTTTGAACATCAACTAACCCAAGGCAGTATATTTGAATTTCTGTAAAATAATACATTTTGGAATTGACTGATAACAATTTTAGATATAGCAAGTGTCGAATGGTCAAACACTTAGTTTATTGTTATTTAAGAGTGAGTAGCAAAACTGAAGTTCCTGCACTAACTAGTATGAAGGCTTTTAATAATTATGTTTTAAATTATCTATCCAAAAAAAAATCAGATTTTTAATGGACAGTAAGAACTGTTATTTTTATTCTGTCCCTCAGAAGGGTGGTTATTTCTGTTGCGAAGTAGCAAGGTTGATGGAAACACTTTGAAGTGTCCAGGCCCTGCTGACAGTTCTTTGAATATCATGCTGGAGTTTGTCAAAGGAATAGGTAGAAGGTAATGTAACGTCTAAATGATTTGTGATGCCGATAAAAATATGAACTCAAATAATTCATTAGGACACATCTCTAAAGTAGGTAAAAGAAGGCAACCTGATTTACAATCAGTTGGAGGTATAGCTATACATTCAAAAACATTTTGAATCGAGGAGAAATGGAGGAATTAGTGCTAGGGGAAACAGGAAAAAGGCAAACTGGAGACTTAAGGTATGTCCAAAAATGGATTTTAAATATCATAGACTATAATAAGCTCATGAAGAGAAAACGTACAAGAATGTCCAAGATACTGAACAACAATGAAGGAGGGGAGGAGTTACATCTCACAATGTGCTTCATGAGTCCGACACAGAAACTGCAGTTCTGTAAATCAGAAATCACATACAGTAAATACAGCTAAAAACCAAAGGAAAACAACTGTTACGTGGCAGAAAAAGACTATTCAAGAAACTGGCTCAAGGGTCATCACAGACTAAAACTGTTAAACAGGTATTGCTAAACAGGTAGACTCAGGCATATAACTGACCGACAAACCTAGTAATCATATCCCCTTTACCATCTATATCCAGACGATGTTATTAGGAATAAATGACAGCTAATAACAGCTTCCATACCAAGTCACCTGAAGGTACTATCATACAAGCAGAAAACCAAGACAATAAATTCAGGAGATAACAGTCCTGCCTTATAAATTCCTATTGAAAACAAGAAAATTACATCAGTGGGTGGGACCTCTATTCCATTTGCAGACTTGACAGAGGAAGAAGGCATCACTTTAGTTAATCAAGATAGTTAAAAAGACCCCTGCAAGTTATACATTTTGTCTATAATGAAGGAACTTTTGATGTCTAAATATCACCCTCAGAACAAGTAATGCACTGAAAATAAATCAGATCTGACCCACCAGTCATTCAAATTAACATATAAGCCTTAAACCAGCACCTTTGCAGTAGAGGGCTAAAGCCCTGACTTTGGACCAGATGTGGTTCATGTGCCTGACAGCCTTCATTCTAGACCTAATACTGTTTTAAATGTATAATTTTTCAATGCTCAAAGCATAGTCAGATGTGATACACGTAACAATAATTATTTCAGAGAACTAAAATAGTGCTAATCTTGGAAGCTTGGAACATCTCACATATATGCATAACTGGATTTAGTTAATATGATTGTACATATGAATGCAAAGCTACTGGAGGTTAACCTCTGTGGCTGGTTTCAGCCTATTCTCCGGATATAACATTTCTATGACTAACTGCATTCTGCCCCAGTGATAACCCTGTGGTTAGTTTCACCCTTCACCCTGTTCTCCTGACATAACATTTCTATGGCTAACTGCATTCTACCCTACTAACATAACCCTGTGGTTGGTTTCACCCTGTTCTCCTGATGTAATGTTTTTACAAGTAACTGCATCCTGTCCTACTTACGTTATACTTGTGTGCATAACAGCATTCTGCCCTACTGACACAATGTCTGTTTGGCTATTAGCATCCCATCATCTTGCAATCACATCCTTGTTGCTAACTCCATCCTGCCCTGCTGACAGAGAGCTATGGATAGAAGCATCCTTTCCTCCAGACTTAACATCGCTGTTGATAACAGAACCCTGGTCTCCAGGCATAACATCAATGAGGCTGATATGATGCTGTCTCCTGGCATAATATTCTTATGGCTTAGAGTATCACTGCTGCAGAAACAACATATTTCTAGCTTACAGTCTACTGCCATCTTCACATAGAATCCCTGAGGCTAATATTAGCTGGTGTCCTATCCCCCCTAGGACAGCACCTGCTGACATAGCAGCCTTATAACTAGAAGCTTAGTGTCCCCAAGGGCAGCCCCTCCTGACATAACAGCATTATGACTAACAATCCCATCATCCACTGACACAACACTCTTCTGATGAAGAGCTTAGTATCAGCTTTGTATGTTATCCTTGTGGCTAATGTTACCTAGTATCCCAGTCTCTTGAGACAAGCCCTCCAGACATAGCATGTTTATGGCTGACAGTACCTTGCCATCCTGACACAACAACCTTGTAGCTAACAGCCTACCACCATCTTTATTTATACCCATGTGACTAACAGTGTCATGCTCCCTTGGCACAACATTTCTGTTGAGCACAACCTGATTTTAGAAGATCTTGCCATCCGCCAGTGGCCAACCCAAGTTCCCAGACCCAGAGTGCTACCATAAAGCTTGGTTCTCTATGACTGTGACCATTAGTTGTCGATGAATGCTTCAATATCTACAATGTAACTTACTGCACAGATGTTCATGTTTTGAAACATTCTTCTCAAATCCGTCATTTTGTGCTCGGCAGGTGAAATGTACGCCACTTAACCATTGGTGTTTGCTGATTTTTAAATGACTTGTAACAGTAAATGTCATGTTCCCTTTAGGTACCACATGACTAATAATGTAATCTGAAGGTTCAATGGCCGAACTATTCACAAGCCATGTAACCAAAATGTCTTCTGGGTAGAAACCACTTGCTATGCATACTAATGTCATTTCATCATGTTCTTCCACAGTCGGGCAGCCCAAGTACAGGGAAGGTGGAATGGTTTGAACCCCTAGTAAAAGACAAAATGAGAACATCAGTATCAGCCTCTTACTATGACAGACGTACATGTTACATTTGTTATTAGCAGCCATGAATGGGCGATAAATAAGAGTTTAATTCTTAGATGCTACCTTTCCTCATCTCTTTGACCTACGCACGTAAAACATGTAAACTTCTTCATGGTATTTATCGACCGCCTTTAGCTCAGAAAGCTAAGAAATAAACTTATCATTATTCCAACCCTCCGCCACCCCTCCCATCTCACACTTCAGAATCCTTTGCATTAACTTGTCTTTGTTCAGAATAGCTGCCACAAAAATAGCCTTTTCAAAAACAGCACAAGCAGAATGGGACTCACCACCACCTCAGTTAAGAAACATCACAGAGCTCTATCTGTAGTGAGCCCATATTTACCAAACCTCTGCTGGTTATTGTTGTCAGTTCAGGCATTATTTTCCCATTTAAATCAACCAATTATACTTTTCTTCAAGTGTTTTTCTAGCTGTAATACTGTGACTGTGATATTTCAATGTTCATGCTGTTAGTATGTTCACCATTTCAGAGGGTCTCACATTTCTAAGCAGCTGTGTGACTGGGAATTGGTAGGGTATGGGGCTATGGGGCACTGTAAACTGGGAATTGGTAGGGTGTGGGGGCTATGGGGCACTGTAAACTGGGAATTGATGGGGTACAGGGCTGTGGGGACTCTGTACACTGGGAATTGGTAGGGTATAGGGCTGTCAGGGTACTATACACTAGGAATTGGTAGAGTATAGGGCTGTGGAGACACTGTACACTGGGAATTGGTAGGGTATGGGGCTGTGGGAGCAGTGTACACTGGGGATTGGTAGGATATTGGGCTGTGGGGACACTGTACATTGAGAATTGGTAGGGTATGGGGCTGTGAGAGTACTATACACTGGGAATTTGGAGGGTATGGGGCCCTGGGACCTCTGTACACTGGGAATTGGTAGGGTGTGGGGCTATGGGGCACTGTACCCTGAGAATTGATAGGCTATGGAGCAGTGGGGGTACGGTACACTGGGAATTGGTAGGGTATGAGGTTGTGGAGGCACTGTACACTGAGAATTGGTGAGGGTGTGGAGGCACTGTACCCTGGGAATTGATAGGGTGTGGTGCTGTGGGGGCACTGTACACTGGGAGCTGGTAGGGTGTGGGGCTGTGGACTCACTCTACCCTGGGAATTGGTATTGTGTGAGGCTGTGGAGGCACTGTATACTGGGAACTGGTAGGGTATGGAGCTCTGGGGGCACTGTACACTGGGAATTGGTAGAGTATGGAGCTGTGAGGACACTGTACAGTGGGAATTGGTAGGGTATGGGGTTGTGGGGGCTCTGTACCTTTGTTGTACTGTGTAGTTTTATGGATAATTGTGTTTTGTGGCCAAATATGTCCACATTATGGTAGGAGGGTAGAAAAGGTGGTTTGAAAGGGGGCAGCTTCCCTAGGTGCTAGCTCAGATAAGGCACAATTTAAGCAAAATTAAATGCAATAAAAAATGATTGTACTGCTTTTTTGCCTTAATTTCTTATTTCCTGTGGTCCTGGCTACTGCCTACCCCTTTTAGCCATCACCTTATGTGTGCATCTTCAAATCCTTATGTTTTAAGTAAGAGATGAGCACAAGACACTGCCCCAAAGGTTATTGATCGGGTTGTAGGACAGAGGTGGTGAGGTACAGAAAGCAGATACTGGGCTGTATCTTTAACCCACAGCAAGAGCAGTAACTGCTCTCTTGATTCAGAGTCCTCTCTGTTTCTTTTCAAAATTCACATCATTGCTTGGCTCAGTCACAGACTTGGCAGGCTCAGTCAATGGCACTAATCATTTTTATTATATTGGAATGTGATGTTTTATTTTTAATTCCCTTTTTTTACCTATTTACCTACTATTGTACCTGGCTGGTGTTGGTGTAGTCCCTATGATGCACACACAAGAATGACCAGGTAAGTCAAGTGGGCAGGCCAGGTACTGGCATGCAGGCTATTTGGTAAAATTTACAGATATATTTATTTATTTATTTTTGCAATTATAAACTTAGAAAGTTGCCAGAATAATGTATTTTGCACTAGTATACATTTTCTGAAGGATATGAAGACTGAAACTCATTTCATTATTTAGTGACTTCATCTTGAAATTGGAGGATAAAATCAGGGCCACAATTTAAAATAGTGCTGGTATAAACATAGACGCTTACTAGAAATTATTTTTATACTGTCTGAGGGATGTGATATCCAACTCAAATGTCTGTCATTATTTAGAGTTGGGATCGAGATGAGATGTGATATAGTATTAAATATAAGAACTTATACTTATAAAGTTGCTGCTTGCTAGAATATTATGATTTTCACTGGTATGCATTTTCTGAAGGATATGAAGTCTAAAACTCAAATGTCTGTCATTATTTACTGAGTTGAAGAACTATTATGATATTTCTTATCAGGACATTGAAAAAGTTATATCCCCAGTAATTGCCCCCATGTTGCTGTACTGGACACTATCCTTTCAGCTGAGTGGACTCCATTTACTATAACCCCTTGTGACATACTGCCTAACCTGTTTACCCAACCAATCATGGCATGAAACAGTCCAAAATCTGTCTTTATTCTTTCACTGTCATCTTGCACTCTACCATAAGGAATGTATTACTAAATTCAAACTAAGCTGGCCACATCCAGTCTCTTTCTAAACAAATTCACTGGTTAACCAGTCAAAAACCGTATCCATGTTTGTCTGAAATTACTTTCCTCTTCCAAATGTATTCTGCAGTGAACCCCATATCCTGTGTGTTTCCATTAATTAACGTCCACAATGTGCCCAGGATTTTTTACAGCTGTAATAAATTAGTACTATGCAGTCTCTGTCTTGCTTTTTCACTTATTAATTATAATAATATCTGTCTTTACCTTTCTCAAGCACCTCACCCCTGCTGTGTTTATTAAAACTGCTTTTATAGATATTACTGGTTCTTCCCAGCTTTCTAAGAATTCCACAGTAATCCTTGCCACTTTCTATTCAGCTGCATGAAACACCACACTATAAACTGATAATCGTCAGTGGAACATGTACACACATTGGAAACATGCATCAGTGCATAAAACAAATGAAATGGTTACCTTGTTCTTTTACAATAGTCTTCATAAAAGGCATGCCAAAACAAGGATGTGTGACTTGGCAGGTGTATGTTTTGCCCTGATTCCAGCCAGTTAAATCATCAGTTAACGTGCTTCTTATGGTCTGAGAACCATTTACATGCGATTCTTCTCTCGTAGTGACATTACTAGTGTGTTTCTCACCATCAATTGACCAACTTACAGGGACACCAGAAAGCTCATAACCAACTACTAAACAGGTGATGAGAGCTTTCTTTGTTCTGGCCAACTCTTGATATGAAGGCCTTAAAATGTATACTGTTGGTCGAGGGCAATGTTTCATGCAAGCTGAAAAACAAAACATTCACTTTATATGATATTGTAATGTAGAAACACCATGTTCAAATATAAAAATAAAATGAATCCTATTTAGTCACACAGGTAATGAAATACAACATTATCACCACTGATAATGTTATGAACATTTGGAAAATAAAACTAACTTAATAAGGGAATGAACAGAAAATTGTTTGTGAGTCACTATGCATTATGATTCAGTAACCTTTTTAATATTTACAAAATTAATCTAGTATGCTTAGGGACAATATTTCAGCAGTGTAATTATCAATAAATAAGCAACAAAATAATTCAGAGTGGGGTATACAATACAATATAATATAACATGTCAGTAGTATAATAAATTCACATTCATTATGTGTGTGTCTTTGTGTGTGTGTGTGTGTGTGTGTGTGTGTGTGTGTGTGTGTGTGTGTGTGTGTGTGTGCATGAGATAGATGGATATTACATTGTATGTTTATTGTATAAATAGTTATAACATTGTATGTTTATTGTATAAATACATATTACATTGTATGTTTATTGTACAGATAAATAGATATTACATTGTATATTTATTGTACAGACAGAAATTACAGTGTATGTTTATTGTATAAACAGAGAGATATTACATTATATGTTTATTGTATAAATAGATATTACATTGTATGTTTATTGCATACATAGATATCACATTGTATATTTATTATACAGATAGATATTACATTGTATGTTTATTGTATAGACAGATAGATATTACATTGTATGTTTATTGTATAGATAGATATTACATTGCATAGTATAGTCACTGTATAGTCACACACACAAAGACACACACACACCCAGCAAAATAGATCATCAGGAGCCAAGAAGGGTGGACTTAAGACTTAAACCGACATTACTATATTGGGAGGAGGGATAGATTCATTCATCACCCAAAAGACCCTATGCTGTGGAAAAAAAAATCGCACACATGAGAGCACTCTGGGCGCTGGCCTCAAGAGAGAAATCTTGACCAATGGATGGGAGAGATCAGATATACCCCAGGGATTACCGACAGACAGAGGCACAAAAAAATAATGTATATTTCCCCATATACTAAGGGGTGCGTAGCCACAAACGATGGGGCTAGGCTTGTAAATGCCTGAACCTATGAATAGATATTACATCATATGTTTATTGTATAGATAGATATTACTTTGTATGTGTATTATATAAATACATTGCATATTTATTGTATAGATAGAGAAATATTACATTGTATGTTTACAGGTTCATAGGTTCATAGGTGTGTACTAGGCTAATGGTCCTGGGGCCTTTACAAGCCAAGCCATAGGATTACCCTGGCATAGTGCCACCCGACCTTAGTTCTCAGTGCCTCTGTCGAGTAGAGCCACTGGAGTTATCCCTGGGCTGAATTTTCTGTTTCCCATCCACTCATCAAGATTTCTCTTGAAGAGGGTCAGCGAGGTGCTCTGCTTGATATGTATGAGAAGTCTGTTCCATAGCATGGGCAGTGTCTGGGTTATGAACCTGTCCCTCCAGCATGCTCTGTTAATTGTAGTATTGAGGTTGAGGTCTCTGGAGTGTGTGGTGTGGAGGGATTGGGATTTCTGCAAATGTAGCATTTCTAACAGAGCTAGGTCAGACATGGATTTGTAAGTCAAGCAGAGATTGCCTCTAAGTAGGTGATATGAGACAGAGAATAGTTGGAGTTTTTTGAGTCTGTCCATATAGGACAAGTGTTTAAGGCCTAGGATCCTCTTTGTGAGGTACTTTTGGGCCTCTCCAGTTGTTGCAGGTGTCTAGTGAGGTACATGCCAAATGGGGCATTGTACTTGATGACTGGCCTAATGAGGGAAGAGTAGAGGGAGACAATGACCTCTTTCTTCTTGGATGCAAAACCCTTAGTAATGAGATGTGCCACATAGAAGGAATTTCTGTCCACAGTGGCAATGTGGTGATCAAAAGAGAGGATGCTATCAAACTGTGGTCCCAAATCTCTTATAATGCCTTCTATGTTCAGTGGGCTACCATATATGTGGCAATTCATGGGAACCAAGTTTTTCCCAGAGGGGATAATGACACATTTTTTGGCATTGAGCTTAAGACCATGGTTCTGACACCAGTCATTGGTCTCAGTGAGGCCATTCTGTTGGATGTAAGCATCACTTAGGGAGTTAATAATAGCTCCCAACTTGCAACTGTCTATGAACCTTTGCAGCCAGAGTCCCTTCATGTTGGCCTGGACTTCAGAGAAGTAGATACCAAACAGGAGAGGGCCCAGGACCAAACCCTGTGGGACTCCACTTGTGACTAGTTGCCAGTCTGACTTGGAGTCAGCTACTTTCACACTGTGGGTTCTGTATGTGAGCCAGTTTGCAACCCACCTAGTGATATAGGGGTTGATGCCAAGCTTAGTGAGTTTTTCTGCGATTCATGAGTGGGGAATTGTATCAAAAGCCTTGGCCAGATCAAGGTAGTCTGTATGAACCACCTCGCCTTCATCCACAGCTCTGATGACTGACTCAAAGAAGTCGACCAAGTTGAGCAGGCATGATCTAACCTTCACAAAACCAAACTATGTGGGATCCAGAGTTTGGAGATTCCCTATATCCTTGTTTATTAGGTCCATGATGATGCGTTCCATAGCTTTGCATTACAGACTTGTCAGGCTAATGGGGTGATAGTTCCCAGGGTCTGTAGTCGCTCCTCCTTTGTGGAGAGGTATGACTGTAGCAGTGCAACATTTGGTAGGGACAAAGCCTGAGGTGAGGCTGTAATTGAACAGGGCACACAGGTGAGGTGCCAGTTCACTTTTGTAGTTCATGTAAAACACAACCAGGATATTGTCAGGTCCCATAGAAGCTGTATTCTTGGCCTTGGACAGTGCTGTTTTAACCTGTGCAGCATTAATACTGGGTGCCTGGCAATCTACTGGTATTGTGATTGGTCCTTTGTGGGGGAGAGAGAGGGGTAAAGTTGGCACTGAATCTGTCAGCCAGTATACTGGCAATATCTGTAGGGTCAGTATAGGAGGTACCATTGTACAATAGCTCAGAACAAATCTGGGTATTCCGGCGGAGATTCTTTACATAACTGTAGAAGGCCTTGTGGCTGTCTTTACTATCTGCTGCAATTCTCTTTTCATAGCTTTAGAGGATCATTGTACAAATAGATATTACATTGTATGTTTATTACATAAATAGATAGATATTACATTGTATGTTTATTACATAAATAGATAGATATTACATTGTATGTTTATTCTATAAATAGAGTGATATTACATTGTATGTTTAGATAGATTTTTACATTGTATGTTTATTGCATAAACAGATTTTACATTGTATGTTTATTGTATAAATACAGATGTTACATTGCATGTTTACTGTATAAATACATAGATATTACATTATATGTTTATTGTATAGATATTACATTGTACGTTTATTGTATAGATAGATTTTACATTGTATGTTTATTGTATAAATAAATAAATAGATATTACATTGTATGTTTATCATATAGATAGATGATACATTGTATGTTTATTATACGATTGGGATGGCACAATATTGCCTTAGGCTCTCCTGGATGCCTAGCCAGTCTGTGGCTGACAGACTCCTATGAGGTCCAAAAGATCAGGATGACCCTGATTCATGTGTGGTATTGGACTGCTGTTTACACTAAAGTCTTTTCTCTTGTGTTACAGCTGCTCATATAAAAGGAGCCTTTTGACATTGCACACTGGGATTTTCAGGCATGTGATACCAATTTTTGCTTCTTTCTTCAATCTGATCTTTGCCTTAGAAAAGGGTTTTGGGATCACATGAGACATAACTCCTTTTACACTACTGTATTTGACATAATTCAAGTCCACCAGTTGTGAAATGGATTACAGCTTTGTGGCAACACCTTGCTCTGAGTATAATTTGCTTTGGAATCTGGTCCCATAAATCTTACAATGCCAATGACTATGGCCCATGTCACCTAGGATGGATTAGTCACTCAGCCATCTGAGACATTGGCAGCGAATGATGGGGGTACCCATCTGGGGAGAGGAATGAGTGTGCACTTGGTACTTTTTGTTGTTTGTCCATAGCATAGATCAGGGATACACAGCAAAACAGGAAGGGGCTATTGCTTGAGTCATCATAGAAGTGGGACAACCCCTAATTATCAGCTACAATAAGGGCCTTCCCAAAGGGTGACCACTTTCACTGTGTAATATTACTGTTATCCAAATAGTAAGTGTGCCAAACAGCAAGACTATTGGAGTGGCTTGGACAGTATCACCAGATACATGCAATGTAATCTAACAGCTTAAATTATCATTACACAAAATAGCCACAGTTGAAAGATTTAAAAATATTTAATAGTAAATAATAAAAACACAAGACAATACTTATTACTTCAACACAGTGCTAATCAAGAGTTTAGAAATCACAGGAAACCCCAAAACAATACTGTAGGATAGTCTGACATACATATAGAAAAACAGCTAGACTAATCTGGCTAAATTCCTATCTACTCTAAGAGAAATACTAAAGTCTAAGATCCTCCTTACAAACAGATCAGGCAAGTGCTGGTGAGTGGATGTTATTACCAGATTCGAGACAAGATGCAAATACTCTTCTTTCTTTCTTCCCTTAAATTGTTAATACACAGTACTACTGAGTCATTACACATTACATCATTCCCATCACTTCCCCCTTAGTTCTCAGGCTATCAGAAACTCAAAAGTTACATCTCTGTGTAAGCTGCAACTGGCCAGGAAGCCACAGCAATAAAAGACATTTCACATGCAAAACCTTAGCAATTATCTCTTAAGTTAAGACAATAGAAATAATTTGCTAGCCCAGACATCTTGTCTCCAAGCTTGTGATCAAACAGTCATACAATGCTTTACTTAACAGCTTCCTTCCAGCAGGAAGCACTGTGGTTACATTTTTGAAGTCCAGCATATAACACAGTTTTCTTACATTTAGTTTTCTTACATTTGTAAAAACAAGCCTGGAGATTATATTAATATAATATTTACAAATTATATCTAGCTAGGCTGGCATCCTTCACATATCCCCCCCTCCCCCGGAGAACTCAGGCTAGTTTTCAAGTGACCCTTGAGAAACATTGCTTGAGAGGGTTAGGACTATATGAGTATACCTTACCCCATTCCTTGTCTTGAGAGCCCATCTGTGTTGGCATTGCTAACCACACTATGGTACTGCACTGCAATATCATAGACTGTTAACCCTAGGCTCCACCTTAGTAACTTGGCATTTTGATGGCTGGCTTGATGTAGCCATGGTAAATTATTGTGGTCTGTAACTACAGTGGGTTTTCTTCCATACAGATAAGGCTGAAGTTTCTGCAGTGCCCACACTATGGCTAGACATTCCTTTTCTACAGCTGCATAGCATTCCTCCCTGGGTTGGAGCTTATGACTGAGATAAACCACTGGATGCTTTTCTCCACCTGAAGAAATCCGGCTAAGTACAGTCCCCACCCCATGGTTTGAAGCATCCACCTGCACAACAAATTCTTTGCTGTAATCTGAACTGGCTAACACTGGGGTCCTCCCAAAGCTCTTTTAAGCTTCTGGAATGATGGTCACATGCTGGCCTGTTTTTCCTTGTCAGGTCTGTGAGGAGAGCAGCTATGGTACTATAACTGGGGACAAACTTTCTATAGTACCCTGCTGTCCCTAAGAATGCCCTCACCTGCTTTTTAGTAACAGGTGCAGGCCATGCCTGAATGGCTTCCACTTTGGCTGGTACTGGCCTGATCTTACCACTCCCCACTCTATGTCCTAGGTATAGGAGACCTTTGCCAAGCCTACCTGACATTTGCTCGGCTTAATGGTCAACCCTACTCTGTAGTCTGCCCAGCACCTCCCTGACATGCTGAAGGTGCTCTTGCCAGGAATGGCTGTAGATGGCAATATCATCTAGGTAAGCAAGAGCAAACCCTCCTGCTCATGCTAGGGTATGATCTACCCACCTCTGGAAAGTTGCTTGAACATTCTTCATCCAAAAGGGCATCGTTGTGAACTCATACAAGCCAAAAGGAGTCACAAAAGCTGACCTCACCCTAGCACTGGGAGTCAAGGGCACCTGCCAGCAGTCCTTGGTAAGATCAATGGTGGTAAGATACTTAGCCTCACCCAGCTGCTCTAGGGTTTCATCTGTCCTAAGCATGGGGTAAGCATCTGAGTCTGTGTGACTATTTAATTTCCTGTAGTCTACACAGAACTTGGTGCTGCCATCCTTCTTTGCCACTAGCATCACTGGGGAGATCCAGGGACTGTTGGACTCTTGAATTACCCCTAGTTCCAACATTTCCTGTATCTCCTCCCTCAGAGTCTGTTTGTCTCTTTCAGGCACCCTATAAGGGGCCTGCCTAATAGGCCTTGTGGGTCCTGTATCCACCTGATGCTGTACCAGGTGGATGCACCTTGGTTTCCCAATGAACATGTCTCTAAACTCCTGTAACACTGCTCGGATTTCTTGAACCTGTGTAGGAGATAGCTGCTGGGACATTGCTACCCCTTCCACCGAGGTGTCAGTCCAAGCCTCACTGAGGAGATCAGTCACCAGATCTCCCACAGACTCCTCCTGCAATCCACTGCAAATAGTCAGCATGAGGGCCTCTCTATAATGGTAAGGTTTCATCATGTTAACATGGTACAATTCGTGTCCCTGCCTCCTGCCTAGCAGTTCTACTATGTAGTTAACATCACTGACCTTCCTTACCACCTTGTGGAGTCCCTCCCAAGCTGCTTGCAGCTTGTTGTGTCCGACAGGAATGAGAATCATTACCTGCTACCCTACAGCATACTCTCTAGCTAGAGCATTCCTGTCATGCCATACCTTTTTCTGTTGTTGGGCTTCTGCCAAGTTCTCCTGGGTCAAGCCCATGAGCTCTCTGAGCCTTGTCCTGAGGTTTAGGACATATGCCACAACAGACTCCTTGTGGGATTCACACTCACCCTCCCACTCATCACAAATCAAATCTGCAGGTCCCCTCATCCTATGCCCATACAGCAACTCAAAGGTTGAAAAACTTGTGGATTCCTGGGGAACCTCTCTGTAAGAAAACAACATATGGAGCAAATATTTGTCTCACTCTCTCATAAACTGGTCTTCAAATGCTCACAGCATGGACTTGATTGTAGCATTTAACCTCTCAACAAGACCATTAGTCTGGGAATGGTAGGGGTGGTGTTTAGGTGCGTCACCCCAAAGTACTTCCACAGGTCTGACTTGAAATTGGCACCTCTGTCAGTCAGTATTTCTTTTTGGAAACCTACCCTGCCGAAAATCTCTAACAAAGAATTTGCCACCTTTTTCTGCCTCAATGGAGGACAAAGCCACTGCCTCAGGGTATCTTGTAGCATTATTGACTACCACTACTGGAAAGGCTCACCCAAACTCTGCCACAGTTTGCTGTGAGGGAAAGGTTTGTTTGCTTTTTATTTGTTGTGTTTTGCGTTACTTTATTGCCTTTTTCTGTTTTGTATACTGTGATTTGTTTTCTTTACACTGTCTTTTACTTGTATTCTGCTTTTAACTGCATATTAAAACTTGAAAAGAGACAGCAGCTCTGTCTCATGAGTCAGACAGACATTTTTCCAACCCTCCCACCCAGTTTTGTTCTTAAACACCACTGCATTTCTAGTTGCCTGCCCTTATGTTAATTTGACCATAAATCTAATTTCCTCTATGCTTTTGTTGGCTGGTGTGAGTAAGCACAAAATTATCAATTTGTGAAATCACTCCCCTTCAACTATTTAAATTTATTGACCATCCTACTGTATTCCACAGTACCAGAATACAAAAGTGACCACCCCTTTCAATCTATCTTGCTGTTTTAAAAATAGTGACTCTCTACTAAAACTTAACTTTTAGACAGGTAAAACTTAAGTTACCTACTTTCACATCTAACTCCTCTAGTGCACACTGCAGTGTTGAGGATAAACCATTTTTTCATCTTACCTATAAGTATCTATTGTAAGACCACCAGTTATTGGAGAACCCACATTCTGCCACTCAGTAGTCATCTTGGGATTAGTGCTTCTGTTTTCTCCTGGTGAGTGAAGGAGTGCAGTAACATTATTTCCTGGAGACTGCTGATCATCAGAAAGCTTAATATCTGCTTTATATGTGACAGCTCAGAATCTGTGCTTATATTCTGATCCTGGTGAGAGTAGGAGCAGAGTGCATTGATTCCTGACTCTTTCTGGTTAGAGAGAAACTTTCTAGATTAAAAGCCTGCGTTTGAACTTGTATCTCACCTTCCCTGTAACTAGTCTAGTCCAGATACAGATTTGCTGTATCCATGACTGTTTGTAAGCTTCTGAGGATCCCAAGCCTTTCTGTGTTGGAGAGAAGCCTTCTAGCTTATCAGTGGGAGTGGTAAGCACTAGGTAGCCTGTCTACCACAAGAGGAGTGGTTTCTGGCCCAGACATTATAGTTTATTGGCCATTTGGGCAGTTTTTCTATCTCTTTCAACATTCTGGTTTAAAAGACCACATTTGCTCTTTTCTTGCCTTTCCTGTAACTAGTCTAGTCCAGATACATATTTTCTGTATCCAGAACTGTATGTAAGCTTCTGCCCCCCCAAAGCCTTTCTCTGTTGTCGGGAAGCCTTCTAGCTTATCAGTAGGAGTGGTAAGCACTAGATAGCCTAGCTACCACAAGAAGACTGGTTTCTGGCCCAGACATTGTAATTTATTGGCCATTTGGGGAGTTTTTCAATCTCTTTCAACTTTCTAGTTTAAAAACTCGTGTTTGCACTTGTTTCCTGTCTTTCCTGTAACTAGTCTAGTCCAGTTACAGATTTGCTGTATCCAGGACTGTTTATAAGCTTCTGAGTGGTGCCAAAGTCTGCTCTTCAATTTTTCCCTTAAATCTGCAAGTTCTCTCCTCTCCTGCACTTTTCCTAGCATATTAGTCTAGCACTTTACCAGACTTCTTGTAGCAATTATTGCAGCATACAAAAGTGCTGCCAGCACTAAACATTCTACAAGGAAACAGCTCCAGTACTTATTTATAATGCTCACCCCTCCAGGCATGTCTAAAGGTCAGTTCCCTGTGCTTTCTCCTATTAGCCTGGTGAACTTGGGAATCCTGAGGCAATGTAGCAACTGCCTCATGTACACCGACAACCCTCTCCTCTTACCTCCCAACAGTTAGACTTGCTAGAGATGCACTTATATTTCCAAACTGGAAGCCACGCACTCTCCAGCCAAGACCAGAATAACTGATCAAGAGGAGAAGGTCAACACTTGCACCACACCACATGGAACACATAGCCCTCCAGAACCAACACCAGCACTGCCTTCCCATAAAAACACAAAACACACACACACCTTTGTCGAGACTCTCAATAAAAATCTACCCAAACAGCAGAGACCTCCAAGCCAGAAATGCACTCAACCACCACAACACTAATCATGAAACACATAACTCTCCTAAACAGTGTGCCACTCAATAAAAGCCCCCAAGGCAAAACAGCATGCCCAACATACTAGTCATATCTGACTCAATAGTGAGGCACACTGATGTCCCACTCACTAGACTGAATAAGGAGAAAGTAACTGTCAGCTGCCTGTCAGGCACCAGGATCTGACATATAACGCATGCACTCAGGTCCCTCAACAACAGGTACAAATATGACTCTGTCATTGTACATGTGGGTGTGAATGACCTGAGACATACCTCCCTGGACTACATGAAAAGAGACATGGAGGAGCTCTCGGATTATGTAGCCAAGGCAGGTATGACCCTAGCCCTGAGCAGCATCTTACCATCACCCAGAATGATACCACACTACAAGCAGAAAATGATTGATTTCAACAACTGGCTAAGTTTCTGGTGTCATTCTAAGGGGATCCGTTATCCATCTGCCTGGGATGACATGATTGACAGACCTCAATGCTTTTTCAGAGATGGCCTGCATCTGTCACCCCTGGGCTTCCAGATACTGACCAAGGCTTTTGTCACCCCTATAGTGCCTTTTTTAGGCAGTGTTCCAAAGACCAAATTACCACCATAACAGCTACAAACAAACACAATCTGAGGGTCATGCTGCTCAATGCTAGAGGTTTAAATTTCAAAATGCTCTCACTCAAAGCACTCCTTAAATGGAAAACATTGACATTTGTGCTGCAACAGAGAGCTGGTTCAAGGCAGCAAAAAGCACCCCTGCACTACCAGGCTATAACTCATTCCACACCTTTTGGCCCCAAAACTTGGACCGAAGCTCCAAGGTGGTGGTGTTTACATATTCATAAAGGATGCACACACCTCCAGACTGGTAGCCCAACATAACACATCTGAGATACTTCAGGTGCAGCTAACATTGGGTAAGACAACAATTCAGGTCCTACTCTCTATAGGTCCCCAACCACCCCAACCATGTCCCAAGACTCACACTCCATGTTCCTAAGAACCCTGGAGAATATTAGGATCCAACCTCATGCTCTCATACTGGGTGACTTCAACTACCCCTCCATTAACTGGGAAAACTACTCATGTACCAATACACTTGTCCAACGTTTCCTGGAATTCATTAATTCCAATGGCCTGGACCAGCTCGTTCTTACCCCCACTACAGGTGGCAACATCCTTGACCTGGTCATTACTAAGATGGGCGACCGTTGCTCTACACCAGTAGTCAACTCCTCCCTGGTTAGAGCCAACCACAAACTAATCACTTTGGAAATCCACACATCCCTTCCAACCCCTGCAAAGGTAACTACCATGAAAAACTTCTCCAAAGCTAACTTTGGGCTCCTAGAAACAGAGGTGGCTAACTTCACAGCACCCATGCAAATGGAGAATAGTTGCATGACTGCTGAATCATACACCAATGCAGTGTACGAACACGTGACAAAGTTTGCAGACGATTGCAAGTCAGGAGCTATTATTAACTTCCCAGGTGATGTTGATGTCCTACAGAAAAGCCTCACTGAGACCAACGACTGGTGTCAGAACCATAGCCTTAAGCTCAATGCCAAAAAATGCATCATCATTCCCTTTGGGAAAACCTGGTTCTCATGAATTACCACATCGATGGTAGTCCACTGAACACAGAAGGCATTATATGAAATCTGGGAACACAGGTTGACAGCAACCTCTCTTTTGACCACCACATTGCCACTGTGATCAGAAAGTCCTTCTGTGTGGTACATCTCATTACTAAGGGTTCTGCATCCAGGAAGAAAGAGGTCATTGTCTCCCTCTACTCTTCCCTCATTAGGCCAATCATCGAGCACAATGCCCCATTTGGCATGTAGCTCACTAGACACCTGCAACAACTGGAGAGGCTGCAAAAGTACCTCACAAAGAGGATCCTAGGCATTAAACACTTGTCCTATATGGACAGACTCAAAAAACTCCAACTGTTCTCTGGCTCATATCGCCTACTTAGAGGCGATCTCTGCTTGACTTACAAAGCCATGTCTGACCAAGCTCTGTTAGAAATGCTACATCTAAAGAAATCCCAATCTCTCCACACCACACACTCCAGAGACCTCAACCTCGATACCACCATTAACCGAACATGCTGGAGGGACAGGTTCATAACCCAGAGGCTGCCCATGCTATGGAATAGACTTCCCATACATGTCAAGCAGAGTGCCTCACTACCTCTCTTCAAGAGAAATCTTGATGAGTGGATGGGACATAGAAAATTCATCCCAAGGATCACTCCAGTGGCTCTACTTGACAGAGGCACTGGGAACTGAGGTTGAGTAGCACAATGCCAGGGTAATCCTATGGCTAGGCTTGTAAAGGCTCCAGGGCCATTAGCCTAGAACACACCTATGAACCTATGAACTAGGATATCCTTTTTGCCTGTGAAACTTGAGGTACCCAGAGGCCCCACAATATCCATAGTTACCCTCTGAAATGGCTCCTCAATCACAGGCAAAGGCATCAAATGAGCTCTCACCCCTTTTCCTGCCTTGCCTACTTTTTGGCACTGCTCACAGGTCCTGCAGTACCCTGTTACATCTCTGGAAATTCCAGGTCAATAAAAGTTCTGGATAATACGTCTCTTTGTACATTTTATGCCCATATTACCTGCAAAGGGAATATCATGGGCTATGGCTAGAAGTGCCACATGGTAGGCTCTAGGCACTACCATCTGCTGTATCCTCTCACCTTCTAGCCCTCCCTCATAGGTCCACTCTCTATACAGTAACCCTTTGTCCCAGTATACATATTCCCCCTTCCCTTGAGAATCAGGTGTCTCACTTGCTACCTGCCTCAGGCCTTGTAATGTAGGGTCTGAAAGGTGAGCCTGTCTCAACTCTCTCTTTGTAACCCTAACCAGCTCCCCTTCCACAGGAAGTCTGGCATTTTCTGACAGTGGTGCCTCACTGACAGCCTGGGTGATAATACTCACCTCTACCTTTGCAGTCACATTGTCCAAGGGACCATCAGTACCCACATGCAGCTGTGGCTCACCTTCAGTCTCACTGCTACAGGATAACCTCCTCTCTGAAGTAACCACCTCACCAGTCCTGGCTGCAGGTATGTGGTCTGACTTGGGCCCCCCCCAGGCTACCAGACCTACACGCTTGTCTCCTAGCTTGACTGCATGTAACTGCATTAACACACAGTACTGCCTTATAAAAATCCTTCTCTATCAGGACATCTGCAGGATGGTAGTTTGTTACCCCTATTGTGTCAAGACAACCTACTATTGGCATTTTGTCTTTCCCACTTAGTGGCGCTCTCATCTTTTGTTCCCCACCTTGCCTCAGTGGACATCTATATGCCACGTGGCCCACTGGTTTCATTCAAAACATTTAACCATAGGTCCTAGATGTGTACCTGGACTAGTGGCTTCCCCTGCTACTGTCAGATTCTGTTGGGGCAGTCTGGCCTGCCCACCATGGGTTCCCTTAGACCCATGAGCAGCACTGGGTGTCCCTTTCCTGTGCAGTGATGCCCTGCTTGCTATGTATAGGTTTCCCTTCTTCCCCAACTCATCTGAAGTAGCACATTTTCTATCAGCTAACCAGATCCTCATGTCCTCAGGCAAAGTGATAAGGGCTTGTTCCCTCACCAAAAGGTCTGCCAGCCCCTCAGAAGTGGTGACCTGACATCTACTCACCCACCTATTAAAATAAGTGCTCAGTTCAGTAACATATTCACAGACACTTTAATCTGCCTTGCATCTATGCTCGCAAAATCCTTTCCTATAAGCTTCAGGTGTTAGCTTAAAAAATTCTAGCAGACAATTCTTAACAACATTATACTACAGCTTTACCATAGAGTAAGGGGGTCAGGAACCATACTCAAAGCTTTTGGTCAACATCATACTGTCGACATACCTTCTCAAACATATGAATGAAACTATCAAAATTATACCATGACCCCCCATTAATATTCCAAAATGTGCACGCTGATTGGCCAGTGTGCACATTGTAAATCGACTTATACTAATGGAAAAAGGTCCGGTCGCCCGGACTTTTTCCATTAGTATAAGTCTCTTTTAAAACACTGTCTTGCTAAGTTAAAAGAGTTTAACATAGCGACACCAGTTTAAAAAAAGCAACGGAGATCTCTGTTACTTATTTTAAAGCTGTCTCGCTATGTTAAACCCATTTAACATAGCGAGACAGGTTTAAAAAAAAAAAAGCAATGGAAAAAGCAAGATCTCCATTGCTTTTTACTGTTTCGCTATGGTAAATGGGTTTAACATAGTGAGACAGCTTTAAAATAAGCAACGGACATCTCCGTTGCTTATTTTAAATCTGTCTCGCTATGTTAAACCCATTTAACATAGCGAAACAGTAAAAAGCAATGGAGATCTTGCTTTCTCCATTGCTTTTGCCCACAGCTCTGATGTACTGTGTAGGCATGTGCAGTACATCAGAACTGCCGCGGATACCAGACAGCTGCAGAAGGGCAGCAAAGAGGCATTATACAATGCCATTATTTAAGAAAAGTAATTATTTCTTTTCTTAAATAATGTCATAGTATAATAGCAATAACCACTTCTGGGTGTGTAATGGGATTTACCCATGGTTGTCTTTGTTTGGTCTCGGGCTTCGGACCAAACCACGCCAACCATGGGTAAATCCCACATTACCCACACCCAGGCGTGGGTTATTGCTATATTATTCCCCTCTGTAAACTTTGGAATAAATTTACTGAGCGTTTGTGCTTCTGGGGTCCTGTTACTCCCTTCCCCATTACCTCCTCTGCAAAGCCATGGAGAGGATCATAATGGATCTCATATAAAGAGACATAGGAATTTGCAGACTTTGATTTCAACCAGTTTGGCTTTTGTCAAAGGCAGATCATAAACAGTCACCAAGGCCATTGATGAGTATCATTGAAAACTCATCAACTTAAATGTAAACCCATACATTACAAGATGGGTTGCAAACTGGCTGCTTGTTTGGCATCTACTTTTTGAAAAGTACAAGCAAACACAGGAGTTATGGCTGACAAAAGTTTGCAGATGACTGCAAACACAGATATCCTCCAGAAGGGTCTCACAAACGGATAACTGGTGCCAGAGCCATGGCCTAGGTTGACAGTAGCCTTCATTCGACAGTCATATTGCTAAAGTGGTTAGGAAGACCTTCTACATTGCCCACCTTATCATGAAGGGATTCACATCCAGATCAAGGGAAGTCATGGTCCCCCATCAGACCAATGATCCATTATATTCAGTTGCGCATTGCTGCTCAGGGGGACCCTATGCCTGACATACAAGGCAATGTCAACCCAGAGACCTGATGAATGCTTCCATCTCAAAAATCTAGATGATTCATCACCCAAAGACTCTATGCTGTGGAACAAAAATCGGTTTATGTGAGGCAAAGCACCCTCGCTGGCCTTGTTTAAGAGAAATCTTGACCAATGGATGGTTACCTCAGTGTCACTGCTAGACAGGAGGCACAGCTAAATAATGGGCATAGTTTCTCCTACCGAACCTATGAACCTATCCATCGATCTAGGAAATTATAGACCCATTAGTCTAACTAGCCTGATCTGCAAAGCCATGGAGCAAATTATCATGGACCTCATTAACAAGGACATTTTCAACCTCCAAACACTCGATCCCACACAGTTTGGTTTCATCAAGGGGAGGTCATGCCTGTTAAATTGGTTGACTTAAGATGGTGCACACCACCTACCTTGATTGGGTCAAAGCCTTCGATACTATTCCCCACTCAGGTATAATAGATAAACTCTCTAAATTAGGCATCAATCCATATGTTACCAGATGGGTAGAAAGCTGCTCACTGATAGTACCCATCTAGTCAAAATAGGGGAAGCCACCTCTAGCAGTTGACCCATAATGAGTGATGTACCCCAGGGATCGGTCTTGGGGCCTTTGTTGTTTGGGATATACTTTTCTGAGCTGCAGGCCAAAACTAGTGGGCTATGGCTGACCAAGTTTGCAGAAGACTACAAGCTGAGCACTGTCATCAATTCTCCTAGTGATGTGAACATCTTAAAAGAGGGCCCCACCCAAACAAATGACTGGTGCCAGAAACATGGCCTCAAACTGAAGGCCAAAAAATGCATCATCATCCCCTTTGGGAGAGTTATGTCCCCACAGATTATCACATTAATAACAAGGTCTTAAGCACATAATTAGTCGTGAGGGACTTGGGCACTCAGGTTAATAGCAAACTGATTTTTGACCACCATATTACCTCCATTGTACATAAAGCTTTCCACATAGCCCACCTCATTAGTAAGGGTATTGTATCCAGGGGCAAGATGGTCATAACATCCCTGTATTCTTCCCCTTATAAGACTCATTATTGAGTACAATGCCCCATTCAGCATGTACTTCACAAAGCACATGCAGCAGCTAGAGAAACCACAGAGGTTCTTCACCAGGGGACTACAGGACCTCAAACATCTACCCTACACAGATAGGCTAAAGGCCCTGTCCCTCTACTCAGTCCCCTACAGACTTCTCAGAGGTGATCTCTGTGTGGCATACAAAGCAATCTCAGACCCTACCTTGATGGGACTGCTGCATATCCGCAAGTGAAGCTCCATTCGGTCTGTGACATCAATATGACTTGTTGGCAGGACAGATTTGTGTCCCAGAGACATAACTGAATGGGGAACAGAAAATACACTCAGGGATTCCACCTGTGTCCTTGCTGGACAGGGACATCAGGTGCTGACTTGTCAGAACATGGTATAATCCATGACCCTGGTGAAGAGTCAGCATCTCCTTTTCATGCTTCCTCTGCCTCTCCTTCTCCTCAGCTTCCAGGCATAGCAGGTTATCATTCTCCTCAGCCGGTAGATGTCTTAGTCTTTCTGCTGCTTCTTTTTCCAAATGCCTGGCCTCCAACTCAAGTCTCTTTATCTCCAGATGGATTTCTAAGTCCTCTACAGAAAGGTTGAGCTGTCCATTCTCTGAGTGTTGTACATCTCCAAGGCCAGTCTGATCATCCTCCTGATTTCTATTATCTGATGCAGGTGCAACCAAAGCTGCAATCATGTCTGCCTCAGTCAGGTTTCCATGCACCAGTCCTTTAATCTGGCACAGCTCAGCCAAATGGCTCCTTGTCAGCTTGCCATACTCCTCTGCTGACATGTTTGTCTGATCTCCCTGACTAACTAAACTCACAAACGAAATAAAACAATTGTGATCTGAACTCTGAATGTTCACTGCATGGCTGATTTAGAGTACAAAAACAACTTCAGCGATCACTGTACACAAGCTACAGGAATTCATACAACTACAAGCCAATTAATATGTGATGTGGCTAATTCACCACCATCAAACAATTAATATTTGATATGGATATCCCACCACTGCCAAACAATTAATATGTGATGCCCATACACTGCCCTAGTAATCAAGGAGCCTCAATCCTCACCACTAGAACCAGTGACGGGTGTGCACATTGGCAAAGATAGCAAGTACACACACAGTAAAGTACAATTTCCCTTAAGAGCACACAGATATCACAGTCAGTCTGGGGCTGCTTTCTCCCTTTCTCTCCAGATCCCCAATAAGACTCTCCACTGGCACAGCTATAGAGTGGAGTCCTTAGCCAGGGTTCCAAGTCAAGTCCTCCCAGCACTCTCTCTGTCCAACCAGTGCTTCATGTCCCTGCCCAAGTAGCTGACACACACACACACACACACACACACACACACACACACACACACACACACACACACACACACAAACTTTGAGATATGATTTATATACAAACACTCCTAGGGAAGGCTGGCACAGGTTCCCTAGCTATACCTCTTCTACCCAGGTTATAACATAGTAATCCATTGCCACCAGAACCCCTACTTATCAGCTACTATAAGGTCCTTCCCAAAGGGTGACCAATTTCACTGTGTAATATTACTGTTATCCAAATAGTAAGTGTGCCAAACAGCAAGACTATTGGACAGTATCATCAAATACATGCAATGTACTCTAAGAGGTGAAATTATCTCTACACAAAACAGCCACAGTTGAAAGGTTTAAAAATATTTAATAATAAATAATAAAAATGCAATACAATACTTACTACTTCAACACAGTGCTAATCAAGAGTTCAGAAATCACAGGAAACTCAAAACAATACTGTAGGATAGTCTAACATAAATATAGAAAAACAGCTAGACTAAGCTGACTAAATTCCTGTCTACTCTAAGAGAAATACTAAATTCTAAGATCCTACTTACATACAGATCAAGCAAGTGCTGGTGAATGGATGTTATTACCAGATTCAACACAAGATGCAAATGTTCTTCTTTATTTCTGTCCTTAAATTGTTAATACACAGTGCTACTGAGTCATTTCACATTACATCATTCTCATCACTTCCCCCTTAGTCCACCTTAGCAATTGTCTCTTAAGTTAAACAATAGAAATAATTTGCTAGCCTAGACATCCTGTTTCTGAGCTAGAAATCAGTCATACAATGCTTTACTTAACAGCTTTCTTCCAGCAGGGAGCATTGTGGTTACATTTTAGAAGTTCAGCATATAACACAGTTTAGGGTGGCCACGGTGGTGCAGTGGTTAGCATTGTCGCCTCACAGCAAGAGGTTCTCCGGTTCAATCCTCGGCTGGGGTGCTTTCTGTGTGGAGTCTGCATGTCCTCCCTGTGGTCATGTGGGTTTGCTCTGGTTTCATCCCAAAGACATGCTGCAGGTGGACTGGATACTCTAAATTGGCCCTGTGTGTGTGTGTGTGTGTGTGTGTGTGTGTGTGTGTGTGTGTGTGTGTGTGTGTGTGCCTTCTGTGGAAGGTTGGGCACCGGGCTGGCAACTCGACACTGTAAAACTCCACTGCCAATCATGAGTGGACAGGTGATCCGCTGTGGCAACCCCTAACTGGGAAAAAGCCGAAAGAAGAAGAAGAAGCATATAACACAGTTTACTTGCCTTTAGTTTTCTTACATTTGTAAAGACAAGCCTGGGGATTATATTAATATAATATTTACAAATTACATAGAATTATTTACAAGATTCTATCTAGCTGGACTGGCAGTCTTCACACACACACACACACACGTATATATATATATATATATATATATATATATATATATATACCAAAATGGGCACTGTTGATGAAAACAGTTAACAAGCTTATCTACAAGTCAGGGGTACTACTCGGGATAGAATGCTTAAAACTTGTCTTCTCCTACCACTAGCAGTCTGTACATGCAAAACACTAAGCTGGGGTACAGGCCTTTGTTCTATACAATTATCTACCCACCAGCAGTCTGTGTATGCAAATGACCAAGCTGGGGTACAGACCTTTGTTCTACCCATATATCCACCCACTAACAGCCTGTACATGCAAAAGACCAAGCTAGGGTGCAGGTCTATCTTCTACATAATTATCCACTCAGCTTCTTTGTAAATGTGCAGCAGTATCTACTACCCTACCACATGAAGCATGGCATATTTCCCATGCCAAATACTAAAAGTTTGGGGCACACAATGACAATTACTGGCACGTGGGATGTGCATGTGTGGGTTGATATATTTAATATTTCTGACTTCCTCAGCAAAGTTCATACAGAAGACAAAGGTTTGTCAGCTGTTTGGTATTTTTAATTAACAAATTCCTATGTCAGTGAAGGAAACCAAATGAAGTCCTCATGTGCCAATTGTAATGAATAGCCAACCTCTATTTAAACATTGAAAGGTCTTCATAACAGCACAAATAACTCTTAAATACCGAAATATCTATACTATACCAGGGCAAAGTGCATTATCATAAGTTCTTTTAACCTTCTGTGTCCTCTTCTTAGCTGTGGGAAAATGTGTTAACTGTACTTTATGGAGAGGTATTAATAATCATTAAATGATAATACTTACTCCAATGAGTCAATAGTATAACATTATTCATCCTTTTACTATGAAGATGTTAAGCATTGCCTTGGACAGAGCAATGATTTGTTGGGTATATCTTACATGATCGAAGTTTCAAAACTTTGAATCTGATATGGCTGACACCATATAATCGAAGTCTTGAAACTTTGAAAATGTAATAAAAACACAACAAACTACATAAATAAACCATTTAAATGCTCTAAGCAGGGGGGCAAACCTCCCTGCACCCCCACACCCTCGCTACTTAAATATACCAACTCCGAGATCGCACTACAGTGCAGAAAAGGGAAAGCTTCCCTTTCTGTGCTGTTATTTAATTACAGGCTAAGCCAAACAGATTTTTATGCATTGTAGGGCTATTACACCCCTTAGTTCAGCTTTTGCTTTTAGTTCAAAGAGATCGATGAACAGTGTATTTGTATCAGACAGAATTGCAGACAGGTGATGGGTAAGCTATTATTATTATTACTATTATTATTATTATTATTATTATTATTATTATTATTTTATTATTATTTTTTAAAGATTAACTTTTGCTGTAGTACAGACAATTCCTTTAAGTGGGAGTCCAGAGGTACATTGTTGCTAACAGGCAGCTCTGCATTTTATTATAATATGGGTTCAAAGTGTTGTATTTTGTTGTTGTTTATTTGGAAAACTCAGAAGTGAAACTTACAGCAAAAACATACTTATTACTAATAAAATAAATACAGTAGTGCTACAATTAATCATGTCAATTATTAATACATTAATAAATACAGTAGTGCTAAAACTGAGTTCTGCTAATATCTCAGATAGTGTAACTGCACAATATGTGCACATGTAACAGCATGGCAGCCTTTCTAGGGTACTAATTTGTTGTTGTCATGGTAGCTGATTATGGATTGTAATACTGAGACAGTAATGCAGACATACGAAAATGCAGTGTAGCTGATGTCCCAAAACAACTGATAGTTACTTTTCTTTCTGACAGTATAAACAAAAGGGTATAAGTATAATGCGTGATTTTGTTTCATTTATACTAATGTTTTCATGTAGTTTTAACATTTATATAACATTTTTGTTCTATTTAGTAATCAAGAAGAAGTGCTTAATGTTTCTATGCAATAGGAAAACAGAATGTGTTTTTGAAAATTGGGTTTCTGGTACTCTGTGCACAAGTAGGATGAACAGGTGATATCAGTTTGTGAAGCCGACAGTAAAAATGGTATTGCAGTGTGCCTTTCTCTACTCAGTGTTTATATTTCAAGGACACTGGTGGTTTACATTTTAAGACATTTTGTATTATATATTAAAACATGCATGCATTACATTGTACAACTCACAGAATGTAAGGTCATGCCTGTCTGACCAGAAACAATACCAGAGCTGTGCACAGAACAGTATGTGTTTACTGCACTGTTAACATCAGAATGTATTACAATAAAATGTTGCAGTTTTCCTCTCACCTGTGCATTTATTAACTGTCACTTCTTTTGAAGAGTTCGTTGAAGCATGCCAGACTTGACATGTATAATTATACCATCTGTTCCACTCTTCAGCTGGGACTGTCACAGTGCTTGTCATCTCAAACTGGTTACCATGTCCTGTCATGTACTTGTCATTAGATGACACAAGCGTCTCATTTGAAAACCATTTAACTTCAATTTCTTTTGGGCTAAAGTTGGAAATCAGGCATATTAAACTCACTGTTATGTTTCCTTTTTCACATGAATTTACTTGGACTTGGAGAGCTGGTGGTGTTGGGAGTATCCAGGCTTTAAAAGAGTAAAAACACCAAACATTTTTACATAGTAAGCATTCAGTACTGGACACATTGCATATTTTTCATGTTATAGCCATGAGCCTATCTGACTAGACTATTCAGACTTAGCTCCACTACAGTTACAATGATATTTACCCTTGAAGTCCTGTTTAGAGAAATATTTTGTCCTGTGTTTTAGGAGTTTTCTGCAACAAAAACAAGTATAAGCATTCTTAAGAAGGCACGCTGGTAAAGAACTTTAGTGGTGGAACTGATTACCTCCTTTAATATGTAATAGAAGAGAGCTGATAGTGGTAACATGGATGTATTGGAAAATGTGAATTGAGCAAATGTATTTTTATTATGTGTAGCTAATGTAAATAGAAAGCCACACATCACATGAGCAGTAGCAATGCCAAGCAAGAAGAATTAGTCATACATTTCTGACAAATAACTAAAAGGTTTTGGTAGAGGCAATGCATACCTCCTTCTGCCTTTGTGAGGAAAAAAAGCAAAGCAAGAACAATTTGTTTTCAGGCTGTTTCCTACAAAACAGACAAATAATACATCCAGTGTTTCTCATGGAACAGAGGAATAATACATCCAGTGTTTCCCATGGAACAGAGGAATAATACATCCAGTGTTACCGTGGAACAGAGGAATAATACATCCAGTGTTTCCCGTGGAACAGAGGAATAATACATCCAGTGTTTCCCGTGGAACAGAGGAATAATACATCCAGTGTTTCTCGTGGAACAGAGGAATAATACATCCAGTGTTTCCCGTGGAACAGAGGAATAATACATCCAGTGTTTCCCGTGGAACAGAGGAATAATACATCCAGTGTTTCTCTTGGAACAAAAGAATAATACATCCAGTGTTGCCAGTGGAACAGAGAAATAATACATCCAGTGTTTCATGTGGAACACAGGAATAATACATCCAGTGTTTCCCGTGGAACAGAGGAATAATACATCCAGTGTTTCCCGTGGAACAGAGGAATAATACATCCAGTGTTTCCCATGGACAGACATTTGTTTTTCATGGATTAGCTAATTGCCTAACCAGCAATATTGTTTACATAGCTACCTGCACTTCCTGCACAACATTTTATGTTGGAAAAACTAATAAGAAGCTGAAGGAAAGGATTATCAAACATCAATCTGATATACGTAACAGAAAGGAAACAAATTCTCCTTTTCTTCATTTACATGAGCACAAGGGACATAGCTTTGATTTCATGGTCATTTCAAAGATACATTTTACTTCCAGAGAAGGAGACCTGACCAATCTGACTGAGAGAGAGGAAGCCAAATGGATAATGCAGCTGAGGGCAGATAACCCCCCTGGCCTTAATGGTTGTAGTCCCTTAAAACCTTTTCTTAAAAATAGATGAGCAATGAGCTATGCTCACTTATGACAGAAACCTTAGATATACTGACTTAGGCTCTGATGTCCTAAAGAAACTGTTGAAATGAAAATAAAAAGAAGCGCCCTAAATGACCATCTTTATTTTTTTTTTCACCTTTTTCTCTCAAAATCTTGGCTTTTATGCAGAGCTTGTTCTTTTAACCAGAACCTACTGAAAAGATTTTATTAATATTCCTTCTGAAAATATGTCTGAGTCTGTCTTAGAAATGTCAAACTGTCATGTTGTTTTAAACAAAGAGTTTTAAATATTAAATAAAGACTTTTAACTTCAAGCTATGGAGGTGTGTACCAATGAACTAACTTGATTGGTTAACATTCATCATTCACTGAGGTGTTTCATTGGATGATACCAACTCTTAAACACTGAACCCAGCTTACCTACTTGGATCTAAAGAAGGCTTGAAAAAGCTGAAAGCGCTTGTCCATTGTTTACATCAGAAGGGTTCTTCACTTTTATGTTAGTTTTTTCTGTTTTTATGACATCCACATGTTTTAAAGCTGTGGAATTACAATGCCACTTGACTTTTACAACAGCAAAGCTCTATATTTCATATATTGTGGATTCAACATGGTAAAAGCCTATTATTGAAGCTGTTGTTTTGAAGCTGTCTTTCTGCCATTTTGGTTGTTTAGCAAGTTTTGAATACTCAGATGAAATACTAATACCTGTGGTGCAACGCTCTTCCAATATTTACAGTGTTTTAGGAGTTTTCTGCAACAAAAACAAGTATAAGCATTCTTAAGAAGGCATGCAGCTAAAGAACTTTAGTGGTGGAAATGATTACCTCCTTTAATATGTAATAGAAGAGAGCTGTTAGTGGTAACATGGATGTATTGGAAAATGTGAATTGAGCAAATGTATTTTTGTTATGTGTAGCTAATGTAAATAGAAAGCCACACATCACATGAGCAGTAGCAATGCCAAGCAAGAAGAATTAGTCATACATTTCTGACAAATAACTAAAAGGTTTTGGTAGAGGCAATGCACATCTCCTGCTGCCATTGTGAGGAAAAAAAGCAAAGCAAGAACAATTTGTTTTCAGGCTGTTTCCTACAAAACAGACAAATAATACATCCAGTGTTTCTCATGGAACAGAGGAATAATACATCCAGTGTTTCCCATGGAACAGAGGAATAATACATCCAGTGTTTCCCGTGGAACAGAGGAATAATACATCCAGTGTTTCCCGTGGAACAGAGGAATAATACATCCAGTGTTTCTCATGGAACAGAGGAATAATACATCCAGTGTTTCTCGTGGAACAGAGGAATAATACATCCAGTGTTTCCCGTGGAACAGAGGAATAATACATCCAGTGTTTCCCGTGGAACAGAGGAATAATACATCCAGTGTTTCTTGTGGAACAGAGGAATAATACATCCAGTGTTTCTCATGGAACAGAGGAATAATACATCCAGTGTTTCCCGTGGAACAGAGGAATAATACATCCAGTGTTTCTCTTGGAACAGAGGAATAATACATCCAGTGTTGCCAGTGGAACAGAGAAATAATACATCCAGTGTTTTGTGTGGAACAGAGGAATAATACATCCAGTGTTTCCCGTGGAACAGAGGAATAATACATCCAGTGTTTCCCATGTAACAGAGGAATAATACATCCAGTGTTTCCCGTGGAACAGAGGAATAAAGCACTATTTTCATAATAAGAATAATGAAATAAAAGTAGAGTTACTCTGATATTTAGAAGTGATTTATAGACACTTAGTTACACTGAGAATTATAATAACTTGCTCTGAACTATTAGGTATGAAGGAAATTGTCAGTAATGTATGATGCTATTGTAACTTTCCAGGTTGTGTCTTACATATGAAGATTTCATTGTGGCAGGTCTGATGGGATAGGTAGTGATATCTCAGTCTTTATAAAAGAACATCTAAAAGCCAGAAGCCAAGAAAATAAAGTGAGAACTAGAAATTTGTATCCAGTAATTAGTATCGGTGGTATTACTGACTTTAACATCAAAGTAATCTGTCGTAATATGCTCCATGAGATAGTAGTACAATTTCCAGATTAAGCTCCAACATACAACAATCAGTGAATATTGAACTATAAACAGAGGATTTTGATTATTCTACAATTGACTGTCTAAACTGCTCATTTTAAAATAAATATTTCTAATATTAGTTGATTATTGGACTCAAAACATACTGGGAAATATGGTGCAAAATCTGATTATGCTTGGCAGTATACTAGATATCATATCTAATGACAAACCTAAGATTTTTCTGGTCCCTACCCCCTGCAGTGTCTTCTGTAATTAATGCAAAACACAAAGCCATCATCCTTAACTACAAAATCAAACGCATTCATAAATAAATCATCCTTAAATTTAACCAAAGGAAAATACATTGCAACAAATGACATACTTGTCAAAACTGCCTGGGATTTCACTTTTAATGAACCAATAAATTTGATTAGGATACTGTCAATGTCTTTTAAGATATTATTAACCCCCTGAAATCATGAACGCACAAAGACACACCCATACACATGGAAGATATTACTACAAAGTTAAATAATAAAGCGCTTCAGTGGGCACAGAAATTTAATAAGATATACTACAAAATAAAACACATACTACTGAGCATTGAAGAATGATGCTCCTTATAAAGCCAAGGTAGATTAAATATAGTTCAGAAACTACTGTCTAATAAAGTATTCTTTAATTACATCAACAAACAGAAAGGGACACCCAGAGAAAGGATATAGTGTATATGCTTACCAAAAAAATGAGTAAATCTCCATTAATCACATTAAACAAAATCTCTGACCAATGCAATAGCCTATATTGGCACCAACTCACAAAGGGGGTGAATCACATTAGACACAAACAGATTTTCCCTGAACAGTATTTTATGTAAAATTTTGAGGATACTTGCAGTGCAGCTTATTCAAAATAACACTGGTGGGGGCCCTACCTCTGTTAGGTGCAGTACAATATGACATTGATAATGTATGAGCAAACTTCCTGTACTGTATGACATTCTTCAAAAAGATAAAAGTAGCACTTGTTGAAGGGCTGGAAGAATATACTATGTGTGTTACTATTGTTTTCTTACATTATTATATCTTTGGTAACTTCTACAATAAGGGTATAAATGAAAGTTGACAGCATTTAATATCAATTCATAAATAATTCTTTAGGTGAAATAACAGTTAAAGAGTCAGATCCAGTTTGTCATTAGGGAAGGTTATCTATATTTCCCAACATGGGATAGCAGACTTGTCCCAAAGGGTGCTTGACTGCGACACTCTCATTTTTGTATATGCTTTTCAAAAACAGAAAAGGGAAATTGGAAATGCATAACCAAATATTCTGATGACTGAAAACCGGTTAGTATAATTACTTCAATAAGCAAATGTCAAAGTTCTCCAAGATGACCTACAAAATTACAAACCAGATGTTGTAATAATAACCTTGCCTTTAACAACAGTAAATATTGTTATGATACGTGACAAAAAAGATGAATTATGATACAAAATAAATGGTAAAGTTATTTAAAAAATCATATAAATGTCATCATTAAATACTTAGTGACAACAGTAAAAATCAATTTATACTTTGACTAGTGTGTTTTAACAAAATTCAGAAAAGCCTAGTCTGTAGCCAATCTTACTCTAAAGTCATGCCCAGTCACTTCTGGAAGGTCACTGTACTTCAGGTAAGTATCTGATTATTGAATAAAATCCTGTCTTTTGTAACCTCAAAACAAGCTGCCTGAAAATAATTTGAAAAGGAACAATGATTCAAAATGGGACAGTCAGAGGACTGGAAAATGTAAACTATTCAGAAAGGCTTCCAGAACTGTAATTATGTTATTTTTATTATGAATTTATAAAGGGCTGATCTTTATCTGGTCTGTAATGCAGTCCTGATTTGGTTCTATTTAATATTATGTATTTGGGATGCACTACACAGGGATCTAACACCAGATGAGGGAATCTAATGTTTAAAATAAACATCACTAATTTAAAAATGACAGATACATCAAGCAGTGCATTTCAAGATTATACATTTTTTTTCTTGGAACTGGAAATTAGTCATTAACTTGCCTTAAGGATAATCTTGACATGTATTCAGCAAACACAAAATGTCAGCATGTGGTTAAGGCAATCAAACTTCTTGAACTTCATTAGGTTGCAAGTTTATTAATTGAACCTATAAACCCATCAACCTATGGGTTTAAAATCTAACACCAAAATCTGAATTAACAATAATCCAAGGGGGTAGCATTATGTTGTATTAATCTGCCAAATGGGGAGCCTGGATCATGAATTACAACATGCAGTACTGAGATCTCCAGAAAGAAGAAAACAACTGTTACCCCACTGTTCATTTAGAAAAGTTATACCAATGAAACAGACAGTGTAATATGCCAGGAAACGGGGACTGCATCATCTAGTAATAAACTTTAAACTTTTGGAGACAAGATTTTTAGGTATTTTCTAAGACATGGAATAGCAGGGAGTGGAGGTTCATTCCCACACTGTATAAGCATAGTACAGCAAGCACATAGCAGAAACTGGTTTCTAAACTAGGTGTTTTACTATAGAGACTGTCACTTGTGGTAGGGGGTTAGCACAAACCTTGAGAAAGAGCTGATCCACCCATTCATCCATCCATCCATCCATCCATCCATCTATCCATCCATCCATCCATCCAAAACCAATTTTTCCCTTTTCTGAACATGGGGTTGGGATGTCTCTTCAACAGTGACAATCATCTAGAGCCACGGTTCACACCACCTGGTGGCTAGCCCTGTTGACATATATTTTTTCTTCATAAGCTAGCAAATGGTCAACATATAAAAATATTTACTTTGCAGTACTAGTAATACAGTGGCATATGCTTTAGGTCACATATTACAATTCTCCATACAGGAAATGTCCTCACATTTTCAAGTTTATAGCTAAAGACATAAACACTAGCCAGCTAGAAGTACTGTATGCACTACTTTAATATGTTCATGGTCTCCTGTCAGAATCCAGTTGGCCTATAAGACTTTGTTTGGTTTCTAAATGAACTGAAACATTATAATATTTCTATATGGACTATAGAATATTGTACTATTACTTTAAGAAATGTGATGTAATCTTATTGGGGAATTCATATCACATGATCTCACTTGGTGCCCTTTGCAGTGATAGTAAAGACTGGTTCAGGCTAGTAAAAAACCCACAACATTGTTGTCATTTGTGATCATTCAGGTGAATATCACAAATAATTTATGGTTTCAGAAGTGAATCAATTTGTTTATTTTGGAGTCGCTGAGCATTCTGCACTGCAGGAATATATTTCACACTCAAAATGTTTTATTTTTTATGTCAAACCACTACTTTCTCCAGTCATACAACCTATGAAAAGCCCTTGGTGTATTGTGTATTTTGAAGGAAACAATATCCAAATAAAACCACCATGAATTCTTTCACTGAAAGTAAGTTCAGCTGAAAACTAGACATGCTGGATCCAGAAATGTGATTTATTCTTCACAGTGAGCAGAATATCTGACAGACCTGAAAAGGTACAGAATGCCATGCTTCTGCATGCTGAGGGGAAAAATCCTTGAAGATATCTGTTCTTTTAGATCTCAAAAGGAAAAAAAAAGACAAAATGGCAACAATATGGGAAAATAATCAAGAGTTTTACTTAAAACCCCAATGCAAACTATAGAACCTCACACTGCTGAGATAAAGAATTTAGCTGAAGAATGGGAATTTTGTGAATTATCTGATTTTTTTAAGAAATAGAAAAAGCTGCTAGTGCAACATTGTCAAAAAGGTACAAGTTTTTAATAAAAACAGACATGATCTTGTCAAAAGTTGTGAATTTGTGCAGACTGAGTGAAATTAAAATAAACTGAGGAAAATGAATTCAGTAAAACAAAGTATGAGTCATATAATATAAAAACAAAGCCAGTGAAAATGTCAAGTAACAATGACGGTAATAAGAATGATAACTATGTAGTAAGTAGTAAGTATGGAGCAGTTGAAATTTAAGCTAAGTGTACTAAGTGTGGCTATTAGTGTGAGGTGAAAATGTGCCCTGCATTAAGTCAGCTTGGTAGACACTGTGGTAGGAAGAATCATTTTACAAAGAAATATAGAAGAAAAAATAAGACTTCTCAAAAGAATGTATATGTTACTAAGGCTAAACATTAAAATGTTTTACAGGCAACATTAAAACAGAAAGAGATGATACAATGAAAATCAGAGAATAAAAAGGCAGTGCAACTAAATAATCTGAGAAATTGCTAAGGAAGTTCATGATTAATAAGCAAAGTACTGAACTTAAAATATATACAGATGCAGAACAATAACAAATGCACTTTTGCATGGTCAGAAATATATCTGTCTTTAAGACAACCATTAGTAACTAAATTTGAATACAGAGAAGGAATCAAAAAGTAATCCATCCTGTTCAACTGAATATCCTCATTTCTTTGTTTATGTTTCTCTAAATATCTCAATTTTTTTCACTTGTTCTTGGCAGCCATGATACTTTGCCACATGTAGTCTATCCAAATGTGTATGCAAGGTAACATTTAACTCTTTTATTGTTTTATTATATTGAAAATAGTTTATTTTGTGTCAGAAAACTGCAGTTACAGACCATCAGGGATATCAAGTTGCTGTAAAAGATTGTACTGAAATGCTAACGTCCACATTCAGCTTTATCCAGTTCAAATTACAGACACCAGCAGCAATAAGATTCTTGAAATGCAATCCATTTTAAAGTATTGCCTGCTCTAATTCTGTTCTCATATCCTACATCTGAACATTCTTTGTATGCAGCTTTCATTTTGCTTTTTCTTTTCTCTACCTGCATTTAAACATCACTAAAATACATTTTATCCACAGTCTGTTCTACATCACCATATTGCCTGCCTGTCTCTTGCTGACATATTTCATCATGTATTCCTTGCATGCTTCAACAAGTTCATGTTAATTAGTAGTTTCTCACATTCCATCTGCTGCATCACTTTATTTTATTCTACTTTTACACTTTCCTTTTACTACCCTAGTAACTTAAAGTTCAGTTTTCTCTTTTCCCATAAAATCTTTAATAAACTAGAAAAAACATTTATGAAAAACCAGAACAAATCATTAAAATGTAACATTTCAACTGGACACAGTCAGTTACAGCAAGATCTAGACAATCTTTCAACATATTAGCTTCACATCTTATAGCAAAACCCGTATCTGTAGGACAGTGCATATATTAACCAATATCAGGTCATTTTCTGGTGTTCATAGGTACTGATGGCCTATATAATTTGCAACACAAACACTTCAGCGCATCCTGTCTACCGGCCCTACAAACAAGACATTGCGTTCCAACCTGTCCCTCTACTGTAGCCATGGGAACCCTTTACTCTAGCCACAGTAACCATTTCCTACTGAATTTCCTGCTAGTGTTCCCTTTTGCTGTCCTACTTTATATTTATCTTACCTTGCTGATCATAGCTTAGCTTCCAGAATTGTCTTCACTGACCTTTGCCTTGCTTGTTGATATCCTTAAACCAGTTGAACATTTGTTAAACATTGATTGCACAGTTTATATTTTGATGGATTATATCTAGTCTGCTCCTTCTGTTCAGTTGGACACATTTGGAAACAAACTGCTTCTTTGTTCATTCTTTTGTTGTTATAACTACATGCCAGTACATGCATGGATAATGCCATCATCTGATAACTAAATAAATCCAGATGGTGTTACTCTACCTGATTTAGAGATAATCCTTGAAATGTTGTCACATGATGACAGAGAAACCGTACATTCATATATTTTTCCTTCATTCCACTCTTCCATGGAGACATTTATCTTTGCGCTGGTGGCAAATTTCCCATTATGCATTTTTAATGTTGCCTCCTTCCTGCTTGGGATTACTTGTGTACCGTTTGACATCCATGTTATATTAATATCCTCTGGACTAAAGTCAAAGGCACTGCAAGCTAAGCTGATCAGTTTGCCATCCTGATGTTCATCTACTAGGAAGAGGACTTCAGCTTTTGGACACTGTAATGTGAAAGACACTGAAAGAAAAATGGACATGTTGTCAGAGTATGGTTCATGTAAATACGAGCTGAGTGTAAGTATAATGTTTTTATTACATGTTGTCAGAGTATGGTTCATGTAAATACGAGCTAAGTGTAAGTATAATGTTTTTATTGCATGTTGTCAGAGTATGGTTCATGTAAATATGAGCTGAGTGTAAGTATAATGTTTTTATTACATGTTGTCAGAGTATGGTTCATGTAAATACGAGCTGAGTGTAAGTATAATGTCTTTATTACATGTTGTCAGAGTATGGTTCATGTAAATACGAGCTAAGTGTAAGTATAATGTTTTTATTACATGTTGTCAGAGTATGGTTCATGTAAATACCAGCTGAGTGTAAGTATAATGTTTTTATTATATGTTGTCAGAGTATGGTTCATGTAAATACAAGCTAAGTGTAAGTATAATGTTTTTATTACATGTTGTCAGAGTATGGTTCATATAAATACCAGCTAAGTGTAAGTATAATGTTTTTATTACATGTTGTCAGAGTATGGTTCATGTAAATACCAGCTAAGTGTAAGTATAATGTTTTTATTACATGTTGTCAGAGTATGGTTCATGTAAATACCAGCTAAGTGTAAGTATAATGTTTTTATTACATGTTGTCAGAGTATGGTTCATGTAAATACCAGCTAAGTGTAAGTATAATGTTTTTATTACATGTTGTCAGAGTATGGTTCATGTAAATACCAGCTAAGTGTAAGTATAATGTTTTTATTACATGTTGTCAGAGTATGGTTCATGTAAATACCAGCTAAGTGTAAGTATAATGTTTTTATTACATGTTGTCAGAGTATGGTTCATGTAAATACGAGCTAAGTGTAAGTATAATGTTTTTATTTTAAATTCATTAACTAAAAGTCTTACCTTATTAATCTGCTTTGCTCCTAAATTGTGGATGAAACAAACATCAGCAAATGAAAAGGAGGTGTCTGAGACCGAAATGTCATGCAGGGGCCCACACACCATCTGAATTACTGAACCTTGGCTCAGTCTAGTGTCAGAAGGGTGTCTCAGTGGGAAGATCTATGACTCACAGTTTTAGAGTCCAGTGCTCAGTCACAGCCTCCAGTCATTAAGGTTGTGTAGTTTTGAATGGCTACTAGTGAAGATGGTTAAGGTAATGAGCTGCTTCCTGTAGTCCAGGGTTTGAGTCCTTCAGCCTCCATGTGTCTAATGTATGACAGTGAGTAAATACTTACCAAATAGTTCTCTGTAGAAATTTAGGTTTGTTCTTCAAAAGCCATTGCACCCCATGGCCAATTACTACATATGAGCTAATATTTAGAAATGTAGGGTGCCATTTAATCTATCTGAGGCAGTTTGTAACTTTTATTTTGATCAAGTATTAAATCAGTTAATTTTCTGATGCTGACTTTTATCTCATTTATCATTCTGGGGAGCTGAAGCCCATCCTGACAATTAACAAGTTGAAGGCAGGAATACAGTAGGGGACCAATTCCTGGTCCATTGCAGGATGCACATACCCTCACTCACGCACTAAACCCATACCTACATGGAATTTACAATATCCTCTTTCCACAAAACAATCTGTGGTTGTGGTACAGGACAGTGTATGAGTTTAGAAAGTTTTAAGCTTATTTAGGTATTAAAACATATGTGGTACACTGCTATAGTTTAGTATGGTTTGACCCTTGTCTCTTTCCTCATTCCCTGACCCTCAGTTCTAATGTCCTGCACGACCATCTCCTATCATTCCTCTCTTCATTTATGCCATATTAGGCTTTTATTGTGCAATCCACTGTTGGTGGGTCAGCATAATCTTTTGATATGATATCTAATGGACTATGAATTGCCCTTATAATGCCAATAGCCTTGACCCTTTTATAACATTGCAATGGTGATGGTGAAGCACTTGATTGCCATCCAAAGACTGCCAGCCCTGATTTTGATGCAAAAATGTGACATACAGCTGAAAGTTCTAGGAGTATTTGCTGCTACGTGTGTGTGCTGGGAGTATCTATTTTCTCCATCCTCTTTGTCTTGTTAGAGCTACTATTTTGCTGCTACCCCATGTGTGTGGTAGTGAAAGCAACTCCCTTCCCAAGGCCCAGTGGAGAAGGAGAACAAGACAGGTAAGGGTATTTCATAATTGTTCCCTGCCTGGCATGTATAATAGCGATGTCTCATTCTTCAACTCTACTCACCCGAGGTGCAGAAGGAAGACCAGTGATTGTACCACTGATGTGAAACCATCAGCAGGTTTGGTCAAATGCTACATCAGGTGTATGTAATTTTGGAAAGTAGCAGGGCTAAGTATATGAACCAGTTCACAACTCTTCTTTCTTTTTCTTGTTCATACACAGAGAACAAATACCACCAACAAAGATCCATCAAATACCCTTGGTTATGATTTACGAAATGAAGACTAGATAGTACACCAAGGGATCAGGTAGATATATAGATTGATAGAGAGACAGACAGATAGATAGAGAGACAGATGGATAGAAAGATAGACAGACAGACAGATAGACAGATAGACATATTAGATAGATAGACATAGATAGATAGATAGATAGATAGATAGATAGATAGATAGATAGATAGATAGAGAGATAGATAGATAGATAGATAGATAGATAGATAGATAGATAGATAGATAGATAGATAGATAGATAGATAGATGAATAGATGGTTGGCTAGATGGATGGATAGATGGATGGATGGATGGATGGATGGATGGATGGATGGATGGATGGATGGATGGATGGATGGATGGATAGGTGGTTAGATGTCTCTAGACCTAGGAGTAAAACCATTGCAGTCTTGTGGTGTTCACCCCTGCACCTCATTACAAATATACCTGCATCACCCTTTTCACTCTGATACTCAAACTGCAGTTTATTTCCAGACAGCAAAAACAAACAAGCAAAAAACCATCTTTATGACCAGTGTGGCTGGCTACATAGATTCCCTAAGAAAAAAGGATGCTAATATAACCCTGTACCTGCTAACCCAGTTACCTGAATCGATAATGTATGCGCATCTTAATGGGCAAACATAATGTACAAAATGCTGTCAAATGTAAAATATACCTGGTATTCATACAATAGGTATCCATTTACCTACTGTTTAGAGGTAGAAACATAGTTTGCACAAGTACAATATTAGGAAGAACTTTACATTTTTATACAATTCTGTGCCAAATAGAAATTAGATCTTTAAACAAACCTCTATCTAGAAGAGATAGAACACCCCACTCCAGTTAAGAACAGCCATGCCCCAAGCAGAGAATGTGTTGCAGGCTGCTATTGAGTTTGTGAAGAAGTGATATAGGATCATAGGACTATAGGAGATTGCTAGGTTATCAACCTAGAGGTCATCTTAAGCCTGGCTGTTTCATCCCAATGTTAATACCATAGAAATGCTAGTCAGTACCCAGGATTGAATATAGTGATGACTGCCCATGCCGAGAAGGGTTGTGGGTGCTATCCCCAATAAGAATTTACAGCGCTGCCAATCCACTCATCCAGGTTCCTCTTGAAAAGTGTCATAGACGTGCTCTGTTTAAACTGAATTGCTACTCTTCTCCAAACACGGCAGTCATTGGGATATAAATGTGTCCCTCCAGCATGTCCTATTTAGGTTGCAGGCCATATTTAGGTCCCTGGAATTGCTATCCCTCATCCTGTTTGATCTACAGATATGCAGCAAGTTCATTAGCTTTGGGCCTTGGATTGCTCTGTAGGCCAGGCATAAGTCTCCCCTAAGAAGTCTATATGATATGGAGTATAGTGACAGGGACTTTAGTTGGTCTATGTAAGGCACATACCGGAGTCCCTTGATCTTCTTTATCAGAAACCTCTGAGGTCTCTCCAGTTACTGCAGGTGCTTAGTACAGTACATACCGAATGGGGTATTACATTCAATTATGGATGGATAAGTGCTGAGTATGGTGGGGGGGGTTACAACTTCTTTTGCTCTTAAAGTGATGCCTTTACTAATCAAGTGTGCTACATAGAAATCTTTCCTTACTACAGTAGACATATGGTGGTTAAAATTAAGGTCACAGTCAACTTGTGATCCTAGGTCCCTTACCACTTCATGGGTACTTAGGGTATTGTTGTTGATCTGATAGTGTGAAGGAACACTATTTGTGCTGAAGGGAATGATGATGCATTTCTTTCCATTCAGTTTGAGTCCATGGCTTATAAACCAGTCATTGGCCTGCTTGAGACTCTGCTGGAGTATATGGACATCATTTGGGGATTCAATGATTGCACCTAGTTTGAAGTCATCTACAAACTTTGTTAGCCACACCCCCTTAGTTTTGACTTGAACTTCTGAGAAGTATATACCAAACAGTAGGGGGCCCAGCACTGACCAATGTGGCACCTCGCTGGTGACAGGTCTGCTGGTTGATGTGGAGTCACCCACTTTGATAGTGTGTGTCTGGTTTGTGAGCCAGTTGGCAACTCATCTTACAACAAAGGGGTTTACATTCAGTTTGCTAAGTTTATCGGTAATGCCTGAATGTGGAATTGTGTCAAAATCCTTTGCCAAGTTGAGGTATGCAGTGTGCACAGATTTGCCCTCATCAATAGCCTTGGTCACATTTTTCAAAGAAATCCACCAGATTTAACAGGCATGATCTGTCCTTCACAAAGCTGAATTGGGTAGGATCTAGGGTGTGGATGTCACCTATGTCTTTATTTATAAGGTCCATAATGATAAATTCCATGGCCTTACAGATGAAGCTGGTCAGGCTTATAGGTCTGTAATTCCCCGGCTCTGTTGCTAGGCCACCTTTGTGGAGGGGAATCACTGTTGCTGTTCTCCATTCTGCAGGATCCAAGCATGTGGTTTGTCTATGATAGAAAAAGGGCACTTAGTGCTGATGCTAGTTCATGTTTTAGCCTGTTTAGAAGTCTCCTAGGATGTCATCTGGTCCCATAGAGGCCATGTTCTTTGTCTTGGACAAGGTTTTGAGGACCTGCTTTTCAGATATATAGGGTAGGAGGAAAGTTTGGGGAAAGATTTGTTATAATTTAGGAGGGGATAAGTAGTGAAATCTTCACCGAACCTATCCACTAGCAGGTTTGCTATCTCTGCGGGGTCAGTGTGTGTAATACCATTGGCTACTAGTTCTGCACATGCTTGGGTCCTACCCTTTAGGTTACATATGTAGCTGTAAAAGGCCTTATGGTCATCCTTGGCTGTACTTGATAAGTTTCTCTCAAAGGAGCCTTTGAAGGATTTGACAAGTTGTCTTATTTGCCTGTTGAGGCTGAGGAGGGGGCTTTTCCATTATTGGTTATATATTTTATTATAGTTTATTATAGTTTGCCTTGGTGAAGTTTTTTAGCCTGACTTCACCCTTTGTGAGTTCTGGTGTTAGTGCCAGCTCGAAGGTGACTGATTTGTGGTCAGATTTAACTAATGATGGTTGGACAGTTGTGGCAGTGCATCTGTTTGTCATATTAATGAGGACCAGATCTAGAATGTTTGTTCCTCTTGTTGGGGTACGGACAATTTGTTCCAGGGCATTTGAATTAAAAAAGTCAAGGGACTTTTGCACTAGTGAGTTAGAGCTAGTGTAGGTTTTCCAGTTGATGGTGGCATATCATTCTGTTTTAAACCAGGCTAGCCATTTCACTTTACTTTTGCACTGACGAATATTGCATCTTTACTGTTCTAAAGCAACCTATCATGGTCACATGATCAGCAGCTTCCCCCATTCTCTTTACTCTGCTTTGTCACTAAATGGTCATCATAAGCCATTACCTTCATATTCTGCTCTAAAGATAAAAAGAATCCCCTCCCAAGTGTCTACATACGTCTCTCGAGCTACTCTTAGTAGCACGTTATTTGTTTACATTATTTATTTATTCACTGGGTGGTTGGAATGTCTCAGTCTAGACACTTTTCAGTCATGACCCAAGCAACAAATGACAGAGGAAATGTTATACATTTATAGATATGACATAACTCTGTATATAAATAGGACCAGTTATGCTATTTTACTCTGCATCTCTTACAGACACCTGTACAGATTTTTGCAGAATGTCAAGATTTTTGCCTCATATTTTTGGTCTGCCCCTTATAAAATTAGTGCTTTTCTGGCAAATCACTGAGCACTGAAGTCACTAAAGAATGACATAGATTTGAGTCTCAGACTTCATACCCCCCAGAAAATACATACTAATGCAAATCGCGTTATTATAGTAACATTCTAGGTTTGTAAGAGCAATATTTAAAATATTTAACTATTTTTTGGCCTTTGTTCCCCATGTTAGGCTTTGCTCAGGGTCTTCTTGCAAATTAACTCATGTAGTAAAACATATTAGTAATTTCTTCTATAATGAACACGAATATTCAGTAATAACCAGTTTAAAACAAATGTTTTAAAAACATAACATACTGCTATAACTAATAAATAATAATGAACTAAATCATTAGTTCTCTAGTTGTATGCCACAATCCAAAATATAAAACAATGCTTTTGTACAAATGGTTTAACATGTATAACAACATCATTTCATAGTGACATTGCTGGTTATTGTGATCTAATCTTTCTTGGGTTGGTCATTTGATCACTTGAAATTTACCTTCACTATTATAAGTTCATAGATAGGTACTAGGCTATTGGCCCTAGGGCAATGTAAGCCTAGCCAAAAAGGTACCCTATCTTTTGCCACCCAAGAAAATTATTTTCCTGTGCCCATATTGAGCAGAGCCACAGAGGTGATCCCATGGTGAATTTCCTATTTCCCATCCAATCATCAAGATTTTTCTTGAAGAGTGCTAATGAGGAACTTTGTTTGATATAGATAGGTAGTTTGTTCCAGAGTTTGGGAAGTCTCTGGGACAGGAATCCATCCCTCCAGCATGTTCTGTTTATTGTGGTGACAAGGTTTAGGTCTCTAGAGCATGTAGCTCGGAGGGATTAGGATTTCTTTACATGGAGCATGTCCAACAGCTCTGGGTTTGACATAGCTTTGTATGTTAGGCAGAGATCGCCTCTGAGTAGGCGATAAGCAATGGAGTAAAGCTGGAGTTTTTGGAGACAGTCTGCATAGGGCATCTGTTTCAGGCCAGTAATACTCTTTGTGAGGTATTTCTGAGGCCTTTCCAGTTGTTATAGATGTCTTGTGAGGTACATAGCAAAAGGGGTGTTGTACTCTATAATGGGTCTAATGTGTGATGGGTAGAGGGGAACAATGACCTTTTTTTTCCTGGATGAGAAACCTTTTGGGATGAGGTGTGCCATGTAGAAGGATTTTCTGACTACTGTGGCAATGTGATTATAAAAGGAGAGACTACTGTCCACCTGTGTCCCAAGGTCTCTTATCACACTTTCGATTTTAAGTAGACTACCACCTATGTGGTAGCTCATGGGTACAGAGTTTTTACTAAAGAGGATGACAATGCACTTTTTGGCATTGAGCTTGAGGCCATGGCTTTGACACCAGGCATCTGTCTCTGTGAGGCCCTTTTGTAGGATGTCCACATCGTTAGGAGTTTCAATTATGGCTCCTAGTTTGCAATCATCTGCAAACTTCATTTGCCAAAGACCTTCTGTGTTAGCCTGCACTTCAGAAAAGTAGATTCCAAACAGGAGAGGACCCAGGACTGAACTCTGTGGTACTCCACTTGTCATTGGTCTGAAGTCAGATTTGGAGTCTGCTACTTTCACAGTGTGGGTTCTGTCAGTGAGCCAGTTGGCAACCCATCTTGTGACATGGGGTTTTATACCTAGTTTAGTGAGTTTATCTATAATTCCAGAGTGGGGGATGGTGTCAAAAGCCTTGGCGAGATCTAGATAGACTGTGTGAACCACCTTACCCTCTTCTATGGCTTTGGTGACTGCTTCAAAGACATCTATCAGGTTTAGGAGACCTGATCTGCCTTTTACAAACCCGAACTGGGTAGGGTCCAGAGTTTGGAGATTAGCAATGTCTTTGTTTATAAGATCCATGATGATACATTCCATGGCCTTGCAGACCAGACTCGTTAGGCTAATGGGGCAGTAGTTACCAGGGTCCATGGTGGCTCCCCCTTTGTGGAGTGGGATAACCATTGCTGTGCATTATTCAGTGGGCACAAAGCCTGAGGTGAGGCTATGATTGAACATGGTGCTTAGGTGGGGTGCCAGTTCATTCTGTAGTTCATGTAGAATGCAGACTAAGATGTTGTCAGGTCCCATGGATGCTGTGTTCATGGCTTTGGAGAGTGTGGATTTTACCTGTGCAGCTGTGATTACAGGAACTTTGCATTCTTCCAATACAGAGATGGGCCCTTTCAGGGATGAGAGGGGGGTAAAGTTAGCACTGAACCTATCTGCCAGGATGTTGGCAATATCAGTTGGTTCTGTATATTTAGTGCCATTGTGCTGTAACTCAGAGCAGATCTGAGTGTTGCCATTGATATTCTTGACATAGCGATAGAATGCTTTATGGTTATATTTAGAATCAGTGGCGATTTTGTTTTCGTAACTAGCTTTGGAAGATTTTATGAGGGATCTCAGCTTCTTACTGAGGCTGACCAGGGAGTTCTTCCAGTCATGGGATTTTACTCTTTTTTGCAACAGTTTCTTTCTTCTGTTGTAGAGTTTGTTTATGGGAGGGAACCACCAGATTGGCTTCCTTTTTTTGGAGGATAGCATCTTGGTTCTGTTAGGGATAGCATGATCCATGCACTCATGTAAGTGCTTATAAAGTGCATTTGTGTAGGATTCAGCAGTCGTACCTCTTGTGTCCATCTGCATGGGTGTCTTGAAGTCTGCCCCTTCTGTCATAAGAAGTGTGAAATTGGCTTTAGAGAAATTTTTTTATGGTGGTTTCCCTAATAGGGGGTGGGGGCAGAATGTGGATGTCTAGGGTGATTAGCTTGTGGTCGGATCTGTCCAATGAGGAATTGACCTCTGGTGTGGAACACTGGTCCCCCATGTTGGTAATGACCAGGTCTAGGATACTGCTGCCCCTAGTGGGGGTGTGGATAAGTTGATCCAAGGCAATGGAATTTATGAATTCCAAAAAATGTTGAGCAAAAGAGTTGGCACATTATATTGTTTAAGTAATACGTTCTTCCATGACTAACACCCCCACCATACATTATTGCTAAAACACCACATATATGATATAAGTTAATATTTCAAGTAAATCATTGAATGACACACCTTTTTCCAGCTATGTATGTGTGCATGGTTAAATCTGTCTGTATATTTGTCAGTTTACCTAACTATCCATCTTTGTAGTATCATATGAAGAAAAGTAACTTTATTAAAAGCTGGGTTTAACTTATGTGATTTCTTTCAATAGCAACATTGCTTAAGAAAACCTTATAAAATAAATTAGCATGTAGAGTCAGAATATGAGACATTATTCACTGCTCAGTCATTCTCCAGTGCCTGCTTTATTCATCTCAAGGTTGTGTTGAGCTTAATTCAATCCTGGCAAATAGTGGGTGCAGGGCAGAAAACTAATCCTTGATGGGATACCAGTCTGCATCAAGATACAAACACACTCACATGTGGTACACATTCTAACAGGCAATTTGGAGGATTAACCATTCACTGATGGCAAGTCATTAAAACAAGACAGGAAACCAGAGCACTCAGCAAACAACCACATGGAGAGAGGGGCAACATTCGGATGCCACAAAGAAGGCACTCCAAACAGGAACCAAAATGAAACAGCTGAGATGTTAGTGCCCTAAAATTCCAGTGTCTTCTCTTTTCCTGAAGTCTCTAGTATGCAAGACAAAGTCTGGGAATGCCAAATCAGACAACCAGTAGCATTTAAGATATTTATACTATTTTTCATGTTGTTGCTGTTGTTGTTGTTGTTGTTGTTGTTGTGTCTTTCAGCTTTTGCTACAAATGTCCTTTATTGAGATAATTTACTTAACTCCCCACAGAGTAATTATGAGGTCTAAAGCAGATAAAGTGATGGTTGTTTGGAAATTACTTTATTTTCTGTCCACAGTTACCATAAAGAAACCATATCTTGTACTGCATGAAGATATCTGCTGACTGATTATATGACCACAATGAACTCCAGCAAAATGTCATGAAATAGTTATATAGATTTTAAGTCTTAGAAATTAATTCAGTAAACTGAAAATTAGAGAAATCCTTTCAGTTTAGCCCTAGAAAGTACATTATGTATAAATGTATTAAACTTTTATAAGCAGCAGAAAAGCTTGCTTTTTCAATACTGTCTGAGTTAATTTATTACAAAACAGTATATACTATGGAATCCTGACATTTATCAAGGTAACCATATATAAATACTGCAGTCTTATGCTTCTCCACACTACTATATTAATGCAAGTTTTTAATTATCTTAACATTATGGCATTTACAGAGTTATTATTTGTTCAGACCACATGCAGAAGCAGTGCTCTATGCATGCATTTATTGTAAATGATCTTACCAAATGGATCCACACGAGTTGCATTTTCCATTGGCTTTGCAGGGTCATACCCAACCATACAGGTATAATTGGCCTCAGTGTTTCTGTCACTTTGTGGAATGTCCAGCTTGCTCTGAGCAGAGCATTTCTGATTTGCCGTCACACACTGTGGTTCGGTGTTTGTATAATGTAATGCAGGAACATCCTCACCATTCTTCTGCCATTTAACGTATATCCCATTAGGAAAATCACCATTTATCATACAGAGCAGGAAATGTTGCTGCTGATTCTTGTCAGAAAATGGGGCCAAGATGGACAAGGAAGGTGGTGTTTTCACTGTAAGATCAGGATAAACTGTAATGAACTACATATGACTAAAACAAAGGAAAACAGAAATGCAGATTTGTGTCAACATTTCATAATTTATTCAGTAAACCACCTTGTTTAATTTTTTTTCTCATCAACCCTACTTGTTTTATGTCATTCTTATGGACTGCTAAACAAATTACATTCATTATAATTTTAATCCTACTGTCTGTCAGGGAAGACTGCGATAATCATTCACCACAGATTAAGTGAAATAACATTTCCCCATGTATTCCTGAGCTGCCTGCCTTGTGTTGCAAAGTAATGTCTTCCTGCTCATATGTACAACTGTCTATCTTAGACATCTGTCCATTTAAATATTAATGAAAAATGCTGCATGCTTGAATTCTGTGGATTCCCAGAAATATTTAATTATTATAATGCCCTTTTTCTATCATTTTCTTTAGATATATGATTGTTAAGGTCTTCTAGTTTCCCCTTATATAAGCCTGTCTTCTAACCTGCTGTTGTACTGCCTATGATCTAATGATGATTAGGTTTCCTGAAATGCACACAGAACTTCAGATTATATGAGGATAACTTACAGTGTTATAAAAATTATTGCTTTATAATGGCAATCCATCTTCATTTGTATGGTAGCATTCTGCTATTCTTTCTATTTTTTCACAATACTTGGTTATTAGGTATTCTGATATGAACACCCCTTCCCACAGAAACCAAGTCCAAGAAAACACTGCAGCTTCGAGATAAATTTTTGTTACACAGATTAAGCACTTCTGTCCATCTAATTCATTGACTTCTTCAGAATCAATTAAACATTGCAACCACACCCGCTATTTATCCCATTCTGAAGAAGTCCGTGAATTAGCTGGACAAAAGAGATCAATCTGTATAATAAAATTTTCTCTGGAAGCTGCAATGTTTTCTTGGAAATGATTTCTCCTCCCCCAACTAGTTTTCCTTATTGCATGTTAGAGTTTTCTTTTCATCCATTTATGCCCTATGCCCCTGTGTGTTTGCATTCCAAGGGCAGTATTTTGCATATTTTGGACTAAAGTTAAGTAACAGTGGCAGTGTTTAAGACTGCACCTTCAATGTTCCCAGATCTTTTCTCATTCTTTATATACTTTATTGTGTATCAAAAGTTTTGTCATCAGCAGAATGGCAACACTTTCCTTTTCCACATAATTACTAAACATAATGTAGCTTAATATAAACTAACATAGCACAACAATGTAACATACCATCAGTTAACATACTGTAATATAAATTAACATAGCACAACAATGTAACATACCATCAGTTAACATACTGTAATATAAACTAACATAGCATAACAATGTAACATACCATCAGTTAACATACTGTAATATAAACTAACATAGCACAACAATGTAACATACCATCAGTTAACATACTGTAATATAAACTAACATAGCATAACAATGTAACATACCATCAGTTAACATACTGTAATATAAACTAACATAGCATAACAATGTAACATACCATCAGTTAACATAATATAATATAAACTAACATAGCATAACAATGTAACATACCATCAGTTAACATACTGTAATATAAACTAACATAGCACAACAATGTAACATACCATCAGTTAACATAATGTAATATAAACTAACATAGCATAACAATGTAACATACCATCAGTTAACATAATGTAATATAAACTAACATAGCATAACAATGCAACATATCATCAGTTAACATAATGTAATATAAACTCACATAGCACAACAATGCAACATACCATCAGTTAACATAATGTAATATAAACTAACATAGCATAACAATGGAACATATCATTAGTTAACACAGTGTAATATAAACTAACATAGCATAACAATGTAACATGCCATCAGTTTTTTATTTTTATTTTATTATTTTATTTAACATTTGTTGACCAGAAAAGTCCAGCTAGGTTCCACAGATCCTGTTTTCAGCGGAGGCCTGGGGAGAAATGTTCCAGAAGCATGTCTTTAGAATGGGAGAACATGCAAACTCGAGAATCAAACCAGAGAACCTCTTGCTGTGAGTTAACATAATGTAATATAAACTAACATAGCATAACAATGTAACATGCCATCAGTTAAGATACTGTAATATAAACTAACATAGCATAACAATGCAACATGCCATCAGTTAACATAATGTAATATAAACTAACATAGCATAACAATGCAACATACCATCAGTTATACTGTAATATTAACTAACATAGCATAACAATGTAACATACCATCAGTTAACATAATGTAATATAAACTAACATAGCATAACAATGTAACATACCATCAGTTAAGATACTGTAATATAAACTAACATAGCATAACAATGTAACATGCCATCAGTTAACATAATGTAATATAAACTAACATAGCATAACAATGTAACATACCATCAGTTAACACAATGTAATATAAACTAACATAGCATAACAATGTAACATACCATCAGTAAACATACTGTAATATAAACTAACATAGCATAACAATGCAACATACCATCAGTTAACATAATGTAATATAAACTAACATAGCATAACAATGGAACATATAATTAGTTAACACAATGTAATATAAACTAACATAGCATAGCAATGTAACATATCATTAGTTAACATACTGTAATATAAACTAACATAGCATAACAATATAACATACCATCAGTTAACATACTCTAATATAAACTGATATAGCATAACAATGTAACATATCATCAGTTAACACAGTGTAATATAAACTAACATAGCATAACAATGTAACATGCCATCAGTTTTTTATTTTTATTTTATTTATTATTTTATTTAACATTTGTTGACCGGGAAAGTCCAACTAGGTTCCACAGATCCTGTTTTCAGCAGAGGCCTGGGGAGAAATGCTCCAGAAGCATGTCTTTAGAATGTGGGAGGAAACTGGAGTACCCGGAGGAAACCCATGCGAACGCAGGGAGAACATGCAAACTCCACACAGAAGGCACCCCAGCTGAGAATCGAACCAGAGAACCTCTTGCTGTGAGGCAACAGCATTAACCGCTGCACCACTGCGTCGCCCAGTTAACATAATGTAATATAAACTAACATAGCATAACAATGTAACATGCCATCAGTTAACATAATGTAATATAAACTAACATAGCATAACAATGCAACATACCATCAGTTATACTGTAATATTAACTAACATAGCATAACAATGTAACATACCATCAGTTAACATAATGTAATATAAACTAACATAGCATAACAATGTAACATACCATCAGTTAAGATACTGTAATATAAACTAACATAGCATAACAATGTAACATGCCATCAGTTAACATAATGTAATATAAACTAACATAGCATAACAATGTAACATGCCATCAGTTAACACAATGTAATATAAACTAACATAGCATAACAATGTAACATACCATCAGTTAACATACTGTAATATAAACTAACATAGCATAACAATGTAACATACCATCAGTTAACATAATGTAATATAAACTAACATAGCATAACAATGTAACATACCATCAGTTAACATAGTGTAATATAAACTAACATAGCATAACAATGTAACATACCATCAGTTAACATACCGTAATAAAAACTAACATAGCATAACAATGTGACATAGCATCAGTTAACATACTGTAATATAAACTAACAGCATAACAATGTAACATACCATCAGTTAACATATTGTAATATAAACTAACATAGCATAACAATGTAACATACCATCAGTTAACATAATGTAATATAAACTAACATAGCATAACAATGTAACATACCATCAGTTAACATAATGTAATATAAACTAACATAGCATAACAATGTAACATACCATCAGTTAACACAATGTAATATAAACTAACATAGCATAACAATGTAACATACCATCAGTTAACATAATGCAATATAAACAAACATAGCATAACAATGTAACATACCATCAGTTAACATACTGTAATATAAACTAACATAGCATAACAATGTAACATATCATCAGTTAACATACTGTAATATAAACTAACATAGCATAACAATGTAACATACCATCAGTTAACATAATGTAATATAAACAAACATAGCATAACAATGTAACATACCATCAGTTAACATACTGTAATATAAACTAACATAGCATAACAATGTAACATATCATCAGTTAACATACTGTAATATAAACTAACATAGCATAACAATGTAACATACCATCAGTTAACATAATGTAATATAAACAAACATAGCATAACAATGTAACATACCATCAGTTAACATACTGTAATATAAACTAACATAGCATAACAATGTAACATATCATCAGTTAACATACTGTAATATAAACTAACATAGCATAACAATGTAACATACCATCAGTTAACATACTGTAATATAAACTAACATAGCATAACAATGTAACATACAGTTAACACAATGTAATACAGCATAATATGAGAAAGACATTTAAGAATTTTGTAACTTTCCAGCACCTAAAAATAACTGTCTCACAATGAGAAACCAAGAATTTAGCCTGCAACTAGAAACAATTATCTGTAATAAATGAAGCAAAAGCCATAACTCTTAACACATTGTTGATATCATTTAAAAGCCATTTATCTTGAAACATAATCAGTGAATAAATTAAAACAGAATGTGCATGCAATTTCTTTCTGCTTTTTACTTGGGGCATTTCTTGAATGCTATAGGAGTAACATGGTGTTGTTCAATGCTCTGACATGTATGTGGATTTAATTGATTAGATTATATCACTTCTTGAGTTTAAATGGCACAGCAATGTACTTTTTGTCACAGTTGTGGACAGTGTGTGATATGAAGCATCTGATCTGTATTAGTGTTTATTTATTTATTTTATTTTATTTTATTTTACATTTGTTGACCGGGAAAGTCCGACTGGACACATGTCCATTTTCAGCGGAGGCCCGGGGAGAAAAGCTCCAATAGTACATAGTAGGTTACAAAAAGTTCCAATAGTACATAGTAGGTTACAACAATGTTTGACAGCTAACATACGATTGTAGTTATGCACTAAATACCCAGGGAAGAAAAAAAAGTTACATTAGTATGTACAATAACAATTATAAAGAGAAAAACAAAGCATCATATAGTTAGTATACACAGGTAAGAAAAAGTTACATTAGGATGTACAGTGAACAATTATTATAAGAAACAAACCTACAAGTAGTTAGTTTCAGGGGAGAGTAGATGGCTTGAGGCCTAGGAGGATAGTAATTTCACTGAGGAGGTTGAGGGAGCTATGGGTTAGTCTGGATTAGAACATTGGCAAAGCCAGTGGGATTTGAAGTGGTGGGAGGCCATTCCTGAAAGTATTTAGGGAGGTTGATTCGGTGAGACTAGGTGGAAGAGAGTTCCATATTTTACCCACTGTGTTTGAAAATAGAGAGTCACCTCCTGAGTTACAGGATTTGATTGTCTGTGCGAGTAATCTGTGAGATGATCTTAGTCTATTTAGGTTGGTATAAGGGGTAATTATTCCAGACAGGCGGGAGTGTTTTCAGGTTGAGAGAGTATTTTGTAAGCAATAATAAGTTGCTTCTGTAGAAGTAGATTTGGTAGTTCTATCCAACCTAGGTTCTGAAGATTAGTACAGTGATGGGTTTTGTAGGGCAGGCCTGTGGCAAATCTTGCAATATGATTATAACAACAAAAGAGTTTAGATAGATCCGATTTGTTGGGATTTGTAAGTATGGGGGAGGCATACAAGAGGGTAGAAAGGAGATGGGTGCGAGCAATGGCAACTTTAGCCGTGGGAGTCAGAAAAGATTTTATTCTATAAAGGGACCCCAGTTTCTTATTAACAGCTTTGATAGTTTGGTTGATGTGCACATCAAATCTGAGTTTGTTGTCAATGGTAACCCCTAATAGCTTGGTATGAGGGTCGGGGGTGATGGTGGTTCCATTGTTGGATTGTACAAAGGAAAAGTTGGTGTTTTATGGGTAGGATGGAAGAGTAGCATTTTCGTTTTTTTTGGATTAAGGATCAGTTGGCGTTCTGATAACCAATTCTCAACTGCAGTGAAACAGTCTTGAGTTTTGGATAATAGAATAGTTGGTGATCTATCTGAGCAAATTAAAGTTGAGTCATCAGCATACTGAATACATGTAGACTCTGGGATGACTTTGTTAAGATCATTAATAAAGATGGAAAATAGAAGAGGGCCAAGTATGGAACCTTGGGGGACTCCTATGGTGTTGGGTATGAGGTCGGAGAGCTTGCTTTGCCAGAGCACAGCTTGTTGCCTATCAGAAAGATAGGCATGAAACCAGTCTAGGGTTTTGTTATCTAGATAGAGAGTTTTTAGGGTTGCATGCAAGAGTTTGTGGTTGACCATATCAAAAGCTTTTGATAGGTCCAAGAACTGAAGAAATTTTTTGTCATTCTGGTTAAGATTGATAGTGTTTGTGAAAGAGAGGAGAGTGGTAGTAGTGCTATGTTTGGGCCTGAAGCCATGCTGGGAGTTGGTTAGCAGGTTTTCCTGAGTTAGGTAGTGGATGAGTTGTTTGTGAATACTTTTTCCATGATTTTTGCCAGTGGTGACAAAATGGCTATTGGTCTGTAGTTTGAGAGGTCAGTGGATGAGCCACCTTTATGGAGGGATGACATGGTAGATTTTCCATATGGAGGATTGTGGATTTAGTTATGGTCTGATTAATTAAGATTGAGATGGGATAGGCTATAACATCGCTTTTGTAGAAAGTCTGCTGGAAGTAGGTCTGCAGAGTGGTTGGCTTTAGTTTCCTTAGTAAGGATCGGATGTATGCAGTAGGGACAGGTTGTAGGTTGAATAGTGGTCTTCTGGGTGGGACTTGTGGTTCTACTTGTTGGTTGGCTAAGGATTTGATCACATCGATGAAGAAGGTATTAAAGGATGTGGCCACTTCATCTGGGTTTTCATAGTTAGGTTTGCTGGTGTGGGGTGGAGGACCTGCCTGGATGGAGAAGTTTGTTTATTCCTGTCCAAAACTTTTGGGGGTTGTTTTGATGTTTATGTTGTAGTTGGAAATAGTAGTTCTTTTGTCCATTAAGATAGATATTTTGTGTCATTTCTTAGTTTTGGAAGTTGATGCGGTCTAGGGGTGTCTTGGTAGTGCCATTTATTCCATGCTTTGTTTCTAGATTTGATTTTGGCTGTGGAGTCTTTTGATAGCCATGGTGCTATGAGAGCTTTTGTTTTGATTAACCGTTTGGGGGCATGTGTGTCAAGTATGTTTAGAAATGTGGAGTTAAATTTTATTACAGCTTCTTCTAGTGGGAGGTGTTTTAGGATTGACCAGTTACAGGACTGCAGCTCATTTGAATCTAGTGATGTCAAAATGTTTGGTGCTTCTAACAGTCCTGAGTACAGGAGGTGGCAGCTACCACTTTTGCTTTTTACCATATAAGTAATGAGGTGATCACTGAGCTCATTAGTAATAGTCCCAGATTTATAAGTTTCGGGTTTATGGTTAGTGAGTATCCAGTCTAGGATACTTCCTTTTGTTGTTGCTGCCAATTCTAGTAGAGGTGGTAATATTTTGTGAGAAGCCATGGAGATTGATATTGGTTGGGTCTGTCTCTGACACACATTGATTCCAGTCAATGTTGATATCTCCCAGAATTATGGTTTCTTGTGGGAAGTTGTCAGCCAACTTAGAGTGTTCTCAAGAGTGTCAGAGTTGTTCCCAGGGGAATATAGATTCTGATTAGGTTAATACTTTTTCTTTATTTAGTTGTAGTTTTAGGGTTGTTAATTCTCGTTGGGTGTTTGGGTGGAGTGGGGTGTGTGAGTAGGTAGCGTTGTGCTTTTGATGAGCACAGCAGTACCACCACCTCTTTTTTTGAGGCGATCTGTCCTGTATATGTTGTAGCCAGGTGGCAGGATTTTGTTATCTTTAGTCTCTGGTTTGAGCCAGGTTTCTGTGAGACACATAATGTCAGGGAGGTAAGTTGCTAAAAGAGCATGTAGATTATGAATTTTATTATTTAGGCTTCTAATATTAAGGTGGCAAATAAGAAGGGAGTCAGGAGGTCTTGGAAACAAGGATGTTTTATTTGCACTGTCATTTGATGGAGGGCCTGGGTTTGGGTGTATGTCTCCATCTATATTTATGTTTTTTCTAAGATACATTATTAGCTTCATCAGTTTATGTAGTAGTTTATCTATGTTTTGGACTTGGGGTAGATTATGTTTGGTTTATAGGAGTAGTGGAAGTGAGTAAGCGGTGTTTTGTTGATTAGGTAGTGAGTAGGGTGATTAGTGTTGATCAGAAATGTGGGAGAACTAGTTTGGTACTTTGGATAATGAAAACCTGGGTGTGTCTGGGACTCGTATATAGTTAGCAGGTATAGTGTGATAAGAATTGGTAGGGTGAGAGTTACAGTTTTTTGGGCTGGTATATTGATATGGGGTGTTAAGGACTTCATACTGTTGCTTGATTGGTTATAAGATAGTTAGTGTAGGTGGTTTGGTATTGGTTGGGGGAGGCGGGGTGGGGAGTGAGGCAGTGTGATTTGTGAGCCTGGTGGACTTGGAGGGGCAGTGAAAGAGGTGGGCCAAGAGTTTTGAGTGGCTAGAGATAAAGGAGGGGTGTGGTTAGTTAAGTATAAATTTAGGGTACTGGGGTAATCCCTCCACACAGAGCAAGTCCAGGTAATACACTAGTAGATGTTTTCCTTACTACATCGCTCTACAAGTGAAGCATAATAGTAGCTGCACTTTTGCTTATAGTTTGGGACTAGCTCCACTGTTTTTACTCAGAATTCACACTAATTTTCCAAGTAAGTGAGGAGAAGATACTGTTGTTTGCGTCTTACTGCTGTGTGTGAAACCCAGTTAAGCTAGTTTAGGGATACTTTACAATGTAAAATACATTAGTAGCTTTCATTTTAGTAGGATATTGACCTTGTAGATGAAAGTGTTTGGTAGATAGTATAGTTCTGGGCTGTTGGTAGATAGTTTAGTTCTGAGCTGTTCTACACTTTAGGTATCTTCCTTAGCGATATTGAGAGGGAGGTCGGGAGATTACAGGACAGTACCTGAACAAATAAAAGAAAAACATTCAGCTTGCTTTTAGAGTTATTAATTGCAAAGCTATAAAGTAGAGTTAGGGTACAGGTTTCAATGCAGTTTGTATGTAACAGAGCCTAGAGCAGATTGAACTCCCTTTTAAACTTAATTGCAATCCAACAAGTATATAAAGATCTGTTAGTAAGCTGAGCCAGCAGGTTAATGGAACAAACACAGTTGACTCACTCTATCATTCAGGATAAATGCAACACATTTTAGACTTCATTATTGCCCTGAAAGACCAGTCGCTAATAATTGAGCAGTTTGGTTACAAAGGACACCGCTATTTTAGTTATTCCTAATACTAAAACACATCAATGTCCTTAAACACAGCAGTCGCTGATAGTGTCCTCTTTCAATTTAACATAGTAATTCAAATATAACTGTTTAAAGTAGTCAAAACAAACAATTCACCCTTTTACCTAGCAGGTGGCGCTACTAGTGGGTACCGCTACCTCTGAGTGAGTAACTAGCTGAATACAGTTTTTGAGCTAAATTATTCTACAGTGTGGTCGTAGCTGTAAGAGCTACACTTAGATCACATTTATAACTGAACCATCTGTTAGAATTACACTTTAGGATGCTCTGATATGTGTTATCACTAGCCCTTAGAATATAAAAGTAGCACCACCTATAAAATACTTTGCTATATTGATGTAGATGGATGTAAGCACTATTTAGAGTTTAGAAGTTTTCATCCATTGTGGATATGGATGAATTGGGATATTTCATAAAGAACCCAGAAGATGTGTAGGAACACTGCAGCAACTATTCTACCCTAGATAAATTCTGTGTGAATACAACCTCTGTTTGCTATTAGAGCAGGAATGTTGCTGGTATACCCTGAGCACCTGGTGGGACACAATATTCCGCAGGAGTTTAAAGACTTATTGCATTAATACAGGTGATTAAGTGAGATAATGTAATTTATGAATTGTTGAGTTTCATTACTGTATTATAGTTGTCAGATTGAGCAAGCTGGAAGTACCCTTTCCTCACTTTTTGCACATGGGGTTGAGATGTCACATCAGCAGTGGCAATCATATAGATTAATTGTATAGAATCATATAGATCAGCCCCCACGTGGCTAGCCCTGCTGTGATTGTTCTTCCATACCACACACACATATGCACACGTGTGCAGATGAACAATTTAGAGTTTCCAGTTCAATGTCGGGACGAGGCAGTGTGAGTGACAGAGGGACATTAGGGGGAAAAAATGATATGTTGGCTGTGTTGTGAAGAGCCAACAGTAGCAGAAGGACTGAAAGCAAATAAATGCTTCTTTATGTGACCATGTTTTATCTAATGAGGACTCTACCAACTGTTACCATGGCACAGAAAAAAACAACAGTCTAAATGAAGATCCCATCCACCGCCTTACTCAGGCACCAAGTCTTGCTTTTTGCACTTTCAGAATTTGCACATTAAACCAACTTACTTTTCACTTAATAAAGTCAAACATCTTCTGCTATTTTTCCATTCATTTTCATGCTTATCTGGACCACCAACATATTTTAACTTAATTTATTTCATTTTTCGTCAAGATGAAAGCGCTAACAAATATGAAACTTGAGGGGAATCTCTCTAAAACTTGTAACTTGTACCATTGTTGTTTTGGGTAGTATCTAAGCATGAATGGACTTGTAAAAAATAAAGAAAAATGCAGTTTTCAACGTTACTTCATGTTGCAAGTGAGGAAACCATTAAGGTATTTAACACTTTTACTATTAGTGAGGGACAGAAAGAAGATTGTTGGTGAAAATAAAATGTGGGGCAGAGTATAACTTAAAATCAATGGGTTTAAGACACAGAATATAGCTCAGGTGGATGTACAAGATCTCATGGCACTTATCAAAAGGAGTAGGGAAGTTCTTCAGTGACCTGGTTAAATCTACCCTAGTCAGTATGAAAACCACCTCAGGTCTCAAATGAAGAGGCCATTGGCCTAGTAGGACAAACATAGTCAACAAACTGTAAATAAATAAAAAATAAGGACCACTGAAGACATCTGTCTCACTGTTTTTACTTCTGTGAGTTGTTATGTTGGAAGATTTAAATGCGTCAACCACCTTACCTGGTATTCCAAGATGGAGTATTTTGGAATTTGGATCCTACTTTCATACTGAACTGTTCTGACAGTAGCTCTGGGTTAGAAAATTCATCTGCCAGTCTTCTGTTATCCTAACAGAATAAAGGCTAAGAAAGGCTAAGAATGCATTTGTTTGACCTGAGGGTATTGTCCTTCAATGCCAGGAGTCTTAACACAAAACTCCACTTCCCTGCAAGCTCTCCTTACCCTGGAGAATGGAGACATCTGTGTAGTTACATAGACATGGTCAAAATCCGTGGCGAGCACCAGACAGTGAAGGCTATAGTGCCTTCCACACAGTCCAGTTACTGCTCAAAAAGGAACAAAAGGTGAGGTGTCTATTTTATTCAAAAATGACCATAACTAATGACTAGTCAGGCAGTGTGACTCACTTGAGCTTCTTCAAGTCTAGCTCACTATAAGCAAAGTTCCATATCTTATTACTGCTAGCTATAGATTTCTCCTATGGCCCAAGATACTAGTACTACATACCTAAACCTACTTGAGTCACTCAAAACTGAACTTGGCACTGTAGTACTGGGTGAGTTCAACTACCCCACTATAGACTGGGAAACATACACATTTCCCAATATGCAAGCGGGATTCTTGGACTTTGTCATTACAAATGCTCTGGACCATCAGAGCCATAATGGGTTACAACACCCGATCCCTGATCTTCACAAACGTGATGCATCTTTTTACCCACCTATGGGCAATGTCCTCAATCATCAGGTCAGGTCATAAGGAGGTCTTCTATGAAATTAAACTAAAAACTTGAGAGACTTTGCAGATCTTTAATGAGAATAACAATAACCATACATAATATTGTATTCATAAAGTAGCAGAAAGTATTCAAAGAACTAAATCAGCACAGGAATGGAGAAAGGAAATTCTACCAATAGGGATGACAGCAATTAGGGGTACAGCGAACAGGCAAGAGAGAGCTGGAATTTACTGGATAACTGGCAAATGAACTAAGGTAATGGGGGCAAATAATCAGAGAGGGAAAAGGAACAGAATGGGAAGAGGCCAAGAATTCATTTGAAGTGCAGGCTGGAGATTGCCTTTACTATCAAGGATTGATATCAGTGTATAGACAAAGAGAAATGAATAGGGGAATCCTAACTGGAAGACCAGCACTGGCAGAGGTTTTAGTACAATCTAGAACACAAGCTACTGTTAAATAAGGAGAATTACTAGGGCATATAAAATATCGTATGATAACTATAGGAATCAATCAGTGGAGGTTAGAAATGACTGGCATGATAAATTAGATAAGTAATTCACAAAGAAATAATTAGGGGATATATGTATGTCTCCAAAATATGCAACAAAGTCTTGAAGATTTAGGACCTTTGCTTTGAAATGTATACAAAGGTATTTCATGCCCCAAGTAAACTCCAAAGAATTTTTCCTCAGGTAGATTGCAACTGCTGGAGCTGTGATTTGGAAGAAAGAGATAATTGAGAACATATTTTTGGGAGTGTAATGAATTGGCAGACTTTAAAAAAATCCCTGCTGACTACTTTATTATAAATACTAGGTGAGCAAATGGCTGTAACTAAGGAAATGATTTTTTTCAGTTGTGCCACAGAATTGGAATTGTCTAGACATAGTGCAGCCTTGATTAGTCTAATTCTGGTGGCTGCCATAAAAGCAATTACTAGAAAATAGAAATCAAAGTCTAAACCAACTGTACTAGGAGTAGTGAATATATGAGATCTTTACAGAAGGATAGGAGTAAATTGCATATAAAAAATAGGATTTGTGGGAATAATACATGCAGAATAATGATTTGGAGGAGGAATGAGGTTTAAAAGAACACAGGAATTGAATTGGCTATGTAATGTTTGATTGACAATGTCTGTATAGATTATAAATTATGTATAATGTTTGCAACTGAAAATATGTCAATATGATTTGTTTTCATTTATATAAATGTATGATTGCCTATGTCATAAGGGAAAAATTCAATAAACAGATTTAAAAAAAAGGTATACTTAGTTAACAAAATCACCAAAGCCATGTGTAAAGGGTAAGTTGGTACACATTGCCTATCCTAACCTGGCCGTGGCATTTCACATTATTTATCATTCTGGCATTATGTATTAAGTAGGTACACACTGCCTATCCTGACCTGGCCGTGGCATTTCACATTATTTATCATTCTGGCATTATGTATTATGTTGGTACACACTGCCTATCCTGACCTGGCCGTGGCATTTCACATTATTTATCATTCTGGCATTATGTATTAAGTTGGTACACACTGCCTATCCTGATCTGGCTATGGCATTTCACATTATTTATCATTCTGGCATTATGTATTAAGTTGGTACACACTGCCTATCCTGAGCTGGCTGTGGCATTTCACATTATTTATCATTCTGGCATTATGTATTAAGTTGGTACACACTGCCTATCCTGACCTGGTCGTGGCATTTCACATTATTTATCATTCTGGCATTATGTATTATGTTGGTACACACTGCCTATCCTGACCTGGCCGTGGCATTTCACATTATTTATCATTCTGGCATTATGTATTAAGTTGGTACACATTGCCTATCCTGACCTGGCTGTGGAATTTCACATTATTCATCATTCTGGCATTATGTATTAAGTTGGTACACACTGTCTATCCTGACCTGGCCATGGCATTTCACATTATTCATCATTCTGGCATTATGTATTAAGTTGGCACACACTGCCTATCCTGACCTGGCCATGGCATTTCACATTATTTATCATTCTGACATTATGTATTAAGTTGGTACACACTGCCTATCCTGACCTGGCCGTGGCATTTCACATTATTTATCATTTTGGCAATATGTATTAAGTTGGTACACACTGCCTATCCTGACATGGCTATGGCATTTCACATTATTTATCATTCTGGCATTATGTATTAAGTTGGTACACACTGCCTATCCTGACCTGGCTGTGACATTTCACATTATTTATCATTCTGGCATTATGTATTAAGTTGGTACACACTGCCTATCCTGACATGACCATAGTATTTCACATTATTTATCATTCTGGCATTATGTATTAAGTTGGTACACACTGCCTATCCTGACCTGGCCGTGGCATTTCACATTATTTATCATTCTGGCATTATGTATTAAGTTGGTACACACTGCCTATCCTGACATGACCATAGTATTTCACATTATTTATCATTCTGGCATTATGTATTAAGTTGGTACACACTGCCTATCCTGACATGGCCGTGGCATTTCACATTATTTATCATTCTGGCATTATGTATTAAGTTGGTACACACTGCCTATCCTGACCTGGCTGTGGCATTTCACATTATTTATCATTCTGGCATTATGTATTAAGTTGGTACACACTGCCTATACTGACCTGGCCATGGAATTTCACATTATTTATCATTCTGGCATTATGTATTAAGTTGGTACACACTGCCTATCCTGACCTGGCCGTGGCATTTCACATTATTTATCATTCTGGCATTATGTATTAAGTTGGTACACACTGCCTATCCTGACCCAGCCATGGAATTTCACATTATTCATCATACTGGCATTAGGTATTAAGTTGGTACACACTGCCTATCCTGACGTGGCCGTAGTATTTCACATTATTTATTATTCTGGCATTCTGTATTAAGTTGGTACACACTGCTTATCCTGACCTGGCTATGGCATTTCACATTATTTATCATTCTGGCATTATGTATTAAGTTGGTACACACTGCCTATCCTGACCTGGCTGTGGCATTTCACATTATTTATCATTCTGGCATTATGTATTAAGTTGGTACACACTGCCTATCCTGACCTGGCCGTGGCATTTCACATTATTTATCATTCTGGCATTATGTATTAATTTGGTACACACTGCCTATCCTGACGTGGCCGTGGCATTTCACATTATTTATCATTCTGGCATTATGTATGAACTCACAAAACAAGGAGTAAATCCCTGTGTCAGTCACTGGACATACAAACGGCTCACAGGTAGGACACAGTAAATCAGTATAGGGGATACTACCTCCACAAAAAGACCAGCCACCAGTGCAGAACTCAGTTCTAAGGCTGCTCCTTCTTGACATTTATTTACTGGAAGTCAAATCTAACATTAACTGCCTCTGTTTGACCACAATTATGGATGACAGCAAACTCAATGCAATTATCTCCCAGTAATATAAATATCCTCCAAGAGGGCTTGTTGCAAAATATTAATTGATATGAGAACCGTTGTCTAAAGCAAAAAGCAGACAAATGTGTAATATAATAGTATCCTCTGGTATGGCGGTCACCTCTGAGAATTACCACATAGATGATATATCCCTAAATGTTGACCCAGTGGTTATGGGTTTGGGAACATACTTGGACTTTGACCCTCACATATCTAATATTTTGAGGAATCCATTCTGTATCGCTTGGGTATGGCATCAAGGTCCATGCTATTGCCTCCGTATACTTGGCTCTCATCAGACCTATCAGTGAGTATAGTGCTGCTTTAATTATATAACTTACAAAGCATTTGCAGCAACTGGAATGCCCACAGGTGTTTCTCGCAAAAAGAACACAAGGTATAAATCACTTGGATCGTGCAGACTGCCCCAAAAACCTTATTCATGTGCTCATTCTCCTTCAGGCTGCCAACAGGTGATCTAGTCTGGCACTGAAGGCAGCATCTGATCCTGCACTGATGGACTTGCTTCACATCTACAAGCCTAACAGTATTAGGAACTCCCATTTAAGGACCTTAACCTAGGTTGTACTATACATGACAGGTGTGTACTGATGTAACAGGTATTCTACTATGGAACAGGTTTCCTAACCATGTGAAGCTGAGTATATTCCTGACCACACTCAAATGCATTGACCAGTGGACAGAGAATCAGAAATTTTACCTTGGACAAATGACTATGCCCATATCAGACAGAGGCAATTTATACATATTCTGACACCTAATCATAACTATATGTCCTGGGTAATGTATCGTGTCGTGTATAAATGTAAAAATAACGCCAGCCCAAATTATTTGCCCTTGGCTAATGTATCTATTCCATTCACAGATGTGAAATTATGACAAGGCTTAAAAAGACCTCCTTGGACCATTAGCCTAGTATCCACCTATGAGCCTACAGTATATGCCAAGTGCTAGTATATTATGACTGGGCTGTAATGTCCTCATAACGCCTGATCATCTTTTCTTTCATTCGGGCACCCGAAGTCAGTAAGTAGACAACTGGGCTATATTTTGTTATTACAAGTCCAAGGCACTGTAGAATGTATAGTTTCTTTCACTGTACTATGCAGTACAAAAGGAAATGTTATTTTGCGTTTAGTAGTTTTGCTGTTGCAGACTCCATCTGTGCTTCTGCACGAACAGGTCACTGCTTCTCTTTAATAGTTTTGTCTAATACACAGCAAACTCAGCATAAAAACTGTTACATAGTAAGCATGTTTCTGTAGCTTATATATTTTGTAAGACTGTTTTTATTGTATACTTTCACTCTTTATCCTACATAATGTAGAATACCTGTAATTAGTGGCTTTATATTTGCACAATGTTTAGGTCATGGTAAATATACTGATAATCTTTGCATTACTACAGACCTGAATAATTGTTTGAAATCTTTCTATCTCCCAAAAGAAACATTACCTCCTTGTAAATCTAGCAAGGTGTTATGATTTTGGTTACAGTGAACCTCCTTAATAAGATACCGTTGTGTTTATTACTACTCACCATAACTATAAATTAGTACATTTTCAGGAAGAAGCTTCCGGAACAGTAAAACTGCTCTTCCTCCTTCACTGGAGGGATGGTTATTATAATTTTTTGTTTACTTGGACTATTACACAGATGTATTTTCTGATTGTAATATTGACAGGAGTTTATTCTTCTAAGAGGATTACTAAATTTGTAAGTCTCTGTGAAGACCAAAGGAGTCTTGCAGAACTGAAAGGAGATCTTAGCAATGCTGCCTATCTATCTACATGGTCAGTGTCGGGCTTCTTGGGGGTCAAAAAGGCAATGTTTCTGGTAATTGGGAAAAAGACACCGAGATAGGAAAAATTCATATATTATAATTTACTGTCACAGTGACTTCTCTTCGAATATCTACTCTCATCATAGGATCAAAGGAGTTATAAGGCAAACGAACCACAGTGCCATTTCTGTCTTGACAGCACCTGTCCTTAGGCTGTGCCTCCCTTTTATCATAACTATAGTGACACAGAGCTGTACCACCTGTTGAACTCACTATCTATTGCTCATCATGTGTTAGTGGGTATAATTAATCAAGCTCCTATCTCACCAATGCAAAAATAAATTTAGTCTCTCCATTATTACAGCAGCATTCCATACACTCTTTGTAATAGAGAAATAGGTACCAAACCATGGTTAAATTTATAATTCCCATCCACTGATCCAAGTTGTGCTTAAGTGCAAGGGAGAGCTTTGTTTCAAAAGAATAAGAAGCCTATTTTACAGAACGTTCAGTTTCTGAGACACATGCCTGCTCTTCCAACATGTCTTCCTTATGTTTCAGATGAGGTTAAAGTATCTAGATTATATGTTTTCTGATGCTATTTCTCTTGTTAATGTGGAACAGGTCCATTAATAATTGATGGGAGGATCAGGAGGCCAGGCACAGATCACCTCTCAGCAGTCGGTAGGAGACTGAGTACAAGGATAAGGCTTTGAGGTGGTCCACAGAGGATATGTTGTCTATAGGTCTATATTATATGTCTGAAGATCTCTAACTTGGAACACCATATGATCTCCACCATACGGTCGAAGTTAGAAAACTTCGAATATACATAAAGAAAAAACTCAAACCCAAAACTAACAGTTGTAGGCAGGGGGCAAACCCCCCTGCACACCCCACGTGGGTGGCTGCGCCCCACACAACCCTGCTCTTTAAATATGCCAACTTTGAGACTGCACTATAATGCGGTAAAGAGAAGATTTCCCTTTACTGCACTGTAGTGCGATCTCGGAGTTGGTATATTATTATATATAACCCATTACTTTCATTTCTTATTTATTTATTTATTTTTTTTAAATGTTCAAAGTTTTAAAACTTCGACCATATGTTGTCAATCATATGGTATTTGAAGTTAGAAATCTTCGGACATATAATATAGACCCATTGTCGAAACCTTGAAAAGTTTTTTGTGAGAAACGTCTTTGGATGGTCCAGTTGCTGTATATGCCTTGTCAGGTATATACAGACATTGTACTCAGAGATTATTTTAATGAGGGCAGAGTATAACATAACAATGACATCTTTGGACCTAGTTACCATACCTTGGCTTATGAGATGAACAGTATGGAATAATTTCCTTACTGCAGCAGGCACATGATGGTCAAAGGCCAAGTCACTGTGTACATGCATTCCCAAATCCCTGACTACTGGGTCCACACTTAGGGGTGTGTTATCAATGTAGTAATTTGGAGGCTGGCCATCTTTCCAAAAGATCCTAGTATGTACTTTTGTGTACTGAGCTTTAGACCATATCTCCTGCACCAATTAATCTGTGTCAGGTTTTTTTGAAAAATACTTGTGTCTTTATGGGATTCTGTATCCGCACCTAGTTTGCAATTGTCTGTGAACTGGGTCAGCCAGAAACCTTTGACATTGGCCTTGACTTCAGCGTAGTAGATGCTATAAAGGAGCAGCCTCAGCATTAATTTTATTTTTTTTATTTTTATTTGTTTAACATTTGTTGACCTGGAAAGTCCGACTAGGTTCCACAGATCCTGTTTTCAGTGGAGGCCTGGGGAGAAATGCTCCAGACGCATGCCTTTAGAATGTGGGAGGAAACCGGAGTACCTGGAGGAAATCCATGTGAATGCAGGGAGAACATGCAAACTCCACACAGAAAGCACCCAACCGAGAATTGAACCAGAGAACCTCTTGCTGTGATGTGACAGCATTAACCGCTTCACCCTGAGAGACTCCACTAGTGACTGCCCTTTTTGTGGAGGTAGACCACTCTGTACTGCCATCTTGGATCCTGTTGTGACCCAGCCGGCTGTCTAGCAGGTGGTATAGTGGTTTATACCTAATTCATGAGCTTATCTACAATGTCTGAGTGGGGTATTGACTTAAATGCTTTGGCCAGGTTAAGGTAGACAATATGTGACATTTTACCTTATCCATTGCTTTGGTGACCTTCTCAAAGAAGTCCACAAGGCTGAGTAGCTATGACCTGCCCATGATGAAACCAAACTGAATTCTATCTGATGTCTAAAGGTTTCTTATTCCTATGTCATCGTTTATCATATCCACAATTCTTCTTTCCATGGTTTTCCATATGAGATGAGTCAGGCATATGGGTTGATACTTTCTCAGGTCCATGGATGGCCTCACCTTTGTGCAGAAGGATAACAGCTGCAGTTCCACATTCATTTGGCATAAAGCCTGTTTAGAGGCTATGGTTAAATAGTGAATCTAGCAGGCCTGATAGGTCATATTTCATGCTACTAAGAACGTGCCCTGGATATTATCAGGTACCATCTGCAATGTTTTTGGCCTTGGAGAGTGCTTTGAAGACCTGTTCCTTAGTGATAGTTGGGAGTGTTATGGTTGTTTTTTTATTCAGAGGTGTCTAGGAGTAAAGCAGGGTAGAACTGGAGCTGAATTTATCAGCCAGTAGATTTGTTGTGTATTGCCTTTAGGTTGCAGAAATAGGTGAAGAATGTCTTATGATTATCCTTAGCTTAGGAAGCTACTTTTATCTCAAATTTGACTTTGTTAAACTTTATTGGTTCCCCCAGGTTTCATATTTAGTTTGATGAGAAAGGTTTTGCCTTGCTGGGCATTGCATTTCCTATTTTTGGACATGTTTTTCTTCCTTTTGCTATACAAGATATTTAGGTTGGGATTTCACCAAGGTGGCTTATTTTTTGAGGTTGCCCTGTGCTTATTTTGGGTATGTAATACTGCCTCTATGCAACTGTATGCATGGTTATAAAATATTTTTGTGAATCACTCAATATAGCAGTGGTATTCCCAAGGTTTTGGGGGGGCTTGAAATTTGCCAGGGTGCCACTTAAAAGTAGGAAGCTTGCCTGGCAAGTTATCCTTGAAGAACTTTAAGTGTGTTATATTGTTCGAGTTGAATTAGTGGCATAGAGGGATAAAACTCTGTCTACAGCCCAAGCTGACCCAGGGTTAATTAGCAGACTGGGTGACTGATGGAGTGGTATGGAGGGATGGGTGTACCCCTCCCAGGTGGTAGGATGCTCATTGATGTGCTCTGTAAGGAGAGCACAGTCCAAATAGAAGAATTGCCTTCAGGCATATGCATACGTAATGGGTGGGGAAGGAAGTGGGCATGTCATAACCCCCAGATGGAACTACAGTTGAGCAGATTCCCTGGACACTCTCAGGATCCACAACCAGTCACTGCAAAAATGGAGTAAGTCCTGGGGGGTTGGGAGAGTAGCTGGTAGACCCAGCATGGGTGTTGGGTACTGGGGGCTAGGACATAAGATACTAAAATGCCAGATTACAGAACTGAGAGTGTGGCAGGAAAAAGTATAAAAATGCCATTACTGCATTGTTAGCTCCACGCCACAAAGGGATAAAGCTCTGACTGCAGAGCATTGGTTAGTGAACTGGAAACTGGTGGAGCTGAATGGGAAGGTGGATGTGAGCTACTGATATAGGCTCACTCATCCTGGAATGCATCACATAATGCCAATAAGTGCCTGTTTAATAAGAAAGACAATACAAAATACCATAAGTAAGGGCGTACCTAAAAAGTGTCCAAAGATGAGAGAAATCACAGCAGGGGGAAACAAAAGATGCACATAGAGTAACAAACATAATGCTTCTGAGCAAGGAACAAGCTTAAATTAAGACATAAACTCATAAAGATGAGCATGTTTTCAGAATCACCCCAAAATCATATGCATAACCCACTCAGCAGTAGACCAGAGTCATGCTAAAAAGAAATCCTAACACAGGCTTAGCTTTATATGTAATTTCAGCAGGAAGTTGTTAAACTGCTTTCAAAGATGCCTGTATAAATTGCATCAGTACTGCTCAAAACCTGGAAAAAAAGTATCTTCTAAGGGAAAATAAACCTTTGCTGTTGCTTCAACAATGTTCCCAATAGTACTTTTGCAGCTAGAAGCTGGGCAAGAAGATACTTAATTTATTTCACAGTGGACGTTAATATAGCAGACAGCTTTATTGATATGAACTTGGTAGTTGACTTTCATGAGAAAAAGTTACATGTAGCTAAATAATCCCCAGTTGTAAAAAAAGGAAGACTTCTAGAAAAAAGATGTATCTGACTATAAAACAAAATGTCAGTTTAAATGATATGCTTGCCCATAATGATCACTTCTCTTCTGAAAATCATAATAAAAAAGACAGGAAGTAAAAAGGACAAAAGAAAATGTAAGCATCATCTTTATGGTGCTTTAGATGGCTGCGTACCCATTGAAAAGTTGTCATTAATTACTGGGCTAGCAGTCCAGGGAGCATTGAGAAACCTAGTAAACACCCCCTGTTGCCTCCCCAAGCAATGTCTGTTTAAATGACTTTCTCAAGGTCAGATAGTAAGCTAATAAGGGCTGCGGGAATTCAACTCTATTAGTAGAATTAATATGTGCATTCATGATCTTCAGCTTATGAATGATACTGATATTACAAAGTTTAATTATTTTTCTGTTCCGTGCCCCACTAGTCGTGTGTTGTACAGTCTTCTAAAGATCCATAAATAAATAAACCTTCTATGAGACCAATAGTTTCTGGAAGGGGTTGGGCCACTGAGCCTATATCCATGTATTTACATGTCATGAAAGAATTTTTAAGTTATATTCCTAGTTACATAAAACAATACGAGTGACTTTCTTAGGTAACTGTTTCAATGGTCAAGTTCTAGTAATGAAAAGGATCTTTTACTAGTAACCCTTGATATAAAATCCCTATTCACTGTGATCCCTAATAGTTATGGTGTTGAAAAGGTGAAGGAAATTATATGTGACTATGGGCAGTACAGTTAGTGTTAGAAAATAACAGATTTTTGTTTAATAAGCAGGTTTACCATCAGTTATCAGGTATTGCTATGGGTACTGCAATTGTAAACACATATGTAAACCTAACACTGAGAAAATTGGAGGAAATTAATGTGTTTGGTAGTTGGAATATTTTTGCATCAAAGATTATTTTTTATAAACATTTCACTGATGATGTTTTTTTGATTTGGCATGGGGACTGTATTGAATTAGACAAATTTCTTGTCTATTTGAATCAAACTACTGATTTTCTGAAATATGAAATGTGTACTTCCCCTATTGAAATACAGTTTTTAAATATTAGATTAAAGTATGATGGGACAGAGTTTAGTACGAGTGTGTTTAGGAAAGATGCGCCTGCTAATAAATATCTGCATAAAAATAGCATGCATGCTAGACGGACTTTTAAGGGTATTACTAGGAGTCAGTATCTCCGGGTTAGTAGATTAAATACTGGCTATGATATGTGTATTAACCAAATGGTAGGTATAACAGAAGATTTTTTAGCAAGGGGTTAAAAGACTGATGAACTGGAGGAAACTAGAAGAAATATAATGGACCTTAGAGATGGACAGGCTAAACCATATTTTTCAAATTGGGATGACATAGATGTATGTACTCACCCTGAACATGAAGCCCAACCTTTAAGATATTTAATGACATATAGTAGGGCTAGTCACCCAATAGAGAAAATTATTAGACAGAATTGGTATATATTAAAAGAGATACCAGGCCATGAGAAGTGGCTATGTCAAATGCCATATTTTACTTACAGGAATTGTAGCAATTTGAAATATCATTTGTGCTACAAGGATTTTGTTATAAATTGAGCAAAACGCCTTGCTTTTAATAAAAAGGGAACTTTTCCCTGTCATAAGTATTCATGGTGTGATGATATTTGTACATCTAATGTATTTGTGCATCCGATTAATCAAAGGGAATATAGCTTCGATGTTAGTGCCACTTGTAACAGTTCTTTAATTGTTTATTTAGCCACCTGTTGTCGATGTTCAGTATTTTATGTAGGGAAGTCTAATAGAAGAATGAGAGATATAATTATAGAACATAGATAGGACATACGTAGGAAGGTGGAAACAAATTCTTTAGCAAAATATGTACAGGATCATGATAGTTTGTACACTTTTTTATTTAGGGTTACAGAGGTTGTATATCCAGCTATTACATGTGGTGATGTCAATACTACGTTAGATATTAAAGAATATGAATGGATATTGTGCCTGCGGGCAAATGTATATTCTGGTATAAATAAACAGATTACTCTTAAACCCATATTAAAACAAAAATAACAAAATGTTAAATAAGATTTGAAAGTATATTAATGTAATAATGTTTTGTTTTCTAAATGTTTGATTAGTTTTAATTGGCATATAGTTTTGATAGGTTGGGTTGTGTCGTGTTTTATTTTGAACTTAATTGGACTGTATATTTAAGATGTATTCTGTTTTTAACTTTTGTAACACTGAGGAAGGATTTTTGAATCTGAAAGCTTTGTTGTATTAAATAGTTTCAGCGTTGTGAAGTTTGCTGTTCTTGTTCTTTGCAGAAGAAGAGTTTGTTTGCTTCACATTACCACTCTTTTTGCTTTTACTTGTGGGAATCCAACCCTGTACCAGAGGAAAGACAGCTCACAGCCTTAGGCCTCTACACCAACAGCCAAACTGGTACTAGTCTGTAATACAGTAATACTGAAATACATTAATACTGTAATACGGTAATACTGTAATACTATAATACTGTAATATGGTAATACTGTAATACGTTAATACTGAAATACTGTAATACAGTAATACGGTAATACTGTAATACGTTAATACTGAAATGCTGTAATACAGTAATATGGTAATACTGTAATACGTTAATACTGAAATACTGTAATACTGTAATATGGTGATACGGTAATATTGTAATACTGTAATAAAGTAATATGGTAATACTGTAAAACTGTAATACGGTAGTACTGTAATACGGTAATACTGTAATACTATAATACTGTAATATGGTAATACTGAAATGCTGTAATACAGTAATATGGTAATACTGTAATACGTTAATACTGAAATACTGTAATACAGTAATACGGTAATACTGTAATACGTTAATACTGAAATACTGTAATACTGTAATATGGTGACACGGTAATATTGTAATACTATAATAAAATAATATGGTAATACTGTAAAACTGTAATACGGTAGTACTGTAATACGGTAATACTGTAATACTATAATACTGTAATATGGTAATACTGAAATACTGTAATGCAGTAATACGGTAATACTGTAATACGTTAATACTGACATACCGTAATACTGTAATATGGTGATACGGTAATACTGTAGTACTGTAATAAAGTAATATGGTAATACTGTAAAACTGTAATACGGTAGTACTGTAATACTGTAATATGGTAATACTGTAATATGGTAATACAGTAATATTGTAATACGGCAATATGGTAATACTATAATACTGTAATATGGTAATACTGTAATATATTAATACTGAAATACTGTAATATAATAATAATACGGTAATACGGTAATACTGAAATACTGCAATACTGTAATACGGTGATACGGTAATACTGTAATACTGTAATGCGGTAATATGGTAATACTGTAATACGGTAATACTGTAATACTGTAATGGGGTAATACTGTACTACTGTCTAAAAAAGCTAAAATGTTTACCTCATAACATAAAAATAACTAAATAGTTTTTTTTTCTTGATATTTATTTAGTTAATGTAACATTATTTACCAATGGGTTGACAAGGAAGTGTATGTGTGTGCGTGTGTGTGTGGTGAAGGGGGTTAGAAAGTGCAAAATCTGAAAAAAATAAAAATGTTGCAAAAGTGTTGTTACAAATGAATATACACACACACACACACACACACACACACACACACACAAAAGTTAGTTAAGAAAATATACAATATTCTTAGGTTTCATATAGTATGTTATTTTTCTGGATTCTGAGACATCATTATGGGTCTGAATTGTATATCTACATTATTTGTGAATAAGGTTGACAGCGTAATGGATGTTCAAACATTGCCTACAAAATTAAACCTGAAGTTTGTTTGTTTTTTTTTTTTGGGGGGGGGGGGTGTTGTAACTATAGATAGGATAAGAGTTTGAGTCTCACAAGGGATAATTGGCTAGGCTTAAAATGGCTCGCAAGGGCAGTTAGCTTAGTACTAACCTATGAACCTATGAAGAGTGCAAAGTTTTGTGACTTCCAGTAATTTAGACAATTTCAGATGTAGAACAGCTCAATTTCATGCAGGGATGGAGACGTGGATGTGATCCCAGTTGCACTGGTTTTATTAGCAAACCAGATGCCTAAGGAGTCAGCTGGGGGATAAATTCTTAGCAGCTTTTTTAATGAGTTCACCTATATCGAGGGAGGGGGAGATTTTATAGCAAATGAGTAGCAGCTCTCAGAGGAAACTGACAACTCTAATCCAACCACATATACATATGTATTGTACACTGGCTACTGGGTGGGACAGAAGGTACGGCATGCAAATAAAGCCCTCTGCAGCATTCTAAATGGAGTCATAGTAAGACTCTGTTTTTCTCTGCTGCCATTTCCCTGGTGACTTGAACAAAGATCTCCCCACTAGAAGATTCTTGGTCCTTGAGAGTTAAGCCAGGCAGGTGCTGCAGATTATCAGCAGAAGACTGAGGTGGACTGCAGGACATGGCTGATGGCAGTAATTGTGACAGGAACCAAAAAATTGAAAAGGAAAAAAATGTAGTTGAAGCCATTTGGCACTATTTTTTATGAGAAATCATGACTCAGTAAGCACTTGAGGTATTGACCTGTGTTGTAAGAGAATAAGTTTTAGACCATTATGGATGTTAAAACATTTTTCTAGAATGCTATCTCTAATGTTTTTATGTAACAACATGACAGGATTTGTAAACAGACAACACCATGGTTTTCTGTAATGTGGAACATTTCAAGTTAAAGCAATTTAACTGGCAATCACCATGGAATGCTACATTTTCATTTTAGCTTTTGAGAAAGCATTCTTTTCTGAACTGTGTGCTAACATGTATTCTATTGTATAGTAGGGATAATAGTCAATGTCTTCACATCACAGACATAAGGTACAGAGTTTGATCCTGACTTCTCGTCACTGTCTAAGTAGGGTTTGCATGATACCCCTGTCTGTGTATGTGGTTCCTTCCACCTCCCAAAAGTATGCTAGGTGTTTCTACCTCAAGAGTGGAAGGTAACAGATTCAGTCCCCACCTCCCCAGTTGAACATGACAAGTATGCCAAGAGAGTACACACAAAACTGAAAACAGTCAAGGGCAGCAGCACAAATTCCATGAGGTGCTTATCAGGAAAACAGTTCTGAAAACCAAAGGCTTTAGGCATTGACCATAGTACATAGTATCCCCAAGAACGGAGAACGGTAAACTAAAGGCTTTAGGCATCAACTGTGGTACATAGTATCCCCAAGAATGGAGAACGGTAAACCAAAGGCTTTAGGCATCAACCGTAGTACATAGTATCCCCTAGAATGGAGAATGGTAAACCAAAGGTTTTAGGCATCAACTGTAGTACATAGTATCCCCTAGAATGAAGAACGTGGATCATAGACTATGGATAGTGGCAAGGCTGGGCACTCGATAGTGCAAATGTTAACTCTGGGCGATGTTGTCACATTGACTACTGCCACAAAATTGGAAATAAGTATTTCCTGGTGCTAAGCATGTTGGGGAAATGGCCATCTACAACCTATAACAGGGACCTAGACCTTTCAACTGTACCTATTTTTGAGGAACATTCCTGTTTTCAGGCTTAATTTAGAATTCCACATGATTGTATGCACCCTTCAGATGGCGCACACATACACACAAACACACACACACACACACACACACACACACACACACACACACACATACACACACACACACGCGTGCACACACACACACACACACACACACACACACACACACACACACACACACACACACACACACACACACACACACACACACACACACACACACACACACACACACACACACACACAGACACACACACACACAATTTTGAAGCTGCTTAGAACACAAGAAACATGACTACATGTCTAACCACAAGTGGTTTCAATAATTTAAAGAAAGAAGACTCACATATTAAATTCCCTTTTTCAAAAACAAAAATAAATGACTGTATGAGGTAGATGTTTACAATGTATTGGATAGTGCAGTGGAGCAGAGGTAGCTTTGTCACCTCACAACAAAAGGCTCTCCAGTTTGATTCTCGGCTGGGGTGCCTTCTGTGTGGAGTCTGCATGTCCTCCTTGTGTTTGTGGGGTTTCCTGCGGTTACTCTGGTTTCCTTCCATATTAGAAAGACATGCATCTGGAGCATTTCTCCCCAGGCCTCTGCTGAAAATTGGCTTCATTCCAAGTTGGACTTTCCTGGTAAATAAAAATGTACTAAAGTCTATAGATTTTACACACTAACTTTCATGCTATGCGTCTGTCTTATTAGAAGTTGGAGGAGCTATGTGTTATAAGGTATTCAATTTGTTTTAAGTTAATTAGAAGTTCAAGAGACTTTGTACTTTTTATCAAACTCTGCAAGATGAGGTGTATGCAGAGACTGGGTTAGCTGGAAAAGTTTTGTTGAGTAAAAGCTGAACATAAAACCAAAAGCCAGCCAAAAATGATTGCTGCACTGATTATAGATTCACTGGCAAGGGTACAGCTTGGAAGTGGACAACTACATGCTATTAAGGAGAAGGCTGGACATCCTGTGTATCCAGAAGACAAAGCATAAGGACAGTGTTGCAAAGTCACTTGGCTTGAGTTGCATAGTCTACTACTTAGGGGGAGGAAAGACTTGAAATGGTGTGGGAGTCATGGTGAGGGTCAGTTTTCAGATGACAGTGAGAGATGTTATGAGAATTAGTGACAGACTCATGGCAATCAGACTACAATGTGAGGATGGGGCACTATGCACACTCTCAGCCTGTGCTCCATGGCAGGGCTGAGAAAGCAAGGAAAAAGTGCATTCAAGAAGCAGCTGCAGGAACTAATGGATAAAGTAGAACAAAATGAGCTAAAATTGATAACTGAGGACATGAACTCTCATATCAAGACAGACAGAACATGATATAAGGACTACTTGGGTCCACATGGGTGGGCAAGAGGAATGAAGAAGGAGAGGCCATTTTTGATTTCTAACTGGAAATGGCTTGATGGTGGCCAAAACATTGTTCACCAAGAGAAACAGTCAGAAGATTATATACAAGAGTGGTCAGCATGTCATCTTCATGCATCAACCACTAAAGGTCACAATCAGTTACAAGCAATGACCTGAGAAATCTCTAAGGACAAATGAGGCTAGGCTGAAAACAGGAGTTCAAGGAAATCTCATGGCTGTTGCACCTCAGGAAGAACAGGAAATAGGTAGAGCCTAAGAGAAATAGGAGCGAGGGCAGTTCCAGGTCATCTAGTGACTAGGAGTTTGTGCTCTTACTGCCACGGCCAGGATTCATTCCCATTCAGGGAAGCTTCAATGCAGTTTAAATTTGTTAGTTATTGCAGAGGGTTAAGGCTGTGAGTTGTGTTTTTTTTTTCCTCTGTGTTTCAGGATTTGATTTTGTTCTGCTCAGTGTTCATTTAAAGGCACTTTAGATGCATTAGCTTAGTATTCTACTTTGATGCTATGATGTCATTACTGCATGTATGAAGATGATAGAACAGATATGTGGTCGAACCGGCTATGGAAATAAGATGCATAAGGAAGGCTGATTGTGGAATGCAGAAGTCAAGAAAGTTATCAAAAGAAAGAAGGAATTCCTGAAGATACGGGAGATAGAAAAGATAGGCTAAGAAGGCATATTGGTTGGCTAACAAAGTGGCTAAGAGTTGGCTAACAAAGTGGCTAAGAGGCAGTCACAATAACAAAGTACAAGGCATCAGAAAAACTGCACCAGCTTCAGGAAATTGACTCGGCAAATAATACAAAGAAATTCTATCAGACTACAAGGTAAATCCAGACAGACAGACATATAAGGAAGATAGTCATTAGACACCATTAGTAAATGATGCCAGCAACAATTTGCTCACCAGTCCAGATAACATCAAAGGTAGATGGTAGGAGTGCTTCCAGTAGCTTCTGAATGAAGAGAACCCCTCAGAAACAATACTGTCTCAGACACAGGCTACAACACAGACATTCCCAGAAGTAAGAACAGCAGTAAGGAAAACAAAGTCATGGAAAGCAGCAGGCTCAGATGAAGTCAAAGCAGAGATGATGAAGATGTCAAATGAGTTAAAAGAGAGAGAGAGAGATGGCTCCTGAGGGCACTCATTAAGTTATGGAAACAAACGTTTATTCTAGATGACTGGAGAATAAACATACTAGTGTCCCACCACAAGAGTAATGAGACAGTCACAACTGTGGGTGGTACAGAGGTATCAAATTCCTGTCTCACTGCTTGAAAGTCCTGGATAAGGTGATACATAGATGAGTAGAAATTAAGATGGGAGGTGAACAGTTCAGATTTAAATCACGGTGTAGTACAACCAGCTTGATGTTTACAGTGAGACAGATAGTGAAGAAAAAGCTGGAGATGAGGAAATGGTCCAACTATGGATTTCTTGACTTGGAGAAAGCATATGACAAGGTTCTAAAAAAGGTGATCTGAGCAATCCTGTAATGGCCCTAAGTCCTAGAGATATTGGGAGAATTAGCATATTATTTGTACATGGACTGAATGACTAAACTATGAAGAGCATCCAGACTCACAAAAGGGTTTCCAGTGGGAGTGGGTGTGCACCAGGGCTCAGCTTTGAGCCCACTATTATTCATTCTGGGGATGGACTACATTAGCAAACAGGTCAGAGGAGACACATCAATGATGTTGCTGTACGCAGACAATGCAACATTACAAGCAAACTCTGAGAAGGAACTTCACAAATGACAAGGAGACTAGAATGCAATGCTGAGGCACGTGGGATGAATCTCAGTACAGACAAAACAGTTGTCTTGGCAATAAAAAAAAACGGAAGTCAGGAAAAGCTGAAAACTGAGGCAGAATGGAAAATAGTGGAACAGTTTAACAGCTCCTTGTTTCTCAGAGGCATGATTAAGTAGAAGGGAAATCACAATGAGCGTGTCAAAGCTAAAATCAGAGGTTCTGCAACCAGCTGGCACACATTGTTAGGGGTTAGTGAGCTGCAAATTAATGTTAAACAAGTTGAAAAGTAAGGTCTACCAAACAGTGGTGCTTCTGTATGGCAGAGCAGTTGAATAAGATTGAAGCAATGGAGATGAAGTCACTGTGATGGGTGGTAGGATCAGTAGTGTAGCATAGTTAGGGTGGGTCAAAAGGGGCCCTGTGTGCAAAGTGTTAGAGGGCATGATCAGGCGATCCTGATAGTGCTTAACTAATAGTACAATGTCAGTATTGTATCTGTGTCCAAAGCTGAGCTGTAGCTCTCCATGCATACTCTAATCGCAGCATGTGCAGCATGTGATACTCTAATCGCAGCATGTGCAGCATGTGATACTCTAATCGCAGCATGTGCAGCATGTGCTTGCTACAAACGCAGCAGTTTGCTACAGTTAAGAAATTATTTGATTTTTTGCTTATTTTTTTAAAGATAAATGTGAGTGCTGTACTATTCCATGACTAATAGAAACTGTAGCATCTGCTTCAGTTTGCTACATCTTAAACCAAGCTTTTTTTTTTCAATAATATTTCTTTATTGTTTGTTTTCAATATACATCATTTTACAAGAGTAAACACAAGTGATATAAAACTGATACAACAACAATATTTTTAGAACATATTTACACTATTGACATGAATGCTTTCATATTTGATAGTATGAAAAGAGATAAGCATTGTTTTCTCCAGGGTTAAAACATCAGGTTAGTATAGTGCTATATAATGTTATGATTTTATTGTGTATGTTGTAAATGTCTTCCAAAATCAATTTTTTATGCAAGTATTATATTGAAGATTTGTTCCCAACGTTTCAAAATATTGGGGGTTTTGTTTTGTCTGTTTATTATGTATTTGTGGGCTAATATATGTTTTATCACTAGGTTCCTGAAGTTATTCCATGAGATTTTAGATGGGGTCAGCCAGTTTGTAGCTATGTACAGTTTAATTAATAAGAAGATATTAATGAGGATGATTGTTTGAGTTTTAGATAGGTTAATTGGGGGAATATGTAGCATCGTGAATTCCCAAGTGAGCATTGATGATTGGTATCCCATCTTTTGTAGCTGTACTTTCAGGGAGTTCCAAAGTTTGTATACACATTTACAGCTCCAGAACATATGTAAAAGGTCAGCAATCTCATCTTTACAATGTGGGCAAAATTGGGAGTTCTTAGGGTTAAATGTATGTAGTCTAAGGCGTGTATAATACGCATTATTATATATCATGAGTTGAGTAAATCCTAACTTTTGAAGAGGTATGGATTTTATTGTTAGGTTGATTGCTTGTAATATTTTATGGTTTTCTACCAATGATATTTTTTCTTTCCAAAAATTTGATAAGAGTATGTGTTCTTGAAATTTCAGGTCCTTGATCATTTTATATGAACATGTTATAAATTTACTGTGTTGTAGAATGGCCTGGCATAATGAGTTACATTTCATTAAGTCATCTTTATTGATGTTTAAATCCTGTAGGTAGCTTATACACAATTCTTTAATCTGTCTTAAGATCGATAAATATGTCTTGGGAAGACCCAGTTGTTTTCTTATTTCGTGAGTGAAACATTTCAAATATGGGTAAAGATCTTGTAGTGTTATATTAAATATAAGTGGGAATTTTTTCAGGTCTAGTAACTGGTTATTAATTTTTAGGTTAGGATTTTTGTGAATAGGTTGTAGTATCATCATGGGTTGAAGGAGATTTACTGACTTAAAAAGATTTTGTGTTACTATTATAGAATTTTTAAGGCATTCCAATAGGTTATATGCTTTGATGTTTTTAATACTTAAGAAAGGTATTGATTTGGGATTTATATTCAGGCTTTCAATATGTTTAAAACCTATTTTTACCCAATGTGGGGTCCAGCTGGTTCTTAGCATATTGTAATTTGCAATTCTTAAAATTCTATTGGCATTTATGATTGAATAATAGTTTTCGAAATTTGGTAGGTCTAATCCACCTTTATTTTTCGGAGTCATCAGTTTATCATATGAGATTCTGCTTTTTTTTTGGTTCCCATATAAATTTAGCAAATTCAGTGTGAATTTGCTTGAAAAATTTCTTACGTATAGATAACTGGGAGGACATGAAGATATATAAAAATCTGGGCAAGATATTCATTTTTATAATTGCGACTTTAGCTAATGGTGGTAATTTCAGATTTTTCCATCTTTTTAGATCAAGTAGAATGTGATCCCACTTTTGTTTGATATTATTGAGATAAACGTTTTTATTATCTGTAGAGAATGTAATTCCTAAATATGTAATCTTTTCTTCAGATTTTATTTGACCTATCAATGGGAGCAGTGAGAAAGGTTTCGGAGTTTTTAAAGGAAAAATGTTTGGGTTTTTTTAGGTTTAGTTTATAGTTTGAAATTAGTGTGAAGTCTTCAATAGCAGATAGTATTTTTTGGTGTCTGTGGTTGGCGCTGTGCAATATATGTTGAGGTCATCGGCAAAGGCTGACAGAGAAATTTTTGTGCTGTATATTACTGGAGTATTATGATATACATTTTGTTTGATGTTTAAAAATAGGGGTTCTAGATATAGGTTAAACAATAATGGAGATAAAGGACATCCTTGATGTGTGCCATTTCTAATTTGTATTCTATTAGACACCTTTTATTTATATATAATGTTGTATAAGGGTTGTTGTATATTGTTTGTAGGGTTAAAATAAATTCTTGGGGTATATTAAAGTAAGGTAGGATTTGGAATAGAAATTTTATGTTGACTCTATCAAAGGCCTTATGAGCATCTATAATTAGTGCATATATATTTTGGTTATTCTGGTTAGCATATGAAATTAGTGTGTGCAGTGTTAGTGTATTGTCACTGGTTTGTCTAGATGTTAAAAAACAGATTGTTCACTCGAAATAATTATATCCATTATTTTTTTCAATCTATCAGTCAGGATAGATGTTAGGATTTTAGTATCAATACTGAGTAATGATATGGGCCTGTAACTGTCTGGGTTTTGAGGATCTGCCTTTTCTTTGGGTATAAAGATCATTTTGTATGCATTAAAGTGTATATCATTAATTTTATTGTTTATTACATAGTTTAATACATGGTACAATATTTGTGCAGCGATGAGATAGAATGTTTTGTAAAACTCCACAGTAAGGCCATCTGGGCTGAGGGATTTATGTGATTTCAATTTTTTGATTGTTGTTATTATTTCTTCTATGGTTATTGGCTCTACTAATTCTTTACGTTGTTTCGCATCAATTTTCGGAAAGTTTAGTTTTTGTAGCAAGTCTGTACTGTTTTGATTTGTAAGTAGGTGTTTCTGTTCTCCATAAATTTGTGAGTATAAAATTTCAAAAGTTTTGATAATGTCTTCAGTTTTTGTGTGGATCTTATTCTTATACGATAATTCCGAAATTTGAGAGGGTGATTTAGACTGATTAATAATCCTTGCCAGTGCTCGTGACGGTGTTTGTATATGGTTAGCATATTTTGCAAGCATTTTAGTTTCGTGAAATGATAGATTATTGTTGTGAACCAAGAATAGGTCTTTCTGGCATTTCAATATTTCTGTTTCAGTTTGTGTGTTGTAGTTTTTAATCAGATCCTGTTCCAATGATTTAATTTTAGCCTCTAGTTGTTGTTCTTCTTTGAGTTGTATTCTTTTATAGTGAGACGCTTTCTGTAGAAAGATACCTCTTATCTGGGCTTTAGTTGCCGCCCATTCAATATCAGGAGGGTGATTTTGTTTTATTAAATTGTCTAAGGACCTTTTAAGCATATCCTGAACTTCCTGAATTATTTCCTTTTTGTTTAAGAGATTGGGGTTTAAAGACCAGTTATATCCCTGATGTAGTAAGTTGGTTTTGGTGGTCTTGTTAATGCATAAGGTAATTTTAGAATGGTCTGACAGGTAACGAGTACGTATGGATACTGCGGGGTCAAGATTAATTAGTGCTTCTGAAATTAGAAAAAAGTCAATTCTTGACCACATGTTATGACAGCTGGAGTAAAATGTGAAATTATTTGAGTTATTTGTGTTGTTACCATATTTGAAGGGATCAAATACATTAAAGTCATATTTGAGTTTGCTTAATGTTAAAACTGCTTGCTTGTTGCATGATTTCTGTGGACTTGATGTATCCTTTTTTGGGTTCTGATATGTATTCCAGTCCCCTCCTATGATCATGTAATGGTTATTATACTGGTTTAAGATAGGGTACAATGATGAGAAAAAGGAGTGCTGGTTGTTACAGGGTGCATATACATTGAGAAGTAATATGGGTTTATCATAAAGGGGAGTTGAAAGGATTATATAACACCATCTTCCTTCTTTATCTATTTTGGATTCTAAGATTTTATCTTTGTAATGATTCTTAGTGATTATAGGTACTCCTGCACTGTTTGTTTTGCCTTCAGATGCTATAATTTCTCTTATCCACTTTTTTCTTTGATATCCGACCATTGTTCATTAGTTAAGTGTGTTTCTTGAATTAGTAAAAAGATTGCCTTAGACTGCAGAGCTAGATGTAAAAACAGTTTCCTTTTCTTAATGTTCTGGAGCCCTTTAATGTTCCATGAGTCTATTTCCCACATTTATAATGCTTTTTGTTTTGTGAAAGACATCTTGAATATTTGTGTAAGTATGTTGGGAAGTTTTTAATTCTTATCAAAAACATGTTATGAAAGCATACTTTTATTCCTGTCCCTTCCCTGTGCCTACCCACTAATCTCCTGGACCAGGAATTTAACAGGACCTTACAAGATTTGTTTTTTGTATTTGTTTGTGTTATTGGTATATGAATACCTTGTGTATTAGTTTACCATGGGTGAAAAAGTCTTAATGGTCCTGTGTGACCTAACACTATTTGTACAAAGCCTATCCCACTCATTCCCTCACAACCAGAACTTCTGCCATCCACGTCTCTTCTTGTGAGATTTGAAATAAGATATTAAAGTTGAAAGAAGACTATTTTAACCAATTTTGATCATGTTGAAAGGCAGGTAACAATCATTTAAGCAACTTACCCAGAATCATTACTCCCACCATTTTTATTACCCCTGCCCTGTGCTGTTTCAATCTTGGATGTCCTTATGTTTAAAGAAGATCTTAACCCTACTTTTATTTTACAGCAGATTCGCTATATGTCTTCTGACTTACTTTACCCATTCTTATTCTGATGAGTCCTGGAGAAAACAATATTACTATATAACTATCTACACATACGCATATACATGAATATAGACACATTTAGTTAGGAAATCATTAGAAATCAATTCAAGTAGATGCGAACCTTATTATTATTATAGCATTGTGGAATATGGGATATAGACTTGCTTAATTTGAAGGGGCAAGTCTTGGGCTAGAGAGATTTGATTGTTGTTCCATATTAGGGGACCCCCATTTTTCTTTGCAGATAGTACTTTATTAACATCTTGAAAGTTAAGTAATTTGATATAGACTGGTCTTGGAATTTCTGAAGTTTGGGATTCTCTCAAGGCTCTGTGGGCTCTCTCAATTATTATTTGCTGTGCTGTTTTTTTGGTCTTTGAGTAGTGCTGCAAATATATGTATGATGGAAGGACTCAGTTCATTGTGCTGAATATTTTCTGGTATGCCTCTAATGATTGTATTATTCCTTCTGGATCTTGCCTCCAGGTCAGTAATTTTAGCTTGCATGCTCTGTATGTCTGGTTTTAGATAGCAGGGCTATCTTTTCCTCATTCGCCACTGTTTTGGCTTCATATCTTTCCAAGATTTGGTTGAAGGAAGTTCCAAATGATTGCAGTTGAGCAGACATTTCTTTTATTGCCTCCTGGATAGGCAGTAAAGCAGTTTTGACATCATCCAAGTTTGCTAGTTGATCTGGTTTATTTTTATTCCCTGATTTAGCAGTGTCTTGTAGTTTTGTTACTTTCTGCCTTTTAGAGTTCAAATCTTTCTCCGGAGATAATAATTCTGAGATTTTGGTTTTTCTCGTTGTAGTGTCCATATTTTTATCTTCTTTTGACATTTTGTGGAAGTAAGGTGTCTTAATTTATAGGTAAAGGTGAATATGTAAAGTACCCTGAGCACATGGCTTCTTTTCCCTGTTTCTTCTCTCAGCTCCAGATAATCTGATACAATCTTGATAGATTTGTTAATTCTTCAGGTTTATTTTCCCCTTTTTGCTTTTCTGGATATAGATTAGAGTTGTTATTTCTGTATATTTTGCTTAAATAGGTCCTGGTATTTCCTCTGGGTTGATTTTATTCCAAGAGTATTGAAGAGCTGTAGATTAGCAGTGTTTACAGAATGGCAGCCATCTTTGAATCCCAAACCAAGCTTTTTTTAATAACTCAACTGTCTTGTTTCTCTGTTTTTTTTTTTTTTTGTACATTTAGCTGTGGAAAGAGGACAGGGGTTGGGTACAGAAACAGGACCTGATAGGCTCCTGCATTTCAGCATTTCAGGGCATCAGGAAAGATCTCCAACTTTTTTTATTTTTGCTCCTGAACCCATTTCAGGGGACCAGGTTGAGGAATGGCTCCGAGTGCTGGATGAGTCAGCTATGCAGACAGGGTAGTTTGCACACTCTGGGGCAGATGAAGAAATAAAGATATTGCAGAGAAGGAGAACAGATTACTGTGGTTTAGTCAAGTATGTAGGAAAGGAGAAATGGCTTGGTGAAGAAAATTTGGGAGAGATAGGAAGAAGGCAAGAGAAGATGAGGATATGCAGGCAAGTGGTGGGTAGATTGTGTGAGAGAACGTGGCACTGCATAAAGATAGTTGGTGACATTGGATGTCATACCACGACCCCATGAAGAAAAAGATGAGGAAAAGGTATCGAAGGAGGATGACAATAATAATGTCAAACTGTTTGGCTGGTAATTACTTTAGCAATAACCGATGACATGGTGTGGTATATTGAAGATTTACCCATGGTTGGTGTGGTTTAATCACGAGAGCGAAGCCCGAGTAATTAAATAAAGCCAACCATGGGTAAATTTCAATATACCACAACCACGGAGTTGGTTATTGCTATTATACAGTGACATTATTTAAGAAAAAAAAGTACTTTTCTTAAATAATGTCTTTGTATAACGGCGCATTACTGTTCTTCTGCTGGTTGTGGTACAATGCTTCCTTGTGTTGATGTACTGCACATGCATATGAGACTTGCGTCCCACACATACCCAGTATATCAATGCTTTGAAACTGAAGCAACAGAGAAAAGAAAGTCTCTGTTGCTCCATTTTTTCTTTTTTTCTTTTTTATTTGTTAAAAAAATGTTTTTAGCACTTTATACCAACGGAAAAAAGTGCGGGGGACCGGACCTTTTTCTGTTGGTATATTGTGAGATTTACAACAGGCATGCTGGCTAATCAGCGTGCACATTTTGGAATATTAATGGCAGCGTCATTGTATAATTAATAATAATCACTGCTATCTTTATGATTGGAGACAACAACATTTCCAAGAAAGTTGAAAGATGCCATGAAAAATTTATGGTATTAAAATAAAAAGCAAGTGAGGATATCAGGAGATCAGATAGATGGAGAATAAGTTTCCTCCCACATCCCAAAGACATGCTGTAGGTGGATTGGATACTCTAAATTGGTCCTAGGTGTGAGTGCATGCATGTGTGTGCCTTCCATGGAAGTTTGGGCGCTGGGCTGGCAACTCAACACCATAAAACTCCACTGCCAATCATGAGCGGACAGGTGATCTGCTGTGGCGACCCCTAACCCCTAAAACCGAAAGAAGAAGAAGAAGAAGAAAAAGATAGATGGAGAATAAATTTTCCTAGAATACTATCAAGCCCCATGTTACTACAGAATTTTATTTTCCTTAGGGATGTATGACTATCACTTTGATAATTTGCAGGCAAACAGGTGTATATTTACCAATTATTACAATACTCCTATAATTATCATATTGCCTATATCAGTGGGATCAGTTACACCCAAGTAATGGCCCTATACAAGTGCGCCAATCGGTTCAGGTCAGTCAGTCAGTCACCGTTATTCAAGTGGAAACATTTTCAGGCCTAAATGCAGTCTGAAACTGGTGATGGCATTCCTTATTTGGCATTTGCATTTCATAGAAATAGTGTAAAGGATGCTGACAAAGGCAAAATTCCACCTCCATGCCTGCCTGAAGGACAGTGCTTCCAGTTTGTTGTTATTCTTCCACCAGGGACTCCATAGTGGTGATGGAAAGAACAGGTTCAAAACTGACAGGGAGAGACTTGATGTTCAGCAAGCATATAGGTAAAAAGAATGAAGGAAAAAAATGTGGAATCTAGGAGTGTTTATTTGTTCACTAAAAATGTTACTTCTTGGTGACACGTCTGTTTTGATGCAAACTGTTTTGCTGTCTTTTGAATCAAAAAGCACTGTCCATGATAATAAACACTAATTTACTTGAATTTTATGGTGCTGGTCATTTTTTGGGATTTTTTTACTTATTTTTGCAATATGTATATTATAGCTTAACTAATGCATACAATAAGGGCCCCAGTCAGCCCCACAAAACTTGCAGCAACACAAAGTTTTCTTTTCACTCCATAATTGTAAAAAGTGGTTTCATAATAGAACACCATCTATAGCATCAAATGGTAGTTTAAAAAAGTATTATGTGGACAGCGAATGACAGCGAATAAGTATTCTACAGAACAAAACATAGCCTCTTATACCTGTGAAATACGGTAAAACATGCCAAACATAGAACGCCTGTCATTATGCCATGGCCCACATACATTTCTGAGCTGGACTTGTTGAATGGCACTGAATTTTCAGGAAATGCATAACATGAATTTGCTGCATCAGCCATGACACCATTACCATCCACTTTTCTACTGTTAACATATTATATCAATGGGTTTGTTACAGTCCTGCCCAATACCATACTCTACTATTAACATATTATAATGACTGGTTTGTTACTGCCCTGCCCAATAACATACTATTCTTCTGTTAACATATTATAGCAAAGGGTTTGTTACTGTCCTACCCAATATCGTACTATTCTTCTGTTAACATATTATAGCAATGGGTTTGTTACATGCCTATCAAATATCATGCTATTCTGCTGTTAACATATTATAGCAATGGGTCTGTCACTGTCCTTCTAATACCATGCTATTCTGCTGTTAACATATTATAGCAATGGGCTTCTTACTGTCCTATCCAATACCATACTATTCTGCTGTTAAGATATTATAGCAATGGGTCTGTTACTGTCCTTCTAATACCATGCTATTCTGCTGTTAACATATTAATACAATGTGTTTGTTACTGCCCTACCCAATACCATGCTATACTGCTGTTAACATATTATAGTGATGGGTTTGTTACTGTCCTGTCCAATACCATGCTATTCTGATCTTAAGATATTATAGCAATGGGTATTTTACTGTCGTGCCCAATACTATACTATTCTGCTGTTAACATTTTATACCAATGGTTTTGTACTGTCCACCCCAGTACCATACTATTCTGCTGTTAAGATATTATAGCAATGGGCTTCTTACTGTCCTATCCAATACCATACTATTCTACTGTTAACATATTATAGCAATTTAGTTTTTTACTGTCCTGCCCAATAATATGTTATTCTGCTGTTATCATATTATAGCAATGGGTTTGTTACTGTCTTGCCCAATACCATGCGATTCTGCTGTTAACATGTTATAGCAATGGGTTTGTTACTCTCCTGACCAATACCATATTATTCTGCTGTTAACATATTAGAGCAATGCATATGTTACTGCCCAATCATTACCATCCAATTCTCCTGTTAATGTATTATAGAAATGGGTATCTTACTGTCATGCCCAACACCATACAATTCAACTGTTAACATAGTATAGCATTGGGTTTGTTACTGTCCTGCCCAATACCATACTATTCTGCTGTTAACATACTATTCCAATGGGTATCTTACTGTCCTGCCCAATACCGTGCTATTCTGCTGTTAAATTATTATAGCAATGGGTTTGTTACTGTCCTACCCAACACAATAATATTTTGCTGTTAACATATTATAGCAATGGGCTTGTTTCTGTAATGCCCAATACCATACTATTCTGCTGTTAACATATTATAGCAATGGGTATCTTACTGTCCTGCCCAATACCATACTATTCTGCTGTTAACATATTATAGCAATGGGTTTGTTACTGTCCTGCCCAATACCATACTATTCTGCTGTTAACATATTATAGCAATGGGTTTGTTACTGTCGTACCCAATACCATGCGATTCTGCTGTTAACATATTATAGTGATGGGTTTTTACTATCCTGCCCAATAGCATACTATTCTGCTGTAAACATATTATAGCGATGGGTCTGTTACTGACTTCCCAATATGACACTCTTCTACTGTTAACATATTATAGCAATGGGTTTGTTACTATCCTGCCCAATACCATACTATTCTGCTCTTAACATATTATAGCAATGGGTTTGTTACTGTCCTTCTAATACCATACTATTCTGCTGTTAACATATTATTACAATGGGTATCTTACTGCCTCCCCAATACCATACTATTCAACTGTTAAAATATTATAGCAATGGGTTTGTTACTGTCCTACCTGATACCATATTATTCTGCTGTTAACATTGTTTAACAAAGGATTTGTTACTGTCCTACTCAGTACCACACACTTCTGCTAACATATTATAGAGACTGTTTTGTTACTGTCTTGCCCAATACAATACTATTCTGCTGTTAAGATATTATAGCGATGAGTTTGTTACTGTTCTGCTAATACCATGCTATTCTGCTGTTAACATATTATAGCAATGGGTTTGTTACTGTCCTTCCCACTACTATGCTATTCTTCTTTTAACATATTATACAAATGGGTTTGTTACTGTCCTGCCCAATACCATATTATTCTATTGCTAACATATTATACCAATGGGTTTGTTATTGTCCTGACCAATACCATACTATTCTGCTGTTAACATGTTATAGTGATGGCTTTGTTAGTGTCATACCCAATACTATAGTATTTTGCTGTTAACATATTATAGCAATGGGTTTGTTACTGTTGTACCCAATACCATGCGATTCTGCTGTTAACATATTATAGTGATGGGTTTTTACTCTCCTGCCCAATAGCATACTATTCTGCTGTAAACATATTATAGCAATGGGTCTGTTACTGACTTCCCAATATGATACTATTCTACTGTTAACATATTATAGCAATGGGTTTGTTACTATCCTGCCGAATACCATACTGTACTGCTTTTAACATATTATAGTGATGGGTTTGTTACTGTCCTACCCAATGGCGTACTATTCTTCTGTTAAAATATTTTAGCGATGAGTTTGTTATTGGCCTACCCAATGCCATACTACTGTGCTGTTAACATATTATAGCAATGGGTTTGTTACTGTCCTTTTAGTACCACACTATTCTGCAGTTAAAATATTATAACATGGGTTTGTTACTGTCCTACCTGATACCGTATTATTCTGCTGTTAACATTGTTTAGCAAAGGATTTGTTACTGTCCTACTCAGTACCACACTCTTCTGCTAATATATTACAGAGACTGTTTTGTTGCTGTCTTTCCCAATACAATACTATTCTGTTGTTAAGATATTATAGCAATGGGTTTGTTACTGTACTTCCCACTACCATGCTATTCTTCTTTTAACATATTATGCAAATGGGTTTGTTACTGTCCTGCCCAATACCATATTATTCTATTGCTAACATGTTATACCAATGGGTTTGTTATTGTCCTGACCAATACCATATTATTCTGCTGTTAATATATTATAGGAATGGGATTGTTACTGTCCTACCCAATACCATTCTATTCTGCTGTTAACTTAGTATAGCTATGGGTTTGTTACTGTCCTGCCCAATACTATACTATTCTGCTGTTAACTGTCCAATGCAATAATGTGCCATTCTGCTGTTAACATATTATAGTGATGGGTTTGTTACTGACTTCCCAATATGATACTATTCTGCTGTTAACATATTACTGAGATGGGTTTGTTACTGTACTACCCAATAGCATATTATTCTGCTGTTAACATTGTATAGCAATGGGTTTGTTACTGTCCTGCCCAAAACCATACTATTCTGCTGTTAACATATTATAGCAATGGGTTTGTTACTGTCCTACCCAACACCATAATATTCTGCTGTTAACATATTATGCCAATGGGTTTGTTACTGTCCTGCCCAATACCATACTATTCTGCTGTTAACATATTATAGCAATGGGTTTGTTACTGTCCTGTCCAATACCAAGCTATTCTGCTGTTAACATATTATTTATTATTTATTTATTTAGTTAACATTTATTTTACCAGGATAAGGCCAGGTGGACATCATGTGTCCTTTTTCAGTGGAGTCCTGGGGAGAAAAGCTCCAAAGAAATAACAGTGTACATACATGATTTAGATAACAATAAAACTGGCATACAAGATAAGAGAAACAATGAAATACAAAAAACAATTACGCAGAACAATAAGATACTCAGGAGTAGCACCATTATTTACAATATATGCAAAAAGTACATTTCAGGTGAGAGCATAGTGTATGCATTAAAGGTTTTAACGGGTCACTTACTTATGGAAAATTGGGTCTTCAAGGGGGGTCTTTGCAGTGGCAGAGAGGGTTAGTATTGAGGTGTAATTTAAGAAGGCCTTTGAAGTTGCCTGTGTGACTTTGTATCCTGAGTTCAGGTGGGAGGGTGTTCCATGCTTTGGCAACATCATGAGAGAATAAGGCCTTCCCAAAACTGTTATTGCATGGATTAACTTTAATCAGGTTTTTGATACATGAACGTAGCTCCCTGTTAGGGTTGTGAAAGTTTAGCATGTCGGCAAGGGCAGGGCACTTCCCCGGATGGAAGAGAATTTGATGGGCTATGATCACTTGGTGGTAGCCTAGGAGGTTTGGAAATTCTAACCAGTGCAGTTTAGTTAGGGATAGGCAATGGTGGGAATGTGATCTATTACTGGCAGCGAACCTAGCTATTTTATTGTAGCATGTAGAGAGTTTGTTCAGGTTGGTTTTGTTAATATTGGTGAGAACTGGAGAGGCGTAAAGTAGTGTTGATAAGAGATGAGTTCTGGCTATTGTTCTAGTCTCAGGGGTTAGGAATAGTTTGCAACGATATAGAAAACCTAGTTTTTTATGGACTTTAGAGATAGTTTGGGATATGTGCTTGTTGTATTTAAGTTGATGATCAATAGTGATGCCTAAGAGATTAGCCTCAGTTACTGGAGTGATGAGGGTACCTTTGGTAGACATGATGGTAAAGATGGCGTTGCAGTGTTTGGTTGGGTGGAATAGTATTAGCTGTGTTTTTTGGGGGTTAGTATTAGTTGGTAGTTGTTTAGCCAGTTCTCTACCTCAGTGAAGGATTCTTGGGCTTTACTTTGAAGTAATTGGATGTTTGTAGCTGAGCAGATTAGGGTAGTGTCATCTGCATACTGGACAATATTGGCTTAGTGGTAGCTAGGTGGAGATTATTTGTAAATATGTTGAAGAAAAGGGGGCCAAGGACCGAACCTTGTGGGACACCACATGTGACAGGGAATGGGGGGGATAGGGAGTTGCCCCATTTGACAGAATGTGACCGGTTGTTTACATAACTGTTAAACCATTGTAGAGTGGGTCATTAAGGTTGAGTTCTGCTAGACAGGTGAGGAGTTTGTTATGGGAAACTGTATCAAATGCCTTGGATAGGTCTAAGAACGTGGCAGAGACCGGCTTTATTTGGTTACTATTCTGCTGTTAACCTAGTATAGCTATGGGTTTGTTACTGTCCTACTAAATACCATACTATTCTGCTGTTAACTGTCCTACCCAATAATGTGCCATTCTGCTGTTAACATATTATAGTGATGGGTTTGTTAGTGCCCTGCCCAGTAGCATATTATTCTGCTGTAGACATATTATAGCGATGGGTTTGTTACTGACTTCCCAATATGATACTATTATACTGTTAACATATTATACCAATGGGTTTGTTACTGTCCTGCCCAATACCATACTATTCTGCTGTTAACATATTACAGCAATGGGTTTGTTACTGGCCTACCCATTACCATACTATTCTGCTGTTAACATATTATAGCAATGGGTTTGTTACTGTCCTACCCAATACCATACTATTCTGTTGTTAACATATTATTGTAATGGGTTTGTTACTGTCCTACCCAATAACATACTATCCTGCTGTTAACATATCATAGCGATCGGTTATTTACTGTCCTGCCCAATACCATAGTATTCCACTGTTAACATATTATAGTGATGGGTATCTTACTGTCCTGCACAATACTATACTATTCTGCTAACATATCATAGCCATGGGTTTGTTACTGTTCTCTCCAATAGCATACTATTCTGCTGTTAACATATTATAGCAATGGGTTTGTTACTGTCCTACCCAATACCATACTATTCTGCTGTTAACATATTATAGCAATGGGTTTGTTACTGTCCTGCCCAATACCATGCTATTCTGCTGTTAACATATTATACCAATGGGTTTGTTACTGTTCTGCCGAATACCATATTATTCTGCTGTTAACATATTATACCAATGGGTTTGTTTCTGTTCTGCCCAATACCATACTCTTCTGCTAACATATTATAGTGACTGGTTTGTTACTGTCCTGCCCAATACCATCCTATTCTGCTGTTAAGATATTATAGTGATGGGTTTGTTACTGTCCTGCCCAATACCATGCGATTCTGCTATTAACATATTGTAGCAATGGGGTTTGTTACTGTCCTACCCAATACCATACTATTCTGCTGTTAACTGTCCTACTCAATAATGTGCCATTCTGCTATTAACATATTATAGCGATGGGTTGTTACTGACTTCCCAATATGATACTATTCTGCTGTTAACATATTACTGAGATGGGTTTGTTACTGTACTACCCAATCCCATATTATTCTGCTGTTAACATTGCATAGCAATGGGTTTGTTACTATCCTGCCCAATACCATACATATCTGCTCTTAGCATATTATAGCAAAGGTTTTGTTACTCTCCTGCCCAATCGAATACTATTCTTCTGTTATCATATTATAGCGCTGGGTTTGTTACTGTCCCACTATACCATGCTATTCTGTTGTATCAGCTGTATCTTGCTTTCCTTATGCAGTCTGCTCTTTCTGAGCTCAAGCACATGTAAAAGTGTTTTTCCATGTTTACTGTGGCGGCACTGAGGCACTGACTTTCTGGACCCATTTTCTAACCCTGTTAAGTGGAGCTTAGGGTTCCTAACAAGAAGCCTTGTTTCCTTACTGCCATCTTTCCTATATGCATTGAGTAACCTTCTGATCTCATAAACTGTCCAGCTTTGGACAATGTTAAAATAAAATAACCAAATTTCCTGTAAACTATAATAACAGAGAGCACACTCCACTGCCAAGCCATCAGAGAATCAGACTAGTTAGAACTACCCCATCACCTAGCTCTTTCTCAGCTAAATACAATACACAGACTTCTCCACAAGTCAGAAAATTCCCTAACCCTTAATATCCTAATACAACACTACTCCCCAATGGAATTTTCTGCTCTAGAGAAAACCCACTAATCACTATAACCAAATCATACTGCAGGTGACTATTTTCAAATAGTGTAGCTAAAATATGGAACCACATCCCAGTACCACTGAAATCCATTCAGAATACAAACTGATTTAAAGCACAACTAAAACTTCACCCATTAAATCAATGGATCTGCTCCTGTACAGCTACAGGATACATGAAACTGTTATCTTTACCTTGCCATATCATCTAACATTTTCTCTCCATTCAGCATTCTGTGCCCTAAAACCAGCCTTTACCAGTATATGAAATTTTACCAGCATCTGCCAGCCTTATACATTGTTCTGTGACGCTGCTTATCTCTCCACTCTATACTTCTAATAGACTGCCTCTTAACTACAATATTAACATTTTCTGCCGTACCTAGTTCCTTCCCACGTCCTTTTCTTTGAGTTCTGAAGCACTAATCACATGACCTCTGTTATGTCATCTGATGTCTGTTTTACAAACCCACTAGTACACCTCCTCAAATGCTCTAATGCATAAGTGTCTTCATACTTTAAAGGTTTGCCTTTTTCATATGAATGCAATCTAATTAGCAAATGAATATGTAATTGGTCATGTATATTACTTATTAATGTCTGTTCATATATACAAAATGTGTAATATGTTGGACCTTTTCTACTCAATCCTCCACTAAAAATGTTTTTTTTTTAATCAAAAGCAAAATAAAATAAATAACAGTAAAAAAGCTTATTGCAAACCATGATTCAGTGTAAGACAGTCCACATCGGATTATTTTATGCATCAGTTCATGTAATGTATACTGCAGTGAGCATGCTACTATTTCTATATAATGAATCCAGTTGATTATATTCTCACAGTTTCTAAAACTGCTGCATTCTTTGTAATAGCATAATATCACATGAGATAATTATTTATGTACCTTCATGCTTTGTGATTCTGTCTTCAAAGGAAGATTTGAAACAATGGTGTTTTGCTTCACAGACATAAGGTTTCTTGGCATTCCAGTCACTGGTAGGTATACTGACAGTATATCTAATAGTTTTAATCTCATTTTCAGAACAGAAATTGTTTTCCACAGTTTTATTAATAATTTTCTCATCAGTTTTCCAGATAATTTCCACTCCTTGTAGTGGATATGCCTTTACAACACATGTAGCAGTGACATAGTTTTTCGTAAATAGATCTTGAAGTGAGAGTTTCAAAATGGACACCTCAGCTGCGTATGCTAGATAAGATGAAAAAGTACAGCAGATGTAAAAACTATTAATGATTTTGCAATTAGTAGAATATGTAACTGGAAGACTAGCCATAAATCAGATCAATTGACAGTCTGTCACCAACATTTGCATATTGCATGGATTATTCTGGATAGTTAACCAGCCTGATTTGCTTTCCATGGCAGCTAGGAATTTATGTAGAACTTGAACAGTGATTGCTAAAGAAATGCGCTATGTATCTGATGCTGTCTGATCTGCACAGATTTCAGCTAAGCTCAGAATTCATAATGTCTTTTCCTAAATTATGTCGCTTAAACCAAATTGTGATATTAATGACAGTTATTTGAAAGGAAAAAGCCTGTGCTACTGGACACAGGCAGTGGTCAGTGCAGTATGACAGCATACGGCTGATTGGTCGTGGACATTATAGTTGACGACTAGTTGTCTGTGACCATGTGACAGAATATTTTTTTAGCTGAGATCAGTGTACGTTATTCCCAAAGTGCTGTGACTTCTGAATTAATTATTTTGGTATGGTTGGCTGAATGGGGTGAAGGATGGCAAAGCCCCCTTACATGGGAGGGATGTGAACACCTGCCTCAAGGAAGGCAAAACATCCCTTGAATGGAAGACTTGGATGTCTGCCTCCCAAAAAAGCACTTGTACATCCTTTGGTGATTCAGTATCTGCCACATGGTCTTTAACATCATAAGCCTGTGACACAACTTGCAATGTACTGTGTGATATAAGGACCGCAGTTGTTGGGAGAGCTCACAGTATCAAGCTTATAAATGTAAATAAATTAGCTATCAATCAAAACAAGTCATCAAAGTATAACTGAATATTTAAAACAAAAGAAAACAGAAGGGCATATGTGGTAAAAGTGTGCTGTTTTCTTTCCTTTAATACAACACATTCAATAACAAGTCTGGCATTTTAAAAACTTTTTCTTCCAAAAGATATTTTTAAGTCAAGTGACTGACCTATGTATGTGAGGTATGCCCATTCTACCTTCCAACAGCTTCTTTTAGGATATTGAATTAAAGGACAGACATTCATTTTTCTTGAAGCAACACTGCATTAAATGTTATGACACGATAAAAATGATGTAATATTTTAATTTTATTGCTGCTGAACATACACACTATAAATGATATTTATGAATATATATTAAGAAGACCAGCATACATTTTTTTCCTCAACATCTTCATGTACTTACATACACACAACTTTAATTCAATATCAGCATCATTAATTAAATCCCCTTTTATGCACTAAAACTATTAAACAACAAGTACTACTAAATATTAAAGAATAGTCAGGAATATGGGGAAACTAAGCAATTCTATGTTGTGAAAAGAACACTATTCTAATCAGAGGCACATGAAAGCATTTCGTGTAGTCCAATAAAGGGGGTTCTTGGGGCATGATGAGGGGTCCTTCAATGATTCCCACTTTCAAAATACTTTTCTAAAGAGAAGGACAAAAGAAAAATAGAACTGTTAGCAACATAAACAAGTGCAGTTATAATTATATATTATGATCATTGCATTGCTTTCTAAGGGAAGTTTACAATATATTCTATTACATTAGCCAAAAGATCAGCTGGAGTGTATAGTGAAAAGGCTTGTCTTTGCCCAGTGAATCAAAAACTTGCTTAATGCATATTGTTTAGTGTTGATCTTTTATCTGACCAATTTCCTTCCATTTAGCCCACAACTGGGCTGTCCTTTAATGACCTTGTCACTGTAAAATCACTTTCCTATGCACACCCTAGGCCATGTTTTAAAAGACATAGTTGTTATCAGAGCAGCTACCTACAAAGCAAAACAGTAAAATAGAAATATCATATTATTTCACTGAAGTAAATACAGCAACAATACAATTTTTACAGTAGAGTTTGCTTGAACTTTGGCGCTACGTGTGTCTGTGGCAATGCTTTTTGTAGTCTGAAAGCTTGACTAGGGTGTATAATACAACCTGTGCTGATACAGTACAAAGGTATCACATCACATCTGTGTTCCAGAACTTTATTACGTAAATAATAAACTGACTGCTATTCCTATGAAGGCTTCTCTCAAGCAGAGGTAGGTATGTCCTTCCACCTAAATGGGCAACCATAACAGGTATGTTTAAATCATAAACTTGGAAATTTAAACACTTAAATGTGATGCTTTTCACCGGAACATTTTCATCACGCCACCATTGCTATACAGCTATGCTCTGTAATCAGTACTCAATAGGGGGCTTGTCTACATAAAAAGTGGGTAGTCTAACCTCAAACAGAATACTTTCAATGTGGCATGCATGAAAAAATAATATAAACTGCAAAAAAAAACAATACAAGTATAAAGGAAATGCACATAATACACAAACTAACTTTAGCAAACAAAATTTACTACTGGTGACTTCAGCTCTCGAGCATGAATTGGGGTGTATATGGCATGTAACACTTTTGCATAGATAGTTGCTTAAGTGACAATAACTGAGTTACATGAATGGTTTAACACATCAATACCCTACTTGCTTACATAGTTATGCACATAAAGGTAGCCCAGACTTATGCATTATGCACATGGCACGCAAGTTGTTGCATTGCATGTGTACTTATTACACATAGCAGATACCTAGCTGTATCCCTGATCTTGTTCTCTTGCGGTAGTCAAGTTGCATGAGTGATTTTGAACAGGACAGCAGCATGGTTATACATAAGGCAGGTTGTATCTTTATATTCATGAATAATTCAGTCACATGAGTGATTATGAACAGGACAGCAGCATGGTTATACACAAGGCAGCTTGTATGATTATACTCATGAATAATTAAGTCACATGAGTGATTATGAACAGGACAGCAGAATGGTTATACACAAGGTAGCTTGTATGCTTACACTCATGAATAATTCAGTCATATGAGTGATTATGAACAGGACAGCAGCATGGTTATAAACAAACCAGAGAACCACGAGCGTAACTGACAATGAAAAAGTAGTTGGCGTGAAAGTACGCTGCACGCCAATGAGTCAGGAAATTAGACCTCTGAAGACTCCGCCAATATAGTAAATACCACAACGTCTCAGGTGGATATGCTCACAGTGTGCAATTCTACTATCTCCAAAACTGCTGTCACGGACTCCATGACCAGTTATTTTCAAAATTTATTGCACAAAATAGAAACAAAACAAACCAGGTTAAGCGCTTTCACACACTGGAGCGTGTGCTTCCTCAGAACAACTTCCTCTATTCAAAATATTGCTTAAATAGCCTAGTTGGCGCTCAAATCGTTTCATTTAAAACAGTTTAAAGCTATATTACCATTAACATGCAACAGATCTAAAACCTGCATGACATACTCACAAAAATATAAAATAACATAGATTTGATACATATACTATTAGGTTAATCAAACAAATAACTAACATTTCCATCAACCAAAGTGCATAACAGCCATATCAATGTGCAAAATAAGCGAATGAAAAATATTAAAAATGTTGTCCAAATCCTACTCAGTATCACATTGCCCATAGGGAAAAATTCAAAGGGAAGATTTCATAGACTCTAAAATATGTATATGCATTAAAAACTCCTAATAAAAAGTCCTTAAAAACCTACACGCTATACTTATTTAAATAAATAAATGGATATATATATACAATTAATAATAATAACAATAATAAAATTTATTGTTAATAAATATATTAAATAAATAAATAAATAAAATAATTAATAAATAAGTAGTGATGTGTGATCCTGTTAATGAATGCAAATGCTTATAAATCTAACATGGGTTTCACTGATATATATTCGTTTATTCCTGGGAGTGTGGTGGCATCTGTCATAATTTGCCAATAGCATTCCCTGAATGCAAGATGCCCTTTTGTATTACCCCCTCTAGGGTTAGCTTTAATTACTTCTAAAATACAAAACCTGAACTCATGCTCAGCTCCCTTATTAATTATATGCTTTGCTAAGGCATTTTTCTCATCCTTTTTCCTTATAGAGTATGTGTGTGCATATATCCTTTTCTTGAACTGCTGTTCGGTTTTTCCTATATAATAGGATGGACAGGCTGTACATTTTGTCATGTATACTATGTATTTAGTGTTGCAATTCCCTTTTTTCGTAAATAATTTTGTTCTATTGTAATTTTCCAATACTATCTCCTTTTCTTCTATAATGTATTGGCACTGATGGCACACACCACATTTCCTAGTACTGCCTTTGTTACTTGTTGCATTTCTCTTTGAATTACTTTCCAAAAGCGATTTTAAGTTCTGTCCCATTCTGTAAACAAACCTTGGTTTTACTCCTAATACATTCAACATCTCATCACTACTTAAAAGTATATGCCAATGATTTCTAATAATTTCCTCTATCTTGTTACTATATGGACCATATTCTATTACACAGGACCTGCCATATGTAGTAACATTTGCTCTATACACTGATTCATCTTTGTTAAACGTGTTGTTCTTGTACTTATTTCCCAATAAAGGTGCGTACTTCTTTCCCCATTCTTTAATAACCTCATTATTTACCTTTTCCATCATTTTGCTTTTGTATCCCCTGTCAGTAAAAAGTGAGGTAATAAATTTAACCTCTTTAAGCATGTCCTCGTATTCAGATGTCATTCTAAGTGCCCTTATACATTGTCCCTTGTAAGGGTGAATGTAGAATCTAGAAAGGATGGGGGTAACACCAATTTAACTTTTGAAGAAATTAGAGTTTTGGAAGAATTAAGATCAAGTTCTGAATACAGGATTATGAAGCCTGACAAGGGGGGGGGGGGGTTGTGGTTTACGACAGTATGGAATATAAGAGCAAAATATTCGACTTACTACATGATCAGAAGAATTATGAAAGTATATCCATCAACGAGTTGAATATAGCTTACAAAAGGATAGATTTGTACCTGGAAGAATATCTAATTGACAACAGAATTACTGATGACTTGTACAAATTTCTTAGGGTTGGATACCCTACTTTAGCCACAATGGTGGGTATACCGAAGGTGCATAAAAATGTCAACAACCCACCCTTTCGACCCATTATATCAGGCAGCAAATCCAAAACTTTTCCCATAGGGGTTGCTATTGACACCATGTTGAAGCACATTTACAGCAAAGTTGAGCATTTGGTTAAAGATTCGTGGGAATTTTTGGCTAACTTCCCTACTTACATTAGTAGTAATAATGTATTATTTGCCTCCATTGATGTAGTGGATCTTTTTACATGTATCCCCAAAAAAGAAGGGTTGGAAGCATTCAGTGAGTGTATTTACAGATATGGAGAGATGGACTGGGACAAAGTGCAACTTATAAATGAGTTAATGTCCATAGTTCTTGATAACAATCACATTTATTTCGAAGGAGAACTATTCAGACAGGTAAACGGTGTGGCAATGGGTTCGGCCTGTGCCCCTATATTTGCTAACATGGTAATGTTATGGTGGGAACAGAAGACAATTTTTTCTAGTGAATATATGGACAGGATAAAGTATTATTCTCGTTTTTTGGATGATATATACATTATGTGGGAAGGTGACTTGAAATCTTTTGAGGTATTTTTTACCTACTTAAACAATAGTAGCAATTTTTTAAAGTTTACCTCAACTTGTAACAATGTGGGAGTTCCGTATTTAGACACACTGATAACTAGAAAGGATGGAATATATAAATCAAATATACATAGAAAAGACACGTTCACCAACTCATATTTAGATTACAAGAGTTGTCATCCGATTAAGACGAAGAGAAATATTTACAAGGGACAATGTATAAGGGCACTTAGAATGACATCTGAATACGAGGACATGCTTAAAGAGGTTAAATTTATTACCTCACTTTTTACTGACAGGGGATACAAAAGCAAAATGATGGAAAAGGTGAATAATGAGGTTATTAAAGAATGGGGAAAGAAGTACGCACCTTTATTGGGAAATAAGTACAAGAACAACACGTTTAACAAAGATGAATCAGTGTATAGAGCAAATGTTACTACATATGGCAGGTCCTGTGTAATAGAATATGGTCCATATAGTAACAAGATAGAGGAAATTATTAGAAATCATTGGCATATACTTTTAAGTAGTGATGAGATGTTGAATGTATTAGGAGTAAAACCAAGGTTTGTTTACAGAATGGGACAGAACTTAAAATCGCTTTTGGAAAGTAATTCAAAGAGAAATGCAACAAGTAACAAAGGCAGTACTAGGAAATGTGGTGTGTGCCATCAGTGCCAATACATTATAGAAGAAAAGGAGATAGTATTGGAAAATTACAATAGAACAAAATTATTTACGAAAAAAGGGAATTGCAACACTAAATACATAGTATACATGACAAAATGTACAGCCTGTCCATCCTATTATATAGGAAAAACCGAACAGCAGTTCAAGAAAAGGATATATGCACACACATACTCTATAAGGAAAAAGGATGAGAAAAATGCCTTAGCAAAGCATATAATTAATAAGGGAGCTGAGCATGAGTTCAGGTTTTGTATTTTAGAAGTAATTAAAGCTAACCCTAGAGGGGGTAATACAAAAGGGCATCTTGCATTCAGGGAATGCTACTGGCAAATTATGACAGATGCCACCACACTCCCAGGAATAAACGAATATATATCAGTGAAACCCATGTTAGATTTATAAGCATTTGCATTCATTAACAGGATCACACATCACTACTTATTTATTAATTATTTTATTTATTTATTTATTTAATATATTTATTAACAATAAATTTTATTATTGTTATTATTATTAATTGTATATATATATCCATTTATTTATTTAAATAAGTATAGTGCGTAGGTTTTTAAGGACTTTTTATTAGGAGTTTTTAATGCATATACATATTTTAGAGTCTATGAAATCTTCCCTTTGAAATTTTCCCTATGGGCAATGTGATACTGAGTAGGATTTGGACAACATTTTTAATATTTTTCATTCGCTTATTTTGCACATTGATATGGCTGTTATGCACTTTGGTTGATGGAAATGTTAGTTATTTGTTTGATTAACCTAATAGTATATGTATCAAATCTATGTTATTTTATATTTTTGTGAGTATGTCATGCAGGTTTTAGATCTGTTGCATGTTAATGGTAATATAGCTTTAAACTGTTTTAAATGAAACGATTTGAGCGCCAACTAGGCTATTTAAGCAATATTTTGAATAGAGGAAGTTGTTCTGAGGAAGCACACGCTCCAGTGTGTGAAAGCGCTTAACCTGGTTTGTTTTGTTTCTATTTTGTGCAATAAATTTTGAAAATAACTGGTCATGGAGTCCATGACAGCAGTTTTGGAGATAGTAGAATTGCACACTGTGAGCATATCCACCTGAGACGTTGTGGTATTTACTATATTGGCGGAGTCTTCAGAGGTCTAATTTCCTGACTCATTGGCGTGCAGCGTACTTTCACGCCAACTACTTTTTCATGGTTATAAACAAGGCAGCTTGTGTGATTATACTCATGAATAATTCAGTCACATGAGTGATTATGAACAGGACAGCAGCATGGTTATACACAAGGTAGCTTGTATGTTTACACTCATGAATAATTCAGTCATATGAGTGATTATGAACAGGACAGCAGCATGGTTATAAACAAGGCAGCTTGTATGATTATACTCATGAATAATTCAGTCACATGAGTGATTATGAACAGGAGAGCAGCATGGTTATACACAAGGCAGCTTGTATGATTATAATCATGAATAATTCAGTCACATGAGTGATTATGAACAGGACAACAGCATGGTTATACACAAGGTAGCTTGTATGTTTACACTCATGAATAATTCAGTTACATGACTGATTATGTACACAGCAGTAGCCTAGCTGCATGCACAGTTGCTGACATGACAGAAACACAAGGTCAGGCTGTATTCAATACGATCTTCCATACTTTTTTTCTTCAAAGATCCCCAGCTACAGTTCAGGGACCTGTTTCTGTTTCAGAGTAAGAGTTGTTGATGTGAATGAGGATGCCAAAGAAGACTGACTGCTTTTATGGTCCATATTCTGTAGTTCTCAATGTGACTTGATGAAAGCAAGATTTATGTTTCATGGGCTCTATTCATTCTGCTTTCATCAACATAGTATCTCAATATGCTTCAGGATCTGATGTTATAAAATATACCAAGACTGCATAAATAAGATTAATACATGCCAGAGTATCAATTAAAGACACTGCAAGTTAGCAGATGAAGATAATGAATATGGGGACACAGGTGAACCAGTTATGTAGGCCTAATGTGAAATACTTAGACTGTTTGAGATTCTAATAGTGGATGGCACTCTATTCTTTGGGTGCAATAGGAATATAGTTACTCCTCCTAGAGGAATGGTGCATAGAGATAGCAAAACTAATATTCCTGTGTATTAATGTCAAAGTATTACTCCATATGGTTAAGTTAAGCATTTACTGTAAAACAGCATCATTCAATGCATTGAATATTTATATTGTTTTCTCTAAAATATTTGTAATGGAGTGACTACAAATTTAATATCCTATATCGCTCAAGGTAATCCAAGTTTCTAGCAGATGAAATATGCTTGGCAAACTGGCTTTGTACAGACTCCAGGAAATGCAATTATCTGTTTGTATAAATGCAAAATATGCTATTTGTTGTACTCAAAGAGCATATGTGAGACACCTAAAGTCAGACCAGATGACATCCAACCCTGACAGATAAAGATTTTCCCATAATACCCAGGTAATGCACAGCCTTAGTTCTGATAGACTTAACATGATGATCAAATGCAAGCTTATTCTTGATAGTAACACCTGCATTTTTAATTTTCCTGACTACTTCTAAGACTGTATCATTTATAAATCTTAACTGCAAGGGATGAATTTCTCCAAAGAAATGAATCTTGCAATTGTCAGAACTAAAAGAAATGCTATATTCATTAGGTTACTTAATGAGTTCAATTAATACTTTGTTTATGTGACTTACTTTGCACAGGAAAAGATTCTTCTTTGAACCCACTGCCTCTGCTGAGATGAAATACCTGTAGTGCAGGTAAGCATTTGAAATGTCAAGACCCACTAGACTGAGTGCCAAAACATGGAGACTGAATGACCAAAAGATCAGACTTGTATATAGTAAGTCTAAGATGCCATTTCTCGGAATATTACCTTTTCTCTGCGGTATGGTGATCTCAGAGCTGGTACATATACGTTCAGTGTATGGAGAGGGCTTGTCCTCCACACAGAAGGGAAGCTGGGGGGCTCCCCCAAAACAACTTTAAAGGAGAAGAGCAATTTTCAAGGTTTGCTCTTCTTGTGTTTTTGGTTCTTTTTTTTTTTTGGCTTGTCAGCACTCGACATTTCAAATACCAACATTTCAAAAGGAAGCCATATTGGGACAGTCTATTTTAGTACCATTGTATAGGTCTGAAGGATGTTTAAGCTGCAGGCCCTGCCTGTAAGACCTCTTTACTTAGTGCTCCATACAGACAGGGTGATGCTGAGAATAAATCCCTGCTGTTTTCCAAAGGTGGCTACAGACCCTAACTTAAACTACTTCAGCAGCCCACCCGCTATTTTCTACACTATCCCATCAGTGGGAAGCATGTGCCAGGACAAGGTCCAGATTCCTGTGACCTCGAAATGGATTAATAATGTTATCAGAGAAGGAGTTAATGAATAAATGAATGCTTAAGGATAGAAAGTCTATTCATTTTATTTTCAGGACTAGGACCGGAACTTAATAAAATAAATAACACAGTAAAGCTATTCAAGGGGCCAAATTAACAAAGTAACAGGACAGAGAAAGAAAAAAAAACAGATGGACTGAAAAAAATTACGATGTGAAATTTACACATATTTCTCCCTAATAACCCTACTGAAATGATTTCATTGCATAACATCAGCCAACAGCTCTCAAGACGAGAGAGACAGGAAATTTAGGTATGAGAATAAGGATGTAAAAGAAATGAGAGAGGGGAGATGTGGGATGACTAGCAATAAAATAGGGGAAGAACAGTCAAGCAAGTAGTGAGAAACAGCAAATAGAATTGACAAGGGTAGGGATGTGAGAACCGTTCTAGGGAAAATTTAGATTGGTAGAGTAAAGAATTAGAGGGGTGAGTTTTAAAGGAAGTGATACTGCAAAGAGAAGAGAACAGGCTAGCTCAGAGATTCAGGACAAGATGACCAGGGTTCGGAAACATGCCCTTTACTCAGCATTGTGTGATCTAGGATTTAGTATATAAAATTAGCAGAGAGTATGGAGGTGCATCCCCCCCCCCACCTGAGGGGTGCATGGGCGATTGCCCCACTGCAAAAACATTGTTGTTCTCTTTTTTTATTTTAAATTTTGCATGCACGAAGGTTATTGCTTGGAGCATGCATAGTAGCATGTTAACATTTGCGTTGTCAATTCTTTGTGCCCAACATTATGAATGTCAACATGTGGGTCTTTTTCTTATTTTTACTACACTCATATATCTCATATATATATATATATATATATATATATATATATATATATATATATATATATATATATATACATAAGTTTATGGATACAAATGGTTCTAGTCCAGTGTCGAATTAATGTATTATTTATCAACAAACATTCGTGACGTTAGAACTTTTCAGTATCACTCATTGTCACTGCAAGAGTCAACAAATGAACAATATTGAATGTTGGATTTATTAGGAGATGTGGCTGTGGTTATGGCAAGTGGATGCATAAACTAATGCCAACACTTTCTGATATAGTGAAATTTTTGACATTAGATTTGGGATTGTATATGCAAATGTTCATGGGTTAGGGTTAGGGTTAGAGTAAGGGCTGAAGAAGGGGATGGATTTTCTTTTGCACATGTGTGTGTGTTACATGTGAAATTATTTTTATTTATTTATTTTACATTTGTTAACCAGGTTAGTCTGGCTGAGCTTTTAGCTCATTTTCAGCAGAGACCCGGGGAGAAAAGCTCCTCAGGACTAGAAAACAATTCACTAAATTTTAGTAACATAGTAGTAACAATCAGCTATAGGATCTTCCAAGCAGAGACCTGGAGAGAAAAAAAGCTCCTCAGGCAGTTCAATTATACAGAGTATTAATAATTGGCACAAGGTTTTAAACAATTAGCAGAAGAAAATGTGACTAGTTACAATATTATTTAAGCTGCTTAGAGCAAAATGAGTTAATAGTTAGGCAGATGCTTATTTAAAGTGGGTAGGATCTAGTTGTATAGGAGTTTGGAAACAAGAAAGGAAAGTAAGAATGGCTAGTAGGAGATGTAGGGGAGGTAGAGTACAGGAGACAGACTAGACAGGTAGGTTGTTTTGAGCCTGTAAGGATTAAGAGTGGTTGGAGATAGAGGAAGGGAAGAGGTAGAAGGGGCAGGGAAAAGTGTTAGAGATACATTGTGTGAGGTGGTGAAATAGGTGAAAGGATGGTGGTTTCAGGGTGGTTGGCTACAGTGATAAGACCACTTTGTTTTTAGGTATTCCTTTGTGGCTAATTTCAAACTTTTACTATGCTGGAGGGATTTTATTTCCAAGAGGAGTTGGTTCCAGGATATAGCTAGGTTATAGTTATAGAGAAGGCAGCCTATTTTGGTTTAGAGTTTGTAGATGTCTAATAATTCTTGATTTGAGCTGTGTAGCATCCTTGCAGGGAAATATTTGGAGATGGTAGTGGAGAGGCTGGGGCAGAAGGAGGGTAGATAGAGGACAGAGTGGATGATTTGTAGTTGGTATAGTTGGAGCAGCTGAGGGAATTCTAGCCAGTCTAGTTGCTGTACTGCTAAGCAGTGGTGTGACTTGTAAGTTTGGTTAGCTGCAAATCTGGCAATCTTATTATAGGTAGTTTCAAGCTTGGAAATAAGTGTAGAGTTTAGGTTTGTGAATATGTGGCAGCTGTGCAGGAGTGTTGGGAGTAATAAAGCCTGGGAGAGAGTTATTCAGGCAGTGTTAGTTAAGTATTTCTTGCTACGGAAAAGGTGTCTAAGTTTCTGATGAGTTATTTTTACCTAGTTAGTAATATGGAGATCAAACTTAAGCTGATCATCTATTGTAACACCTAGCAATTTAGTACTAGATTCAGCTAAGATGATAGTGTTGTTGCAGGATAAGATGGTAAATGTACTTTTGAGTGTGGTGATGTTTTTAGGGAGGAAGAGTAGGAGCTTATTTTTCTTGGATTAAGTATTAGTTTGTTATCACTAAGCCAAGTCTCAATGGTGTGGAAGGATGCCTGGGTAGTTGAGTGGAGGTCAGTTAGGTTGTCAGCAATGGTTATAACAATTGAGTCATCAGCATATTGCACAAGAGATGACTGGGGACAAGAGGAGTAGAGCAAGTTGGTGAAAATATTAAAGAGTAGTGGTCCAAGTATGGACCTTTGGGAGATTTCCATTTGTACAGTGAGAGGGGAGGATAGTGCAGAGAGCCATTTAACTGATTGCTGGTAGTAGAGAGATAGCTGGAGAACCAGGAGATAGTAGGGGGAGAGAAATGTAAGTTAGTGAGTTTATCTAGAAGGAGTGGTTGAGAGACCGTGTCAAAGGCTTTAGAAAGGTTAAGGAATAGGCATGAGACAAGTTTATTGTTATCACAAGCTAGGGAGACTATGTTGATGAATGATATGAGTGCAGTAGTTGTACTATGCTTGGGACAGAAACCATGCTGTGTGGGTGTGAGAAGGTTTTCCTGGTGAAGGTAAGGCATTACCTGCTTGTGAATGCATTTCTCTAGGATTTTTGAGAGTGCAGAGAGTATGGCAATTGGTCTGAAGTTGGATATGTCTGAGGAATTGCCCCATTTGTGAATGGGTAGAGTAAAGAAATTCTTCCATACAGTGGGGACATAGGATTCAGAAATGGATTGGTTATTTAATATGGATACAGGATAGGCAAGAGGTTCAGAAGCAATCTGCAGGAAGTAAGAGGGTAGCTTGTCAACAGATGGGGAGCAAGGTTTAAGTTTAGAGAGTAATGACTTTATATAGTTAGTTGACACTGCTTTTAGAGAGAAGGAGTTAGGAGGGTTTGGAAGAGGTATAGAGTTTGTGGGGGTGCTAGTGTTGTTTCTGGGGGAGAGAGTTTATTATGGAGGTTATTGAGTTTATAAAATGATTGTTAAATTTGTTGGCTATGTCTTCAGGTGTTGCATTGGGACATGGGTTAGGAGTGGAAGGGTTTCCTGGATGAAGAGTCTGTTTAATAGAGCTCCAGAATTTCTTTGGGACTGATTTAAGAATAGAGGGAGGATTGGCATAGAAGTTTATTTTGTCATAATGGATGATTTTTTTTTTTTATTTTATTTCTGAGTTCTTTATATTTCTGAAGAAGAGAAGGGTTTCTAGTTTTAGTCCACATTTTCCAAATCCTATCCCGCTCTTTCATGAGGGTTCTGGTAGATTTAGTGAGCCAGGGAGCAGTATTAGATTTGATTCTAATCATGCGAAGAGGAGAAAGGGAGTTAAGAATGTTTAGGAATGTAGTGTTGAAGGAGTGGACAGCTTCATCTAAAGGAAGAGTGGTGAGGTAAGGCCAGTTAATTCTGGAGAGTTGGTGAATAAAGGACTTAGGACAAAAATGAGAAAGTGAGCGAGTGGTAATAAATTTGTTGGGTTTGGTAAGGTGGGGAGTATGTCTGGTAACTGTTATAGGGCAGTGGTCGCTGAGGGCATTTGGAAGGGTTTGGGAGTTATGATAGTTTTGAGGGTGGGAGACCAATATCCAGTCAAGAAGAGAGCTAGGTAGGTGAGATTTAGTAATGTAGGTTGTGGTTGTGATTAGCTGCTCAAACCCATGTACGTTTATACAGGAAGTAGTGTTGGGAGCTTGTATTTTAAGCCAATCAATATTAACATCTCCCAGTATAATTATTTCATTGTGGATGGTATGTGAGAGGTGAGATCGAATGCCCTCAAGTATGTTAATATTATCACCAGGGGGAATATAGATTGCTGTGACAGTTATGGTGTTGAAACTGTTAAGTTTGAAGTTGGTCAGTAGGAGTTCAGCTGGTGAGAAGGAGGGTAAGTCTAGTGTGGGACTGATTTGGGAGAGACAACTGGAGTAGAGTATGGAGACTCCTCTTCCTTTTCTTTTAAGTTGATATAATCTAAGGATATTATAGCCAGGAGGGATGATTTTACTGTCCAGATGGTGTGGTTTTAACCATTTTTCAGTTAGGGTAACTATGTCAGGAGTATAGTTAGCTATCCAAGTATGGAGTTCTTGAACTTTATTTACAAGGCTCCTGACATTGATAGAGCAGAATTGTACTTGTTTTTGTGGGTTGGAGGGGTTGGCAGATTTAGATACAGGGGGGTTATTGTTCAGGGTCACAAGATAAAAGTAGAGGTTTGTAATGGGGTTTTAATTTGAGTAAGTAGACTTTGTTTTTTTGTTTTAAAGGGGAGGAGGAGATATTTTTATTTTAGGAATGGGAGTGGTGGGACAAATTAGTAGATAGGGTTGTGGTGTAGTACTTGAGTTAAGAGTGGTGTCTGAGGGATGGAAAAAGGGAGTAGGTAATCGTGAGTGATAGGAGGTGAGGTGACAGATTATAAGGAGTAGAGAAGGTAAGAGTATAGTTTGCGTTGTAAGAAACATGTCACTTTATGGGGTGTAGAACAGTGGATGAGAGGAAGGGGTGGCAGTAAGGTAGATAGGAGGTGAGGTGATAGACTATAAGGAGTAGAGAAGGTAAGAGTATAGTTTGAGTTGTAAGAGACATGTCACTTTATGGGATGTAGAACAGAGGATGAGAGGAAGGGACGGCAGTAAGGTAGATAGGAGGTGAGGTGATAGAGTATAAGGAGTAGAGAAGGTAAGAGTATAGTTTGAGTTGTAAGAGACATGTCACTTTATGGGATGTAGAACAGAGGATGAGAGGAAGGGACGGCAGTAAGGTAGATAGGAGGTGAGGTGATAGAGTATAAGGAGTAGAGAAGGTAAGAGTATAGTTTGAGTTGTAAGAGACATGTCACTTTATGGGATGTAGAACAGAGGATGAGAGGAAGGGGTGGCAGTAAGGTAGATAGGAGGTGAGGTGACAGAGTATAAGGAGTAGAGAAGGTAAGAGTATAGTTTGAGTTGTAAGAGACATGTCACTTTATGGGATGTAGAACAGAGGATGAGAGGAAGGGGTGGCAGTAAGGTAGATAGGAGGTGAGGTGACAGAGTATAAGGAGTAGAGAAGGTAAGAGTATAGTTTGAGTTGTAAGAGACATGTCACTTTATGGGATGTAGAACAGAGGATGAGAGGAAGGGGTGGCAGTAAGGTAGATAGGAGGTGAGGTGACAGAGTATAAGGAGTAGAGAAGGTAAGAGTATAGTTTGAGTTGTAAGAGACATGTCACTTTATGGGATGTAGAACAGAGGATGAGAGGAAGGGGTGGCAGTAAGGTAGATAGGGTGAGGTGACAGAGTATAAGGAGTAGAGAAGGTAAGAGTATAGTTTGAGTTGTAAGAGACATGTCACTTTATGGGATGTAGAACAGAGGATGAGAGGAAGGGGTGGCAGTAAGGTAGATAGGAGGTGAGGTGACAGAGTATAAGGAGTAGAGAAGGTAAGAGTATAGTTTGAGTTGTAAGAGACATGTCACTTTATGGGATGTAGAACAGAGGATGAGAGGAAGGGTGGCAGTAAGGTAGATAGGAGGTGAGGTGACAGAGTATAAGGAGTAGAGAAGGTAAGAGTATAGTTTGAGTTGTAAGTGACATGTCACTTTATGGGATGTAGAACAGAGGATGAGAGGAAAAGGTGGCTGTAAGGTAGATAGGAGGTGAGGTGACAGAGTATAAGGAGTAGAGAAGGTAAGAGTATAGTTTGAGTTGTAAGAGACATGTCACTTTATGGGATGTAGAACACAGGATGAGAGGAAGGGGTGGCAGTAAGGTAGATAGGAGGTGAGGTGACAGAGTATAAGGAGTAGAGAAGGTAAGAGTATAGTTTGAGTTGTAAGAGACATGTCACTTTATGGGATGTAGAACAGAGGATGAGAGGAAGGGGTGGCAGTAAGGTAGATAGGAGGTGAGGTGATAGAGTATAAGGAGTAGAGAAGGTAAGAGTATAGTTTGAGTTGTAAGAGACATGTCACTTTATGGGATGTAGAACAGAGGATGAGAGGAAGGGTGGCAGTAAGGTAGATAGGAGGTGAGGTGACAGAGTATAAGGAGTAGAGAAGGTAAGAGTATAGTTTGAGTTGTAAGAGACATGTCACTTTATGGGATGTAGAACAGAGGATGAGAGGAAGGGGTGGCAGTAAGGTAGATAGGAGGTGAGGTGACAGAGTATAAGGAGTAGAGAAGGTAAGAGTATAGTTTGAGTTGTAAGAGACATGTCACTTTATGGGATGTAGAACAGAGGATGAGAGGAGGGGTGGCAGTAAGGTAGATAGGAGGTGAGGTGACAGAGTATAAGGAGTAGAGAAGGTAAGAGTATAGTTTGAGTTGTAAGAGACATGTCACTTTATGGGATGTAGAACAGAGGATGAGAGGAAGGTGGCAGTAAGGTAGATAGGAGGTGAGGTGACAGAGTATAAGGAGTAGAGAAGGTAAGAGTATAGTTTGAGTTGTAAGAGACATGTCACTTTATGGGATGTAGAACAGAGGATGAGAGGAAGGGGTGGCAGTAAGGTAGATAGGAGGTGAGGTGACAGAGTATAAGGAGTAGAGAAGGTAAGAGTATAGTTTGAGTTGTAAGAGACATGTCACTTTATGGGATGTAGAACAGAGGATGAGAGGAAGGGGTGGCAGTAAGGTAGATAGGAGGTGAGGTGACAGAGTATAAGGAGTAGAGAAGGTAAGAGTATAGTTTGAGTTGTAAGAGACATGTCACTTTATGGGATGTAGAACAGAGGATGGGAAGAAGGGTGGCAGTAAGGTAGATAGGAGGTGAGGTGACAGAGTATAAGGAGTAGAGAAGGTAAGAGTATAGTTTGAGTTGTAAGAGACATGTCACTTTATGGGATGTAGAACAGAGGATGAGAGGAAGGGGTGGCAGTAAGGTAGATAGGAGGTGAGGTGAGAGAGTATAAGGAGTAGAGAAAGTAAGAGTATAGTTTGAGTTGTAAGAGACATGTCACTTTATGGGCTGTAGAACAGAGGATGAGAGGAAGGGGTGGCAGTAAGTTAGATAGGAGGTGAGGTGACAGAGTATAAGGAGTAGAGAAGTTAAGAGTATAGTTTGAGTTGTAAGAGACATGTCACTTTATGGGATGTAGAACAGAGGATGAGAGGAAGGGGTGGCAGTAAGGTAGATAGGGGGTGAGGTGACAGAGTATAAGGAGTAGAGAAGGTAAGAGTATAGTTTGAGTTGTAAGAGACATGTCACTTTATGGGATGTAGAACAGAGGATGAGAGGAACGGGTGGCAGTAAGGTAGATAGGAGGTGAGGTGACAGAGTATAAGGAGTAGAGAAGGTAAGTGTATAGTTTGAGTTGTAAGAGACATGTCACTTTATGGGATGTAGAACAGAGGATGAGAGGAAGGGGTGGCAGTAAGGTAGATAGGAGGTGAGGTGACAGAGTATAAGGAGTAGAGAAGGTAAGAGTATAGTTTGAGTTGTAAGAGACATGTCACTTTATGGGATGTAGAACAGAGGATGAGAGGAACGGGTGGCAGTAAGGCAGATAGGAGGTGAGGTGACAGAGTATAAGGAGTAGAGAAGGTAAGAGTATAGTTTGAGTTGTAAGAGACACTTTATGGGCTGTAGAACAGAGGTGTGAGTAAGGTATAGTAGTCTTTTATAGTGGATAGGTAAGTGTGGGGAGGAGCAAAGAAGAGAGGTAGTATGAGAACAGGAAGTAGAGGGGTGGGGATTAGGGAGGAAGTGAGGGAGTGTGGTTGTATGGATAGGTATAAAGGTAAGGGGAGTGAACGGAGCAGGGCTACACCTTTCAGATAGAACTTAGCTAAAAAAAAAAAGCTATCAGCTAGTCCAGGGACACTTACTAGAGATGCTATACCTAGAGAGTTTTAGCAGCAATTAGAGCAAATATGGCATCCAGGGTTTTTAAAACCTTTGGTGTGTTGTACCTGAGCAATCACTTGGGGGGTGGGGGAAGGGAGGGAAACCATCAAATGGAATTTAAAGTATCAGGGGAGAATCCAAGGAACTCTGCTAACCTAGCTAATTATCAAAGGACAGCCAAGGAAATAAGGTAAACATACAGGCACCCTTCTTCAAGGACTGGGAGGTTTCTCCAAGAAAAACTATGTGTAGGAGTATACCACAGGTGGAAGTTGTATGCTGCTTACTAGTCTGCAATGGCAGATTTTATTCTCTTTTATATTTGTATTCCCCTTTCCACATTGTTTGTGCACACACTGTAGCTAAAGATAAAAGCAGCTGGACACTTTAGACCTCTGTTTGGTGTTTAGTGAAGAACAAGTATTGAGTAGGAGGGGCTAAAAGCTATGACTATTGAGAGGGGCTAAATACCTTAACATATAACAAATTATCAACAGTGAAATGGATGAAAGGGGTAGGGGTGGGCTAAGAGGAAGAAGGTTTGCAGCTATTGCCCCTGGGGTATGCACTCTAGCTGACTGTAACAGATTTTAACAAGGCAGAACAGTAGTCACAAAAGCTGGCACCTACACTACACAAGCGGCAACAACAAGGTTCCTGAAGTTAAACCAGGGGCTACAGTCTATTTTTGGATGATTGCTGGTTAGAGATTTCTTTACTTTTAGCTGGAGTGAGAGGATTTCTTACTCACACAAGTGAGGGGGGCCCCAAAGTGATCAGATCCTCAATGGCTCTAAAAGTTGCAAAGAAGAGAAAAGGAAAGAATGTAAGACTAAAAGCAATAAAATAAGGACATCAAAATAAGCACAAACATCATACATATTTTACAAAAAGCACAGCAAGTGAACATAGCCTATTAGAAGTCCATTCGGACTCTGCAACCAGTCTTATTCAGCAGCAGTCAGTATAACTAGTTAGAATATCCTATTACTAGACAATATTGCAACTATGTGCATTTCTTTTTTAGTGGTACTATTAAGAAATATTTTAGTAAGACTGGGGTACGGATAGGTTTAGGGTTAGTACACATGAGTAAAGTGAAGCAGAGGGGGTGAACTTACCTGGGAGACATTGTAAATGCTTTGAATGTTTGCCTTAACCAATAGTAAATTCTGTCAGTCACCTGACAATTGAAGGTTACTTAAAATAATCAGAGCTCAGACTCAGCTAATTTATATTACTGCATAAGTACTGTAATAAATGAGCAATAAAAATAATGGATTTTAATTTTCAGATTAGAAGGAAAATATCCTAAAACTTATTGAAACTACATTTGTAGGTAAAAGAAATATGCATGCACATTACATCACATAATGGGCAGCTGCGGTGATGCAGCTGTTAATGATGTTACCTCACAGCAAGAGGTTCTTTGGCTTGATTTTTGGCTGGGGTGCCTTTTGTGCAGAGTGTGCACATCCTCCTTGCAGTTGCATGAGTTTACTCCAGGTGCTCTGGTTTCCTCCCACATTCCAATCGTAGGTGAACAGGACACTCCAAATTTGTTGTAGGTGCGAGTGTGTGCGTGCGTGAGTGAGTGATATGGATGAACTACCACAGCAGGGATAGCCACCCAGTGGTGTAAACCTTGGCTCAAGATGACTGTCACCGTTGAAGTGACACCCTGGCCCCATGTGCAAATTGGGAAAAGGGGTTGAGGATGAATGGATGGATTACATAACAGAATCTTTGCATACTGTTTGAAGTATTAAACTCATAAATCAGATACTTGGAACGCTGTATGTTTCATCACTTTTCTGATTTTGGTTAGGAAAGGAATATTCCACCTGAAATCACTGAGATGCAAATGTAGAAATCATTGGAATTTATGGTTTAGATATTAAGACAATTGTGAATGTACAACTTACAAATGCTGCTAATCCTTCCTCATTTATCCTTTGCTTGTCTCTGCTGTTCTTTTCTGAATAAAGGTGATTGTGTGGCTCCAAGTTGCTCCTTTCATATTTAGGAAAAGATTCAGATATCTTCAGACAATTTTGCTGAAAAATTGTCTTTATTATTTACAGAATGAGTGAGTGAGATCACTCACTCGGTGAGTAGCTGGTTCCGGCAGCCTTTGGCCCTTCTTTTCAGCTTCATCTTTGCCTGGTGCTTAATCTACATTTTTGCACACAGAGCCAAAAGCTGGAAAACATGACAGAAGTTTAACTGCATTACTTAATGTTGCTACAGAAAGGAGCTTGTAAGGGATCTCACACAATATCCAATGTTTGGAGCAAGAGACTCCCAGATGTAAGGAAAGTCGTTCTTCTGCAACTGTTTTTTTCCCCAAAGGGCTTCGTCTTGCCACTAGCTGCCATGTAACAAAGTCATGTCTCAATGCTTCAAACTTTTCACCCCAAATCAAACATCATCCTTACGAATATTTTGCCACTCATCTTCCTCTAATCTATCTGTTAAAATTCTAGTTCTATTTTAAGTATATATACTCTTTTCTCCGCATTGTAACTGGGATGTTACAGCTTCCAGTTTAGCATTTTTTCTGACGGCCTCTGGAGTACTTAACAGCTCTGATGGGGAATCTAATTTTAAGAGTATTTTTATATATAATGCTCACTTTTTTTAAGTAATCACATTTCACAAGTGTAACCAAGAGTAATTATTAGAATGTAATAACCAGCTGGGTTCTAAAGCAAGTTATACTTGTGGTAGCAGGATATCCCAGGTGTTCAAATTATACCGAAGTCTAAAACAAATAAAAAAAAATACTCTAGGATTCCCCACACCACCTAGACTAATGGAGAATCCCTGAGCCCTATACCCAATTCATAAAACACAATCAGACATGCCATACTATGAGACTTCTCATTTCTAGACTGGAGATGAATGTCAAAGTAACATAATATCGCAGAAGACTGTAATTTGTGAGCTATCGTAGATTCCCCCATGATGCAAACATCCTACAAGAGGGGTAAACACAGCCAGAAAACTGCTGCCAAAGTCACAAACTAAAACTCAATGCCAAGAAATACATTTTGACTTTTTGGAAAAACTGCTACCCAGGCTAATTATTCTATCCATAAGACACTGATAAGGGTTGTCCTCATAGTCACGGATCTAAGAATATGTGTAGCCAGTAGTCTAGCCTTTGGCCAGCATGCTTCCAAGGTACTAAGAAAGTCATTCTATGTTTCCTAACATATAAGTAAGGGCATGGCATTCAGGTCTAAGGAAATCATACTGCCACTTTATTCAGCTCTCTTCAGACCCTTTATTGAGTATAATACCCCTTCAGCATGTACCTGACCAAACAGCTAGAAAGCCACAAAGGTTCCTTATAAGGAAAATCCAGGATATAAACACACTGACCCATACAGATCACCACAGAGCTCTACCTCTAAACTCAGTCTCCTATAGATTACTGAGAGGTGATAAATGTCTGGCATAAAAGTCATTGTTAGATCCAGCTCTGATGGACATTTTGCTCATTGGTAAAATAAACAGCATCACAGTCACTAGATCCATGGATTTAAATTTTGCTTTGACATAAATAAGACTTGTTGGATCTTCATGCTGTGGAACAGGATCTCCATCCATGTGAAGCAGAGTCCATATCTAACCTTAACTCTATTTAGGCATAACTTTCACCAATGGATGGGAAATCTAAAATTCATCCTTGGTCTGGCCCCCATGTCTCTGACAGATAGAGGCAGACAGTAGCTATGCCCAAACTAACATCCCCTCCTACCCCTACAAAGACATATAACCTTTAGAAACGGTATTAAAAAACCACCAGGTAACACCATGGCTCTGAAGGAATCAGCTTTTTAATCTCTAATCGAATTGAACGTGAAAGTGCTTATAGTTTTTATTGTTTGTCCACTGGTTTATTCTCCTTGTGATTAAAAAGCTGATTCCTTCAAAAAAGCTTCAGAGCTGTGGTGTTACCTGGTGGGTTTTGATACAGGATATTTAGTAGCTACACTAAGGGTCTTTACCCTCAAGTTGTCATTTGTTGTTCTTAACCTTTAGAAACTACCTAACTAACATACCACCTCCTAATAAATGACTATGATGTATAGGGATGCAATTGGATTGGATTGCCCGGCTAAGTTTTTAAAGCCCAGGTGGTCATTACCCTAGTCTATAACTATGAACCTATGGACCTATGTAGTGGCATGGACCATTCAAATGACTTGGCCTTTGTGGTAGTGCTGGTGCCCCACCTAATAGTTGTTACTGGTCCTGGAGGCAATACATGACAGAAAGCACTAATGTCTGCCATTTTTGACATACAGATAAAATTGTACAGCAGTTACAGTGCTGCTGTTAGGGGACTAGGGAGAAACGTACATATGGATGGCAGTATTATTTTGCAAGGTGTCCCCTTTGCATACTGTATGACTTCAGACACATTTTTCATAATCTATAACTCTGCAATGTGTACTTGTAGTGAAGCCGTACATCATGCAATGCCTATATTTTAACATCTGTTATATAACAGGACCTTAGCCATCATACAGGTAGAACTGTGGGGTCTGGTACATTCATGGATCACCATAAGGTACATTACCGGATCAATGTCTGTTCCACACTCCAGAGGCAGGTGATGGAATGTACTTACACAGAATGTTTGTAAATCCCATTACCTATTATTGGCGTACTGTCCATTATAGATGCTTCTAATCCTGGTAAAGAAGCATGAAGTGAGACAGGCATACTTCATCTTATGGCATGACATCACACTGTGGCTATACTTGGTTTAGCTAGTCAGTGTAATGTCATATAACAGCTTAAATGTTACTTATGAAACCTATCTTCCCCATCTCCAATTACATATTTTGCAGAATAATATGCATTATTTGTCTCAGCTAGCTGGATTTCTATGTAACTAAATTTACTGTACTTGTAAATTAATCTTGTATATTAATTTGTTAAGTACCAGCAGAGTTAATGATAATTTACATACAAACCTTTTTATCAGCAGTACCTTCTCTATGAAGTCTTTTATAAATCTAGTTTGCAAATATTAAAATAATAACTTGTAGATTCCTACCAAAATGTTGGTACTTCACTCATTGAGTCTTGACTCACTGAGTGCCAGCTGTTGTGGTCGCACTCCTGTTCAATGTACATGCTAAGGATGTATTTATGCTTATTGAGAGAGTGAGAATACCTCTTATCATCACACCTATATGACTACATTTTTTCTAACATATACACAATTCTTTCTTTTTAAATAAGAGAGCTCGTAGACCAACTTTGTAGCAGCATGTCAAAAATAGCTTGCAGATGCATGTCAGTAAATGTGTGCAGGAACACATCACTAAGCATGAGGAGGAGCATGTCTGTAAGGATATGTAGCATCATGTCAATAAGTGTGTGTAATAGCACATCAGTAAATATATGTTGCAGCATGAGAGTAAGTGTGTGTAGCAGCATGTCAGTAAGTGTGTGTAGCAGCATGTCAGTAAGTGTTTGTAGTAGCATGTCAGTGTGTGTGTAGCAACATGTCAGTAAGTGTGTGTAGCAGCATGTCAGTAAGTGTTTGTAGTAGCATGTCAGTAAGTCTGTGTAGCAGCATTTCAGTGTGTGTGTAGCAACATGTCAGTAAGTGAGTGTAGCAACATGTCAGTAAGTGTGTGCAGCAGCATGTCAGTAAGTGTGTGTAGCAGCATTTCAGTGTGTGTAGCATGTCAGTAAGTGTGTGTAGCAGCATTTCAGTGTGTGTAGCATGTCAGTAAGTGTATGTAGCAACATGTCAGTAAATGTGTGTAGCAGCATGTCAGTAAGTGTGTGTAGGGGCATGTCAGTAAGTGTGTGTAGGAGCATGTCAGTAAGTGTGTGTAGGAGCATGTCAGTAAGTGTGTGTAGGGGCATGTCAGTAAGTGTGTGTAGTAGCATGTCAGTAAGTGTGTGTAGCAGCATGTCAGTAAGTGTGTGTAGCAGCATGTCAGTAAGTCTGTGTAGCAGCATGTCAGTCAGTGTGTGCAGCAGCATCACAGTAAGTGTGTGTAGCAGCATGTCAGTAAGTGTGTGTAGGAGCATGTCAGTAAGTGTGTGTAGCAGCATGTCAGTAAGTGTGTGTAGCAGCATGTCAGTAAGTGTGTGTAGCAGCTTGTCAGTAAGTGTGTGTAGCAGCATGTCAGTAAGTCTATGTAGCAGCATGTCAGTAAATGTGTGTAGCAGTTTGTCATAAGACTATGCAACAGCAAGATAGAAAGTGTGCATAGCAGCATGTCAGCACATGTGTGTAGCAGAATGTCTGTAAGTGTGTGTAGGACCATGTCAGTAAGTGTATGAAGGAGCATGCCAATAAGAGTACATAGCAGCATGTCAGTAAATGTGTGTATGAGAATGTTTGTAAGTGTATGTAGCAGCATGTCAGTAAATGTGTGTAGCAGCATATCAGTAAATGTGTGTAGCAGCATGTCAGTAAATGTGTGTAGCACAATGTCAGTAAATGTGAGTAGCAGCATGTCAGTAAGTGTGTAGGAGCATGTCAGTAAGTGTGTGTAGCAGCATGTCAGTAAATGTGAGTAGCAGCATGTCAGTAAGTGTGTAGGAGCATGTCAGTAAGTGTGTGTAGCAGCATATCAGTAAATGTGAGTAGCAGCATGTCAGTAAGTGTGTGTAGGGGCATGTCAGTAAGTGTGTGTAGGAGCATGTCAGTAAGTGTGTGTAGCAGCATGTCAGTAAATGTGTGTAGCAGCATGTCACAAACTGTGTATAGCAGCATGTTAGTAAATATGTCTAGCAGCTTGTCAGTAGTAGCATGTCAGTAAAGGTATGTAGCAGAATGTCAGAAAATGTGTGTAGCAGTATGTCAGTAAGTGTGTGTAGCAGATTATCAGTAAGTGTATGTACCAGCATGTCAGTAAGTGTATGTAGCAGCATGTCAGTAAGTGTGTGAAGCAGCTTGTCAGGAAGTGTGTGTAGCAGCATGTCAGTAAATATGTGTAGAAGCTTGTCAGTAGTAACATGTCAGTAAGTGTATGTAGAGGTATGTCAGTAAGCGTATGTAACAGCATGTCAGCAAGTGTATGTAGCAGCATGTCAGTAAATGTGTGTAGCATCATGTCAGTAAATGTGTGTAGCAGTTTGTCAGTAGTAGCCAGTCAGTAAGTGTATGTAGAGGTATGTCAATAAGTGTATGTAACAACATATCAGTAAGTGTATATAGCAGCATGTAAGTGCATGTAACAGCATGTTAGAAGTGTGTGTAGCAGCATGTCAATTAATGTGTGTAGCAGCATGTCAGTACATGTGTGTAGGAACATGTCTGTATGTGTGTAGCAGCATGTCATGAAGTGTGTGTAGCAGCATATCAGTAAATGTGTGTAGCAGCTTGTCAGTAGTAGCCGGTCAGTAAGTGTATGTAGACGTATGTCAATAAGTGTATGTAACAGCATGTCAGCAAGTGTGTGTAGCAGCATCTCAGTAAGTGTATGTAGCAGCCAGTCAGTAAGTGTGTGTAGCAACATGTCAGTAAGTGTGTGTAGCAGCATGTCAGTAAGTGTGTGTAGCAGCATGTCAGTAAGTGCATGTAGCAGGATGTCAGTAAGGGTTTGTAGCATAATGTCAGTAAGTGTATGTAACAGCCTGTCAGTAACTGTGTGTGGCAGCATGTCAGTAAATGTTTGTAACAGCCTGTCAGTAAGTGTGTCTAGCAGCTTGTCAGTATTTCTGTGTAGTACCATGGCAGTAAGTGTGTGTTGCAGCATGTCAGTAAATTTGTGTAGCAACATGTCATTAATTGAATGTAGCAGCATGTCAGTAAGTTTGTATAGCAGCATCTCAGTGTGTGTATCATGTCAGTAAGTGTATGCAGCAGCATTCAGTAAGTGTATGTAACAGTATGCAAGTAAATCTATGTAGCAGCATGTCAGTAAGTGTGTGTAGCAGCAAGTGTCTGTAGCATCATATTAGTAAGTGTGTGTAGCAGCACAGCATGTCAGTAAGCCTGTTTTACAGCACATCAGTAAGTGTATGTACCAGCATGTCAGTAAGTGTGTTTAGCACCATGTCATTAAATGCCTGTAGCAGCATGTCAGCAAGTGTTTGTAGCAGCTTGTCAGTAAATGTGTGCAGCAGCATGTCAGTAAGTGTGTGTAGCAGGCATGTTCGTCAGTATGAGTCTATTAGCATGTCAGTAAGTCGTGTAGCAATATATCAGTGTGTGTAGAAAAATGTTAGTCAGTACTTATATCAGTAACTGCATGTAGCAGGATGTCAGTTAGTGTGTGTAGTAGGATGTCAGTAAGTGTATGGAGCATTGTGTTAGTAAGTGTGTGTAGCAGCATGTCAGTAAGTGTATGTGCTAGCATGTCAGTAAGAGTGTTTAGCAGCATGTCAGTAAATGTGTGTAGCAGCATGTCAGCAATTGTGTGTAGCAGCATGTAAGTAAGTGTGTGTAGCGACTTGTCAGTAAGTGTGTGTAGCAGCTTGTCAGTAAGTGTGTGTAGCAGCATGTCAGTAAGTGTATGTACCATAATGTTAGTAAGTGTGTTTAGCAGCATGTCAGTAAATGTGTGTAGCAGCATGTCAGCAGGTGTGTGTAGCAGCATATAAGTTTGTGTAGCAGCTTGTCAGTAAGTGTGTGTAACATCATGTCAGTAAATGTGTGTAGCAGCATGTCAGTAAGTGTATGTAGTAGCATGTCAGTAAATTTATGTGAGGCAATATATCAGTGTGTGTAGCAACATGTCAGTCAGTATGTGTAGCAGCATATCAGCAACTGCATGTAGCAGCATCTCAGTAAGTCTATTTTGCAGTATGTCAATAAGTGTCTGTACCAGCATGTCATTAAGTGTATTTAGCAGCATGTCTGTAAGTGTGTGTAGCATCATGTCAATAAAGGTGTATAGCAGCTTGTCAGTATGTGTGGCAACATGTCTGTGAATGTGTGTAGCAGCATGCCAGTAAGTGCATGTAGCAGGATGTCAGTAAGTGTTTGTAGCATCATGTCAGTAAGTGTATGTAACAGCCTGTGAGTAATTGTGTGTAGCAGCATGTCAGTAAAAGTTTGTACCAGCATGTCAGTAAGTGTATGTAACAACCAGGCAGTAATTGTGTGTAGCAGCTTGTCAGTAATTGTGTGTAGCACCATCGCAGTAAGTGTGTGTGTTGCAACGTTTCAGTAAATTTGTGTAGCAGCATGTCATTAATTTATGTAGGAGCATGTCAGTAAGTTTGTATAGCAGCATGTCAGTGTGTGCAGCATGTCAGTAAGTGTATGCAGCAGCATGTAAGTATATGTATGTAGCAGCATGTCAGTAAGTGTGTGTAGTAGCATGTCAGTAAGTGTATGCAGCAGCATGTAAGTATATGTATGTAGCAGCATGTCAGTAAATGTGTGTAGTAGCATGTCAGTAAGTGTATGTAGCAGCACGTAAGTATATGTATGTAGCAGCATGTCAGTAAATGTGTGTAGTAGCATGTCAGTAAGTGTATGCAGCAGCAAGTCAGTAAGTGAATGAAGCAGCATGTATGTGTAGCAGCATGTCAGTAAGTGTCTGTAGGAGCATGTCTGTGTAAGTGTATGTAGCAGCATGTCAGTATGTGTGTGTAGCAGCATGTTATTAAGTGTGTGCTGCAGCATGATTGTAAGTATGTGTGTAGCAGCATGTCAGTAAGTGTATGTAGCAGCATGTTTGTAAGTATGTGTATAGCAGCATGTCATTAAGTGTGTATAGCAGCATGTCAGTAAGTTTGTGTGTAGCAATATATCAGTGTGTGTGTAGCAACATGTCAGTCAGTACATGTAGCAGCATATCATTAACTGCATGTAGCAGGATGTCAGTAAGTGTGTGTAGCAGCATGTCAGTAAGTCTGTGTAGCAGCATGTCAGTAAGTGTGTGTAGCAGCATGTCAGTAAATGTGTATAGCAGCTTGTCAGTAAGTGTGTGTAGCAGCATGTCAGTAAATGTGTGTAGCAGCATGTCAGTAAATGTGTATAGCAGCTTGTCAGTAAATGTGTGTAGCAGCTTGTCAGTAAGTGTGTGTAGGAGCATGTCAGTAAATGTGTGTAGCAGCATGTCAGAAAGTGTGTGTAGGGGTATGTCTGTGTGTGCATATGAGTATGTGTGTGTGTGTGTGTGTGTGTGTGTGTGTGTGTGTGTGTGTGTGTGTGTGTGTGTGTGTGTGTGTGTCATTGTGTGTGTGTGTGTGTGTGTGTGTGTGTGTGTGTGTGTGTGTGTGTGTGTGTGTGTGTGTGTGTGTCATTGTGTATGGGTATGGGTTTGGGTATGTGTGTGAGATAGCTGTTTTTGTAGGCATTGTGTGGTGTTGTTGTGAGTGAATGGCCAAAAGTATGTTATTGTCCATACGTTTTGCATTTTGCAATCAGTGGTGAGTGGTATGTGGTGTATATGGCAGGGGTGCTGATGAGTGTTCAGGTTTGTGTTGGTCTTAATATTCACAGGCATGCTTTGGTACTCGGTGAAATTATGTGCAGGAATGGTAGGAAAAGTGTGGTTATGAAGGTGTCTGAATGAGTGGTGTCTGTTTTGGAGGCATGTGCATGCATGGTGCTTAGTTTGGAGCATTAGTTATGTCCAGGTAATTGTGATTTCTGATTTTGATATTGATTATAGTAAGTTTGGGGTTGTGGAGTTGTAGGGCTTTGCACAGCTTACTCCCATAATAGAAACATGTGAAGTGTGTGACTGTGTAGTTTGGGTATCCTAGTGAGATGTGGATTTCTGTGGTGTCTGCATTAATTTTTTAGTGTGAGTGTTAGTGTGCATCATTATATGTTCAACAGTTTGGTGTCTCCCTTGCTTGACTACTTGTGCAGTTTACTTTGTTCACATGTTTTTATGGCATCAGCCCACAACTAGTCTACCATCAGGAATATGTACCAAATCCAAACTTGCTGACTTTATTATAACTATTCTGTAGAAACCTCCATAAGAAATTAAGACTAGTGCACTTATAAAGTGAGAAAACGTATGCAAGGACATTGTTGTCACTACTTAACAAAAAAATACAAGGTAAGCCCTTAATATAACAAATACAAAATTAAAAGTGACTTATTCTTGCCTTACCTGCACAGCTTTTAATCGTGTCATTTTTGGATATTGGAACTGTATCTCCATGCTTGGGGGCTGTAGCCTTGCAGGTGATATCATGTCCAGCAAACCACTTATCCGTTTTTAACGACAGAGTACTTCGGGTTTTGTAAAGACCATTTTCTCCTTTTTCAACACTTTTATTGCTTGCTGAAGCTGGCTCTCCTTTCACTGTCCAAATAACGGATACATCTTTAGGAAAATGGTCATCAACTAGGCAGATTAGTTCCTTAAATTCTGCTGCACACTCTCCTGAATACACTTTGACTTTTAATATCTCTGGCTTTTGACACACTGCAAAAAATAAAAATAAATGGTAACCTATTGTTGCATATTCCTTGTTATAGTCACTGCTAAATGGTATATACAGTGCAAAATGATGTATTTCTTACAATGCCACTGTTTGCTTGGGTTTGGGCTTAAAAATTGATGGCAAACTAAATGAGAACCAACTTGTCAATGAAACACACTGACAGAGTTAAGTTTGTATGAGGACGGTTTTAACAGACTTAACATTTTAGTGCACTGACAACAATAACATTTTAGTACACTTTAAAGACTTAACAGAGCAGAACTACACTACTATGTATTGCAGCACACCAGGATCTTTGCATGCACACAGTACCCATCTAAGAAAACAAGGAGCTCAGCATGAAATGTACTGTCAATATAATTCAGAGACAGCCATACTGTATATGAGAGCTGCCATCTGAAACGGATTCACACATCAAATAAACATCACTGCATTATCTCTACTGGGCAGTTACAGAAGCACAGCTGTCAGGACTATGGTGATGTCAGATAATGCACAAGCCACTGCCCCAAAACCTCACCTGAAATACACATATACTTTGACATATGTTCACACATACACATACATACACAACTGTAGAAGTGACTATATATGCCATACCAGAGCAGTTACACACCTGTACCAAGGACATATAGGCTGTGTTTTCTGTCATACAGGTCAATAATGATTTGTAATGCTTCAAGAAAATGACATCAGCACAAAATCACAGTGAGGTGCAAATGTGGGCTTATACATAGAAATAGGTAATGAGACCAATGCAAGTCAAATGTTTTGTGTATTTTTTGCCTACTGAATACCAGGCCTACTATCATGTTAGCTCTTTCCTTTGATATTTATGAATGCAGTGCAAAAGACACGCACAAAGACACACACAGAAACAGACATACACTTTCTTTCTCTCTGTTATAGATTTGTGGTAGTCTTGCAACCATATTGTCTTTTGACATTCCTTGCACCAGTATGGTCAAATATTGGTAGCACCAAGTCAACTAAAATAGTGTGTCACATTGTTTATCCTGCCTTATACTTAAAAACCTGGCCATAATGGAGACAACTAGAATGAGAGTAACTTGTGTCTGTGGATATGAACATGAGATACGCTCATTCCAGTGTTCTCAATTATTGTCATGGTTATTTTATTTTATTTATTTTATTTTATTTTACATTTGTTGACCGGGCTAGTCTAGCTGGAGAAATTTCCATTTTCAGTAGAGGCCCTCCACAGAGTAAGATACATTCAGAAAAAAAAAAAATTTCATACAAAAATGTAATAACAATAATCATTATAATGAAATATTAGAGTTAGTAATAGAGTTTGCAAGCAAAAAAATAAAATAAAGGATAGTAAACTCTTCAATGTAAATAAAAACTACTACAAGAGTTAGTTACTATAACACTCAATACAGTCGAACTCACAATTAACCAGTTGAAAATACTAATTGGATTAAAATAGACAAAGGAAAAGATAGGAATAGAAAGTGGAGAAAATAAAAGAGCAAGTAATGCAGAATAACAGGTAGAGAAGTAGTGGGAGGAGAAAAGAAAGATAAATAAGAGTAAAAAGGAGAAGAGAGATGGTTTTATTTAGGTAGTAGTAGTGAAAACTAATCAGGTTTAGTACAGGAACAAAGCCAGTGATTTTGGAAATGCACTTTAATATTTTGTTTGAAAAGAGGCAATGAAGTTATCTTTGTTATGCTAGTGGGTAACAAATTCCATTTTGTCCCTATAGCATTGGTAAATAGAGAGTCACCAGCATTATTATTTGATTTTATTGAACTTGTCAGAAGTTTACTGGAAGAGCGAGAGAGTTGAGATTTTTATAGGGATTATGAGTTGTGAGAGTATGGGGTATTATTAGGTTGGTATAGTATTTTATGGGCAGTACAGAGTTGATGGATTAAAAGATAGTTCTGAAACTCTGGCCAGCCTAGAAGTTTTAAGTTAAGACAGTGATGAGTTTTATAGCAGGTTGCCAGTTTGTTAAGGTTGTTTTGAGGTTAGTGAAGATATATAGAAGAGTTGAAATAAGATGAGCTTGTTCTAGTAGATGGTGTAAGAAATGGTCTAATTCGATATAAGGATCCTATCTTTCTGTTAACTAGTTTTATAGAGTTGTTAATGAATGAGAGATTATTGTCAATTGTAATACCTAAAAATTTAGTTGAAGTGTCGGGTAAGATAACAGTGGCGCTGTTTGAAGAGGTGGAGAAATGTAAGGGGGAGGTTCTAGATGTGGGAGTAAAAATTTTTTTTGGCATTTAGTAAGAGGAAACGACTAGAGAACCATGTTTCTACTGTACTGAACACTTTTTGGGTGAGAGAGATAAGTTCTGGGGTAGACGGAGCTGAGCAGATGAGTGTAGAATCATCAGCATATTGAATGCAGGTTGCTTGAGGGATTATTGTTTGAAGATCATTAATGAAGAGGGAGAAGAGAAGTGGACCAAGAATAGAGCCTTGAGGAAAGAGAAGAAGTGTGGTTATCCCAAAGAACAGCTTGTTTTCTATTTGTGAGGTAAGATTTAAACCATTTAATGACTGGGGCATCAAACGAGAGGGATTCAAGAGTATTAAGTAATAAGGGGTGGTTTACCATATCGAATGCTTTGGAGAGGTCAATGAAGAGGGCAGAAGAGAGTAAGTTGTTGTTTCGGTTCTGGTTTATAGTCTCTACAAAAGAAAGCAGGGCAGTGGTAGTACTGTGATGTGGTCTAAAGCCATGTTGGCAGTTTGCTATTAAGTTATGCTTTGAGAGATATTGTACAAGTTGAAGGTGGATACACTTTTCCATAATCTTGGACAAAGGTGAGAGGAGAGCAATAGGCCTATAGTTGGAGTAGTCAGTTGAGTTTCCACCTTTGTGAAGTGGGATTATATGAGATACCTTCCAAACTTCAGGGATGATTCCTTCCCTAATTGTCCTATTTATAAGAATAGATATAGGATATGCAATAACCTTAGCAGCCTTTTGAAGAAAAAATTATTAAGATGGGTTTGTTGTAGTTCAATATAGAATTTCTTTGTCAGCTATAACTGCTTTTTAGTTAGATTTTTGCTGGAAGAGTAGGAGATCTGTATTATTTCTAGCCCAGACTTTATTCCTAGTGAGAATAAGCTGTTTGGTTTCATGGGCATTCTAATAGTCATGTATGTCAAGAATGGATAAAATATTTTGTTAAAATGTAGTACTGCATTTTTCCAGTTACATGCACTGAGTTCAGCTTGAAATAGGTCAGGATTAAAATGTTTGATGGTACGTATTTTTCTAGTAATGTGGGGATTTGGACAGTCAGTTTTTCTCTTGTTATAAAAGTTAAAGAGTGGTCACTAACATCGTCTGGAAAGGTTCCTACTTTGTAATCAGTTTTTAGTCTGTTTATAAGTATCCAGTCTAAAATGCTTTCTCTATTAGTATGTTTATTGAGCCTAGTAGTCAAGGTAATGGTTTGGGTGAAACCGTGAAGGTTAATATGAGATGAAGGATTTTCTGCATTAATGCTATTCCAGTCTATGTTCAGGTTATAATAATAATCATAATGATATTTATAATCTGAGACTAGCATTTTGGTATAAATGTAGATCCTGCATCCTCATGAGGAGTCTGTGTCACTTCAGTGAAAATTCAGTTCAGTGAATGGCATTTTTGGTTCACTTACATTGATCATACCATTTGTCGAACTGTTTATACTGAGATCACAGTACAGTGACAATCAGGAAATTTGCCCTTTCTCCAGTGTGGTATAATCTCGGAATTAGTACAGATAATTAGTGGGGAGTGCGAGGGGCTGTGAGTGGATTTTGATGAACACCATTTCCGATGAAATGCCATTCGCTGAACTATCACTTTACTGAAGTCATATAGATCCCCTCGTGAGAGCTGTCTACTGCTTGCCTGATATACTTAAAATATTGCCCTAGGTGTTACTGATTCTTATAAAATAGGAAAGTGTGAAGTTATAAAAGTATATACTTATTGTATTAGGAGAAAGTCTCCCCTATCATAAACAGTACAGCAGGTACTGAAGGTTTGTTGCTGATGTGGAATATACAGTGCTGCCCACTGTAAGTTTTATGCGGGTCATACTCAAGTTTAACTATGTCTACAGGTGTGTTACTACAACTGGTAAAACTGAGCTATTACAATGTATTTGTCGATTTTACATCATGTCAGTAAAGTATGATCATACTAAATTCACCCCAGACATATCTCAAAGAGAATCAGGCACAAATCCATAAATAATTAGGGGGACTTTTAAAATATTACTACTATTAACACTGATACATTTTCTGAAGTCAAATGACTGACTAGTAAATAGTGCATTTGAGATTGTGATTTAAAATGTCAAGACAGCACTGTGCATCTGTACAGCTATGCTTCTACCATAACACTTCAAGTATCACGCAAAGATACTATTTCAGTCCAGTGTTCTCCATTATCACCAAAAATCCTATCAGCAGTAGGTTTACTTCACCTTATGTGCTAATTTCTGAGGGAAGGTTTGAACACATCACTGCCTTTGGGCATGAAACTGCCATTTCCAAGTAAACAAGGGCAAGTGTAGAACCTACTAACTTATATGTTTTAGTGTGTGAACATTTTGCCTTACTTGACAGTGACCAGAATTCATAAAAAGTAATATCCCGTGATGATAAGGTAAAGCTTCTTTTATCATACTGCAATGTAGTAGCCAGAAGGAATTCATAAAGCCCCTGTTCTGTAAACTATCATGCATTACATAAAGATGAAAAAGTCACACATCTTTTTTTGCAGGAAAACGTGGTATAGTACAGCAGTATCACAGTGCCATACCAAACCCAGCTCCCTAACCGCAAAACATAAAATATCATAGCTCTGACATCAACCGTATGTCATAATATAATGTCACACAGTAAACTGCTGTGATCCAGCTGCACCAAAATTCCTACCTATCGGGGTATGCTGTACCTTTCCACTCATATCACAGCAATATTTGCTGTGCTTCTTAATGTCTTTGTTGGCAGACCCATGCATCATGTTACTGTATCTGATTGTCTTCCCTCTGCTGCCACTGTGCATTTATGCGTGGCATGTACAATATGTATGCATGCCTTGGTAACTCATTGGAATGCTAATGCCATTTAAATGAGTTGCATAAGCAGTTCACTTGTGAATCAATTGGTTATGTTGTCTAAGGTATAACATATCCAAATAAATCAGCATAGTGTTGAGAGCAGTTTTTCACTGACACAAGTATTTTTGGCTAAATAAGTTGGAATAAATGATTGAAGTGTGTTTTGTCCTAGACCTAAGCTTCATTTCCAACTTAGGCAACGTGTGTGTGTCAGTGTTGGGGTGGGGGTACCTAAGACCTGACCATGTTATACTTCCAACTCAGGAAACGGATGTGGGCAGAAGAACTATAGTAAAACAAGTACATGACTTCTTACTTGCAAGTAGTACACCGCGGTGTTATTAGGTATTAGCATACCTAAAACTGCACCTAAGTGGTGATAGTTGGCTTTGTTTTTTCTTCAGTTTATTTTTATTTGACATTGGTTTACCAGGGATGTCTGATTGGGCTGGTAGCCCATTTTCAGTGGAGGCCCGGGGAGAAAAGCTCCATGTACAGAAAATAACCAGATTACTTTAAATATTTACAAAACTGATTAGTATCATGTACACAGGGTAATTCATAGGTTCATCTTTACATATTTTACATGCAAATATACATTGATTTTCTAATATATGAGAAAAAAATAACACACACATCCTATAAAATGATTTCTGAAGACAATACTGGGGAATGGATTTTTTTCTTCCCATATCAGTACTGGGAAGATAACATTGAGGAGAAGGAGAATTTACATAGGCTAACTACTTCTGTGACTATTTACATAGGCTAACTACTTCTGTGACTATTTAAATAGGTTAACTACTTCTGTGACTATTTACATAGGCTAACTACTTCTGTGACTATTTGAATAGGCTAACTACTTCTGTGACTATTTACATAGGTTAACTACTTCTGTACCTATTTGAATAGGCTAACTACTTCTGTGACTATTTACATAGGCTAACTACTTCTGTGACTATTTACATAGGCTAACTACTTCTGTGACTATTTACATAGGTTAACTACTTCTGTACCTATTTGAATAGGCTAACTACTTCTGTGACTATTTACATAGGCTAACTACTTCTGTGACTATTTACATAGGCTAACTACTTCTGTGACTATTTACATAGGTTAACTACTTCTGTACCTATTTGAATAGGCTAACTACTTCTGTGACTATTTACATAGGCTAACTACTTCTGTGACTATTTACATAGGGTAACTACTTCTGTGACTATTTACATAGGTTAACTACTTCTGTACCTATTTGAATAGGCTAACTACTTCTGTGACTATTTACATAGGCTAACTACTTCTGTGACTATTTACATAGGTTAACTACTTCTGTACCTATTTGAATAGGCTAACTACTTCTGTGACTATTTACATAGGTTAACTACTTCTGTACCTATTTGAATAGGCTAACTACTTCTGTGACTATTTACATAGGCTAACTACTTCTGTGACTATTTACATAGGTTAACTACTTCTGTACCTATTTGAATAGGCTAACTACTTCTGTGACTATTTACATAGGCTAACTACTTCTGTGACTATTTACATAGGTTAACTACTTCTGTACCTATTTGAATAGGCTAACTACTTCTGTGACTATTTACATAGGCTAACTACTTCTGTGACTATTTACATAGGTTAACTACTTCTGTACCTATTTGAATAGGCTAACTACTTCTGTGACTATTTACATAGGTTAACTACTTCTGTACCTATTTGAATAGGCTAACTACTTCTGTGACTATTTACATAGGCTAACTACTTCTGTGACTATTTACATAGGTTAACTACTTCTGTACCTATTTGAATAGGCTAACTACTTCTGTGACTATTTGAATAGGTTAACTACTTCTGTGACTATTTGAATAGGTTAACTACTTCTGTGACTATTTGAATAGGCTAACTACTTCTGTGACTATTTACATAGGTTAACTACTTCTGTGACTATTTGCATAGGTTAACTACTTCTGTGACTATTTGAATAGGCTATGTACTTCTGTGACTATTTACATAGGCTAACTACATCTGTGACTATTTGAATAGGTTAACTACTTCTGTGACTATTTGAATAGGTTAACTACTTCTGTGACTATTTGCATAGGTTAACTACTTCTGTGACTATTTGAATAGGCTATGTACTTCTGTGACTATTTACATAGGTTAACTACTTCTGTGACTATTTGAATAGGTTAACTACTTCTGTGACTATTTACATAGGTTAACTACTTCTGTGACTATTTGAATAGGTTAACTACTTCTGTGACTATTTGCATAAGTTAACTACTTCTGTGACTCTTTGAATAGGTTAACTACTTCTGTGACTATTTGAATAGGTTAACTACTTCTGTGACTATTTGAATAGGTTAACTACTTTTCTGACTACAGCTAGAAGGAGGTAAGAGGGAGGTCACTTTGTGTTACACTGCTTCTGTGGATATTATGGCTGATAGGCAGCAGACAGGGGGTTCCCCCAGACATAAACATTCACTGAAGTTCTTACAAGGGAAGTGGTAAAGGGTAGATAATTGACTGTCTTTGTTTGAGTCTGATTTTGTTTTTATTTATATTTTATTTCAAGACAAAGTTACCATCAATCAGTGAAAAGTCAAGCAGAAATCACATGACATGTTGTAAGCAATGCCTACAAACTCCAAGCATAAATCCAAGGCATGTTACTCAGTAATACATACACACCCAGGCATGAATCACAACACACTACCAAGTAATAATCCAGGCATGAATTACAACACGTTACCCATTAAGACATACAAAAATCATTCACAGGGTAAGTTGCACCCTCAGTGATGTACATTATGAGACAATCAATATACTTTTATACAAAAAAAATCCTTGCATGAATTGTAATATTACCAAGTAATACAAACAAATTCAGACATGCCTCACAAGACATATTAGCCAGTAATGCATACAAAATCAAGACAATCAGAAGACATAATGCCAAGTAATACATACACAATCCAGGCATGATTCCAAGACTTTACCCAGGATACATGCAAATGTCATACATTAAGCATGTCATACCATCAATGGTGAACATTACATGGCAATAAGCATACTGTTACACAAAATATCCACCATGAGCCACAAGGCATGTTACACAGTAATAGATACAAATATCATGCACTATGGCATGTCCTCAGTGATGTATGCTGTGTGACACTGAGGATAGTTTTATAGAAGAAATCCAGGCATGAATCATAAGACATGTTACATAGCGATACATACAAAATCTAGACATGAATCACAGGACATGTCATTCAGTAGTACATGCAACATGTAGGCATGAAACACAAGGCATGTTACCCAACAGTACATACAAAATCCAGGCATGATTCAAAGGGCATGTAACCCAGTGATACGAACAAGATCAAGAAATGAAGAATAAGTCACATATGTCATGTTTTGTACCTGCATTTGTAGAATGTTATTTACTGTAAATATTACTGCATGTTGTGGAGTTTTTCTCCCCGGGCCTCCACTGAAAATGGACGTATATCCAGTTGCACTAGCCCGGTCAAGAAATGTAAAATAAAAAATAAATAAATAAATGTGACACTGAAGCTACCTTTAAACAAAAAAATCCAGGTGTGAATCACAAGTCACGTTGCCCAGTAATATATACAAAATCCAGACATAATTCCAAAACATATTAGTCAATAATATATATAAATGTCAAGCACTAAGTATGTCGTACATTCAAAGACTTGCATCACATGACACAGACAATACTTTTACAGAAAATATACAGGCACTTATCACAAAACATTTTACCCAGTAATATATACAAAATCCAGACATGATTCACAAGACAAAGTCAAAATCAAACTTTATTATCATTCAATCTGCACCATAGTGTAGCTGAATGAAATTGTGTTGCTTTGTTTCCAGTGCAAAGACATATATACAGAAAAAAATATTGTAAAAGAAAATGATTTGACATCACAAAAAAGCAAGACATAAAAATATAAATAGAACAACATATAGATATTGCACAGTGTATATTGCACTCTCTTGGATTTCTCTTATCAGGGTACAGGTAAGAACAGACAGTTAGAATTACACATTCAATATGGACATTGACTATCTATATCACACTCATATGAACTGTGCAAAATTAGTGAAATTACTATTCCTGATCAGGCAAATGTATACATTCTTAGGTGATGGGGGGTATTGATGGAGTTGTGTTTCTTCTAGTTCACCTGTCGGCAGAGTTTAATGGTCTAATGGATAAGGGGAAAAAAGTGTTGTTTAGCCTCAAAGTCTTGCAATGCATTCTTCTGTATCTTCTACCCGAGGATAGGTAGGAGAACATGATATTTGCAGAATGGGTAAGGTCATTGATTATCTCTCTGGCTTTTCCTATGCAGAGAGTCTCATGCAAGTCTTCCAAAGGTGTAAGTGAAAAAGCAATGATTTTCTCTGTTCCCTTTACAACTCACCCGAGAGGTCTATGGTCAGAGGCATTACAGTTCCCATACCTGACTATGATGCTGTTGGTTAGGATGCTCTCGATGGTGCCCCTATAGAATGTTTGGAGGATGGACTGGGATAAGTTTGCAGTTTCCCATTTCCTTAAGAAGTGCAATCTTTGCTCTGCTTTTTTGACAGTGTAATTAGTATGCTCTGTCTAGGACAAGTCCTCTGAGATGTGTATTCCCAGAAATTTTGTGCTCTTTATGATCTTCCTGACATCTTCTGAAGTCTAAAATCAGTTCTTTGGTTTTGATGACATTTAACGCTGAGTTGTTGCTATCACACCAGCCTATCAGATGCTCCACCTTGCTTCTGTAGGCTATTTCCTCTCAGTTTCTGATTAGACATTTGATCTTTGTATCATCTGTGAATTTGATGATTTTATTGGACTCCTGCCTGGCCGTGCAGCCATGTGTCAACAAGATGAATACTAAAGGACTCAAGACAGATCCCTGCAGTACCCCCATGTTCAGGGCTATGCTTCCAGAACTGTTGTTGCATAGACAAAACTTTTGAGGCCTGGCCATGAGGAAACATAGGATCCAATTGCATAACAGAGTATTGATGCCCAGCTGTACTAGTTTCTTTACTAGATTCTGAGGGTTGACAGTGTTGAAGGCGGAACTGAAGTCAATCAATAGCATTCTGGCATAGCAGTTCTTGCCTTCCAAGTGGGTCAAGGTTTCACGGAATGCTTGAGATATGGCATCTGCTGTGCAGCAGTTCGGCCTATATGGAAACTGCAGTGTGTCCGAAGTTGCTGGTATGCTTGACATTATGTGGTTTTTAATCAGCCTTTTGAAAAACGTTGTGATGCCCCAGCACTGGCTCAGTAATCAAGGAGCCTCAATCCTCATCACTGGCAACAGCTAGGGGATGTGCACACTGGATGGATGACAAGTACATACACACAGTAAAGTGCAATTTCACTTAAGAGTACACAGAGATCACAGTCAGTCCGGGGCTGGTTTCTCCCTCTTGCTCCAGATCCCCAATAAGACTCCCCACTGGCACAGCTTAAGGGTGAATTCTCAGCTGAATGGCCAAGCCAAAACCTCCAGCACCCTCTCTGTCCAACCAGTGCTTCATGTCCCTACCCAAGTAGCTGACACACACACACACACACACACACACACACACACACACACACACACACACACACACACACTTTGAGATTTCAGTGATATAAAAACACACATACCTGGGAAAGGCTGGCAGAGGTTTACTAGCTATGCTCTCTTTTGCCCAGACTATAAGGTAGCTCCAGCTGTCACCAGCTACCCTTATCAGCTACTATAAGGTCCTTAACAAAGGGTGTTCAATCCAAGGCATGCAAGGCTATTTAGGAGTGGCCTGTACTGTGTCACCAAACACATATGCAAGTACACCAACAGCTTAAATATGTCTCACAAATAGCATCCACAAAGACAGGTTTAAATTTATTTAAAAAAAATAATAAAAGAACAAGACAATACTCAGTCAATCAACACAGTAACGTCAGAGTTCAAAATCACAGGAAATATTTTAAAACAACATTTCAAGACATTCTCAAATAAATACATAAAACATCTAAACTAATATTTACTATATTCCTATCTATACCTAAAAGAGATACTATGCCCTAAATCTTACTTACAGCGAGGCAAGTGCAGATGGTGATGATAACTGGATGTTCTTGCTAGGTCGAAGACAAAATACAAAATGCACAGTCTCTCTCTCTCTGAGAGAGTTCTTAAATTAATATCAAATTTTACTGCTGGGTTAGCTTGGGTGACATCACTTTTTGTCACCTGACTTTAATTTCCAAGATAACTCCCCAGTGTCCAGCATTTAACATTTCTGTGTGAAAAATATATATTTCTCAGATCTTTGCAGATCTTTGGAAGTCATAAAACAATAAAACACTTTTACATTTTAAACCTAGTAATTACTTTTCTCAAAGACAATACAAAAACTTCTAGCTCTAGACATTGTGTCTGCTAAACTGAAACTGAGAGATAGCTTCTCTTGTTTATGGCCCAGCTATAAAGTAACTTAACCTCAACTATTAAGTTTTGGAGGTTAACCCTTTTATGTTCTAGTTTTTACCATTACAACATACGTTTGCACAGGTATATAGTTTATATGCATTTCTGGTTCTAAGTCAGCAGGGCATGCTGTGGTTATATTTTAGCTCATAACATACAGTTCTATATAAAACATATCAATATTCACAAATGACATAGAATTATTTTAAAAATTACAGATAGCTGGGCTGGCATGATTTCTGTATATCATACACTTCATCACCTTCTAAGTCATAGCAACTGGTCCGTAGTCATTTAGGCTTGTTTGGTGTGATTTCTTGGATAAAGGGTTAATGGTTATCTTCTTAAAGCACCTTCGTACACTGGCTAGTTGCAGAAGTGTAGAAAAATGCCCATGAGCACCGATGCCAATTCTGGTGTACAGTCCTTCAGTACCCTGCCCATGATGTTTTCAGGGCCAGCTGCTTTTCTTGGATTGACACTTCTCAAGGTTTTTAGGACATCTATTGTGTTTAGGTGCAACACTGCTTCATCTTTACTGACAGCGAGTTTATTTGTCACCATTTTGTTATCTACGTCAAACCTGATGAATAAGTTATTCAGCTCATCCAAGAACTCAGTGCTGTCATCACAAGAGGCTGATGCAGGTTTCTAGTCAGTTATGGTCTTTATGCCTCTCCATAGGTGTCTGGTATCTCAGGAATACAGTGCTGTCATCACAAGAGGCTAATGCAGGCTTGTAGTCAGTTATGGTCTGTATGCCTCTCCATAGGCATCTGGTATTTCAGGAATACAGTGCTGTTATCACAAGAGGCTGATGCAGATTTGTAGTCAGTTATGGTCTGTATGCCTTTCCATAGGCATCTGGTATCCCAGGAATACAGTGCTGTTATCACAAGAGTATGATGCAGGTTTGTAGTTGGTTATGGTTTGTATACCTCTACATATGTGTCTAGAATAATTTTGATCACTGAAGTGACCCTGGATCTTTGTACAATAGGTTCTCTTTGCTTCCTTTATACCTTTATTCAGTTTGCCTCTGACTGCTTTTAGGGCTTCCATGTCCTTGGATCTGAATGCTGCATTTTATGCCTTTAAGCGGTCCTACACCTCACTGGTTAAGCATGGCTTTTCGTTCACTCATATGGTGATGCACTTAGTGGTAGTTACTTCATCTAAACATTTTGAGATTTAAGCTATAATTGACTCTGTATATGCTTCCAGATCAATTTAGTTGTTTGACAGGGCTGCATCCTTAAAAACTGACCAGTCCATACACTTGAAGCAGTCAAGCAGTCATGTAGGGCTGACACAGCTCCCTGAGGCCATAGCCTTATTTGTTTCCTTGTTGTTTCACCAGATTTTAGTAGTGGCTTATATGCAGGAGCCAGCATGATTGCAAGATGATCAGAGTTTTCAAGATGTGGATATCGTGCCACCTTATATGCCTGCTTTATGTTGGTGTATACCTTATCCTATGTATTTACACCCCTTGTGGCAAAATTCACATGTTGATGGTAGTGGGGTAGTACCATCTTTACATTGGTCCCCTGCAATTATCCATACAAACTCACTTATAGACTGATGAAGAGTAGACAATGCTTCATTGGTGCTCACCCTGGGTGGAATATAGACTGCTGTAATGCATACTCCATTAAACTCTCTAAGCAGGTAGTATGGCCTGCATTTTACAGACAGGAATTCAGTATTCTCTGAGGAGAAAGAGGTAATCACTTCACAGTTACTACACCAGCTGTTGTTCACATATATGCATACTCCCCCTCCTTGAGATCTGCCACAGAGTAATTGATTTCTATTAGCTCTGAATAAAGCCATTCCCTCTACATTTACTGTGCTGTCATTGATATTGGGATTTAGCCACATTTCAGTAAACACAAATAAACAACTGTTTATCACTTTGTTTTATGAAGACAGTTCCAGCCTTAAGTAATCTATCGTACTTTCTAGTGAGTGTTAATTAGCCAGAAGTATGGAAGGCAGTGCAGGCCTGTGAGGATTAGCTTCTAATCTGTTAGTAATTCCCACTCTGGTTCTTGTTTTTCTCGATCTTGCACATCTTTTCCTTTGTAAGTGTTTTCCAGGAGTGATAAATATACTATTATCCAGATGTTCACATTCTTGGCCATGTTCTAGCAAAATGTCCAGCTTTAGGAGTTCCTGTAGTATGTTCGGCCTTACAGGCCCCTCTACTAGTAGCTCATCATACAGACAGCATAGTGCATTTGTAGATCTAATTTCAAGCAGATTCACTGCATTGTAGCTTGTCATGACATGTAACCCAGTCATACAAACAAAATCAAGGCATGAAGAATAAGGCATGCATGTTATGTGACACTGAAGCTACTTTTATACAAAAAAATCCAGGCGTAAATTGCAAGTCACATTACACAGTAATACATGCAAAATCCAGACAGAACTCCAAAAGATATTTGCCAGTCATACATACAAAAGGCAAGCACTAAGTATGTCATACCTTCAGAGACATACATCACGTGACGCAGACAGTAGTTTTATACAAAATATTCAGGCACGTATCACAAGACATTTTACCCAGTAATACATACAAAATTCAGATGTGATTCACAAGACATGCAACTGAGTGATATATGCAAACTCCAGACATGAAGCCTAAAGCATGTACATTACATGACACTGAGGATATTTTCATGCAAAAAACTCCTGGCATGAATTGCAAGGCATACTACCCAGTAATACATACAAAACACAGGCATGAATCACAAGAAATGTTACCTATAATACGTACAAATGTCATACACTGAGTGCATCATATCCACAGTGGTGTGCATTACATGACACTGAGAATAAATTTGTACAGAAATCCAGACACGAACCATAAGATATTTTGCCCAGTAATCTATGCAGTTATCATACACTGACTATGTCATGTCCTCAGTGTTGTATGCTATATGACAGCGAGGGTACTTTTGTACAAAAAATCCACTAAGGAATAATAAGACACATTGTCCAATAACACATAGAAAATCTGGGCATACATCTCTACCTATATTACTCAGTAGTACATACAAAATGTAGATATGATTACATGATGATATGATGACCCCACCTGAATATCATCCCCCTTACCTCTCCCTTAACTGCTGAGTCCCCCATCTTACTACCTTACCTGCTGAGTAACTTAAGCTTCTGATAACACTTCCATCTCCACTAACTGCCCTCCTACCAGTCTCTATTCTCAGCTACAACTCAAGACTCTCCTAGTCCCATAATTGCTTCACAATTATAGGACTGTCTTGCTAACTTCTTTATGTCATAAATTGCCTTGACCTCATGTCATCATAATTAGTGCATAACGTTCCTATAGATTTTACTTGTATATTCCTTACTTTGTTTGATTTATTTGTTTATAGCTATGTATAATGACTATATATAACGACTAAACATATTTTCCTCTATTGTTGAATTTTTCACTGTATTGCTAACATTTGTAATTGGAGCTTTTTTTCCTCAGGTCTCTGCTATAAAAGGTAATCCTGCCCAGTCAGACTAACCCGGTTAACAAATGTTGAATAAATAAATAAATGATTCACAAAGTATGTTATCCAGTAGCACATAAAAGCCCAGGCACGACTCACAAGGCAGGTTACTCAGTAATGTGTACAAAATTCAGGCATCTACCACAAGACATGTTATCCAGTGATAAATACAAAACCCAGGCATGAATCATAACATGTGTTACTCAATAATACATATGAAATCCAGGCATGAATAACAATGGCATGTTATCCAGTTGTATATACAAATTTCTGTCTTGAATCTCAAAACATGTTATCAAGTAATGCATAAAAAAATCCATTTATTAATCACAAAACATTAGCATGCACTATGTTGTGTCCTCAGTGATGCGTGTTATTTGACAATGATGATATTTTTATACTAAATACCCAGGCATGAATCACTAGACATAAAACTATCATACACACAAGTGGATTAGTGAAAACACTGCCTTTATGGATACCTGGGAGAACCACTAATTGTGATGAGTGATAGCTGCATACAAAAACACAGATGGAGAATGTAATGCTCCTGTCATGACTTAGGCAGCACTCCCACCACAATGTAAGTTTTTGATAAAACTTTCCCATGTATGCCAGAACTATGCTGTGGTATATTTACGGGCAGCTTCTGATGCTGGATGCTGGACTGTATTCCCTCAACAGAAAATAAATAAATAAAATGTGTGTTTTATTTGTTTTAATTAAAACTGTTGACTTTCCCATTTTAGTCGAATTCCAGTTTCTGTTACAAAAATGGCTTACTTGATAGGACTTTTTTTTAAACAACGCATTAATTAGAAGTGCACCCACAATGGAAAATAAGGCATTTATGCCTTATTACAGGTCCTCCTGCTATTTTGAGGGATGCAGTAATGGCACATCAATAACAGCTGGTCAAGCATCTAGAAGAAGCATTCAGGAGCCAGATCCCATTGGCTAAAGTTGCCTGAAGTGACTGATACATGAGGGAACTTGGATGAAACTATAACATGTTAAATCCAGACATGTGCAAGTATGGGAAAAACTCCCTTTATTGTTTATTTGATGAGAATCAGATAACTGAAGTACACACAGTCAATAAAGTGTCTACAATCAGTGGGTATTAAGGCAGTCTATGGATGAAACTGACTGACCTCTTGTGTCATTAGATCGCAGATAAATAGTCAATGTTTTTTTCTAATACTTCTACAGGACCCTTGTCATCTTCCTTGTTATAGGCTGCCTAAGCTTGGTGACACCCCTTTCTACATTTTGTTGCCTAAGTCTTTTTGCTAAATGACAGTCACAATAATACATTTTAGCTTTTGTGCTCTAGAGTTATTATATAAAAAAAGTTGCTTAACAGCAGTCTTTTTAAACTCATGCATATTTAATTACCATTCATAACAAGATAGGATAGGGTGCTGAGCATCCTGGGAAAGTTTTATTTGCCAAACAGTTCCTATGCCACTGGTCTTAACCCTATGCATTCCCAAATCTTGGCCTATTTTTTGGTTATCATTTTTGTAAGTATATCTAACTATCTTTACAGACATTTGTACATTTAATTTGCTTTATGAGTCTTTTCTTTTCTTCTTGCATTAATTTATGAATATTTTTTCTACTGTTGCTATTTTTATTAAATATTAATAAACCGCACTCAGCAAAAAATTCTCATCCAAACCCTAGTTGACAAATCACCAGCTATGTAAGCATAACCACTTTAAATACAGTGTGCTAATACTGGAGAAACAGGCGTTCTTTTTTGTTTGAAACCAAGTCTGTAAACAGAAACTGCAAGAAGAAATAAATATAATGGATTAAGTATTAGCTGTTAAAATGGAAATGTGCTTGAATTTAATTGGCTCCATCTACAAAGTATGATTTTGAACAAGGTAGTTGACTTACCAGTATTGTGTGGCAATCCTTAAACTGAAGCATTGTTCTCGCGGGTTTGCCCTGCTAATAACTTAAAGAACTGTTTCACTAAACAAATAGTAACATTTAATTTGAAAATAGTAAAAAAAGAATAGTTTTATTATAAAAAGTGCAACATTTAATTTAAAAAGTAGTAAAATGGAGCATGACTTACCTGGCTCAGTGACATTTCTTGTCTGAGTGCCTATTTTACACTGATAGTAATTTTTTTGCAGGTCATAAAGAGATACTTTTAAAGAAGAATACACATAGTAAGGGCTAGCATTTTTTGCTGGAAATACTTCCACTCCTGATGTAACTGGACCACACTTTGTTTGCCAAGAAATTTCAGCAGCTGGGTATATGCGACTGTGGAACAGACAGCCAATAGTTACTTCATTATCTTTCATTGAACTGCAGCAGGGTACAACCGGGAAAACCGATATGCTTGTATCTGTCTCTAAAATGGGAAAATTATTGCATGATTAAATCCTGGTATTTAAGTGATGCTCAAAGAAACAAAAACAACGAAATCATAATATGGACAGTGTGGAAGACCAAATAATGCCTCATATCCATTAGAAAATGTTACTGTCTGAAATATTTCTGTCATAACAAATTAATAAAATATTTATAAATTGTATCATTGCCAAGTGTTCTGCTTAATTTTCCAGTCACTGATGGTGTCATAATACATCAATAACTAAGTACATTCTGAAAGTTCTGCCAGTGTTACTCAGAACAGTTTCACTTGTTTATTAACACAACTTTTTTTTTTTTTTTTATTTAGATTTTACTCACCAGTCAGCCATTTTCAGTGGAAACCAAGGAGAAAACTTACATTGAATGCAATATCATTTTCTAATACAGCAAATTAATTTATATAAATAAAATTATACAATAAATGGAAATTAATAGTCAAAAGCACACATACTCTGATTGGACACCCAGTTAGTGTACCCATTGTAAATCTAGCACTTCCCTATAAAAGTAAGTCTGTCGTTTTGTCTTCTTGAGTGACTGGTTTTCAATTAATAATAAAAAAAATATATATTTAATTTGGCAATGAAAACTTTTATGTGGGACAATGCAAAAATGGGATGAATATAACTGACATTCTTCAAAAGCCTGCACATATGAAACTTATCAGGAATATGATTGATCATACTGCTAGTATACAAAATGTTCCTCATTTTCCTTATATTTTAAATCAATTTTTTGATTTTCTGGTAAATCACTGACAATTTTTACCAACAAATAATGCTAGACATTAGAAAAAAAAACAGAGAAACAGAGAGAATTCATTCCTTTCTGACCCTTTTTTCTTGCACGGATGTGCTGTGCAAACGTAAGGATGCAAGTACAAGTGTGCAGTACATTAGCATGCAGGCCAGCAAGTGGAAGAAACACAAAAGTGCTGTTATACAATGACATTATTTAAAAAAGTAAGGAATTTTATTCTTAAATTTATTATACCTCATACCATGCTTTTCGGCCCCAAAACTTGGACCGAACCACAAAAGGAGGGGGAGTATCGATATTTTTCAAAGATACCCACACCTCCAGGTTGGTGGCAAAGCATGAAGCATCAGAGACTATCCATGTGCAACTAACAGTGGGTAAAACTGCATTCCAGTTTATAGCCTGCTACAGACCACTCTCCCAAACCCAGGAACCCCACTCGGCCTTTCTGAGAACACTGAAAAATATGAAGGTCTCTGCAAACACCATTATATTGGGCGACTTCAACTACCCAAACATAGACTGGGAGCATTACTCTAGCTCCAACCCCCTAGCCTAAAGGTTCCTAGAATTTATAAACTCAAATGCTATGGAACAACTTGTTACCACTCCCACAAGAGGGGAAAACATACTGGACCTGATCATCACCAACATGGGGATTCTTTGCTCCAGACCAGAAGTGTATCCCTCACTGGTAAGATCAGACAATAAACTAATCTCACTGGATAGTCACATCCCGACCCCACCCCCTGCCCAGAAAACCACAGTGAAAAACTTCTCTAAAGCAAATTTCACACTCCTCAAAGCCGAGGTGGAATCCTTCAAAGCCCCCGGTCCTGTGGAAAATGCGGCCCAGACCTCAGAATCCTTTATAAATGCATTCTATGAACACCTTCAGGAATGCATGGATCATGCGATCCCAAATAAAACCAAGACCCAATCCTCCAAAGGCAGACGTCCTGTCTGGTGGACCCCAGCCATAAACAAACTATACAATAGAAGGAGGAAGTTACTAAATGATAGAGCAAAATCCCAAAAAGGGAAGGCATCACTGATCAGTATTAGCAAAAAACTACGGGCACTCATAAAATTGTCTAAGGTCAGCTTCGAGAGAAAATTGCACAGGACACTAAGGATAATCACAAGGCTTTCTTTAGTTATGTTAGGAACCTGGGTGGTAATTCCCAGATATGCTCAGAAATAGTCCAAAATGACAAAAAAATACACTGAAGCCACAGACATTGCCAACATCCTAGCTGACAGGTTCAGCGCAAGCTTCTCCCCCCCTCCCCACCAAAAGGGCAAATATCTATCCCAGCAGAGTGCTGCCCCCATGACATCTCAGATGCTCAGGTAAGAGCCGCCCTCTCCAAAGCAAAAAACATAGCATCAATGGGACCAGACGGTGTCCCAGGCTGCATCCTACATGAACTCCAAGAAGAGCTAAACCCAAACATAAAACTACTGTTCAATCTCAGCCTTACTACAGGATATGTGCCCAAAGAGTGGCGTACAGCAACAGTGGTCCCTCTCCATAAAGGTGGTGCCTCAACGGATCCTAGAAACTATCGCCCACTAAGCCTGACTAGCTTGGTCTGCAAAGCTATGGAAAGGATCATCATGTACCTCATAAATAAAGATATTGGGGACCTACAGACACTGGATCATATCCAGTTCAGCTTTGTTAAGGGCAGATCCTGCCTCTTAAACCTGGTTGATTTCTTTGAAACAGTCACCAAGGCCATTGACGAGGGGGAGGTGGTCCACACAGCCTACCTGGACCTCGCAAAAGCCTTCGATACAATACCCCACTCAGGCATTATAGATAAGCTCACCAGCTTAAATATAAACCCTTATGTCACTAGATGGATTGCAAACTGGCTCAAGGACAGAACCCACATGGTTAGAATTGTCCCACAAGGCTCAGTCCTGGGACCTCTCTTGTTCGGTATATATTTCTCGGAGGTACAGACCAACACGGAAGGACTGTGGCTGACCAAGTTCGCAGATGCCTGCAAACTGGGCATCATAATCGACTCTCCAGCTGACACAAGCATCCTCCAAAAGGGCCTCATAGAAACAGAAAACTGGTGCCAGAGCCATGGCCTCAAGTTAAATGCCAAAAAGTGTATAGTCATCCCCTTTGGCAAAAAAAAAGTGCCCACAAATTACCACATAGGTGATAATCCATTAAGTACAGAAGAAGTAATTAGGGACCTGGGGACCCAAGTTGATAGCAATCTCTCATTTGGCAACCACGTGGCCAAAGTGGTTAGAAAAACATTTTATATAGCCCACCTAATCATGAAGGGATTCACATCTAGATCAGGGGAGGTCATCGTGCCTCTTTACTCATCCCTCATCAGGCCCATAATTGAGTACAATGCCCCTTTCGGGATGTACCTTACCAGACATCTGCAGCAACTGGAAAGACCCCAAAAGTACCTCACCAAGAGGATCAAAGGGCTCAAACAGATGCCATATGCTGCCCGGTTAAATAAACTCCAGCTCTACTCAGTGGCATACCGCCTGCTCAGAGGCAATCTGTGCCTGACGTATAAAGCCATGTCCAACCCGGAATTAATGGACATGCTGCACCTCAGAAAATCCAAATCCCATCAAGCTACGTGCTCGAGAGACTTGAACCTCAGCACTGAAATAAATAGGACATGCTGGAGGGACAGATTCATAACCCAGAGGCTCCCTTCACTCTGGAATAAAATCCCAGTCCAGGTTAGGCAGAGTCCCTCATTGACTCTCTTCAAGAGGAATCTTGATGAGTGGATGGGAGATCATAGGTTTACCCCAGGTATCATTTCTGTGTCACTGTTAGACAGAGGCACAGTATACTAACCTTGAAAAAGGGCATAGCAAAATAAATTTAAAATGGGTGGCGAAAGCCAAACACATTCTGGCTAGGCTTATAAATGCCCTAGGGCAGATAGCCTAGTATGAACCTATGAACCTATGAACCTATAAATAATGTTGTTGTATAATAGCAATAATCCATTCCTGGGTTTTGGTATATCCTGATTTACTAATGTTCTTCTTTGTTTAATCACTTGGGCTTCAGATTTGTAATCAAACTGCTGTAGATTATTGTTCTGTTATAACCTAGGTACTGTGTGCAGGTGTGTGTGTGTGTGTGTGTGTGTGTGTGTGTGTGTGTGTGTGTGTGTGTGTGTGTGTGTGTGTGTGTGTGTGTGTGTGTGTGTGCAGGTGTGTGTCTATACATATATATATATATATATATATATATATATATATATATATATATATATATATATATATATACAGACACACACACACACACATGTTTACCTTGAAGGTGAGAAAGATGTTAGTCTGCTTACTTGTAGTGGAAGTTTGCTACTGAGATGGGGAATATTTTGTGATGTGTTATCTTTTCATGAAGATTTAGTTTCTTCAGCTTGGAATTTGTGAAGGTATTGTTTTTGTGAAGGAATAAAAAGGTAAAGAAGTTACAATCTTTCATGCCATGAAAGACTAAACACAGATCCCTACAGAGGAGTCTATAGGACACTGAGTACATAGAGAAATGGTTACCAGTCTGTCCTGAACAATTAATACTTCTGAGGTCACTGATACTTTAGTTAGAAAACTCTGAGGTCTCTCAACTAGAGTGATATGTTTACACAAATACTCCACATGCCAAAAGGTGTATTATATTCAATAATGTGCTGGTAAGACATGAGGAAATATTAAGACTTCTTTGGAAATTTGATGAGCTTGACAGAGGACTTTCTGGACTATTGGGTAAACATGATGATCAAAATATGAGCAATTTTCAACAGGAGTGTCTAGCTCCTCTGAAACAACTTCTAGTTGAAGGGGCAATCGACCCATATGATATGGGAACATAACATGTTTTGTTTTCTAAAATGAACTACAGTACATTTTTATAAATTTAGTGTAAGACCATTGTCCTTATAGCAGTTGTTAACATGGTATAACTCACCTTGGAAAAATTGTAGGGCAGTGCCATCTACAAACTTAGACAAGCACAGACCAGGAATGCTTGTGTGATGGTGTGAGATGCAGATGATAAATTAGAGATGGTTCAGCACTGAGCCATGTATTGCACCATTGGTGACTTGTTTGCTTTCAAAAGTGACACCCTTGGCTCTAACAACAAAGATTTCTGCCAGACAATCACTTAGTTCTCAACCATACAAGATAAGGACTTATATTCACAGTTATAGTCTGTCAACAATGTCTGCAATGAGAATGGTGTCAAAAGCCATGGCCAGGACAATATATATATACTATATAGACTGTATAGCCACTATAGGCCAGGATAATATATATTGTATACACTGTATGATCACTATAGGCCAGGTCAATATATACTGTACACATTGTATAACCACTATAGGCCAGGTAAATTTATACTGGCTATACTGTGTACCCACTATAGGCCAGGTCAATATGTACTGTATACACTGTATGACCACTACAGGCCAGATCAATATATACTGTATACACTGTATGACCACTGTAGGCCAGGTCAATATATACTGTATACACTGTATGACCACTATATGCCAGTTCAATATATACTGTATACACTGTATGACCAATATAGGCCAGGTCTAAATATATGGTATAAACTGTATGACCAGTATAGGCCAGGTCAATATATACTGTATACACAACCACTATAGGCCTGGTCAGAATATACTGTATGTACTGTATGACCACTATAGGGCAGGTCAATATATATTGTATACAATGTATGACCACTGTATACTGCTTTGGCAAAATTTTCAAAGAAATTGATGATGTTAAAGAGGCAGGACTTTACCTTGACAAAGCTAAGTTGATGAAGATTCACGGATAAAAAGTTTTAATGTCCAGATTAAAGAAGTCTGATATGATACATTCTATAGCTTTACATATGACCGTAGTGAGTTTCACGGGTCTATAGTTGCCAAGGTCCACGGTTATTAGGCCACTATCGTGTAGAATTGTTGCAATGTCTGTTTTCCTGACTTTGGGAATTCAGCCAGTTTATTAAGCCTACATTACAGAGGTTAAGTAGGTTTTGTACTAATGTTACTAAAGTTACTGATAATCAGGCAACCTGGTCTTATCATGGCCCAAAGATGAGATTTTCTTATATATACATACATACAAATATTTCAGGCACAGACAGTAATGCCTTTCTAGCCTGCCAATATATCAAAAACAGTTATTCCTATAATAAGATTCAAGGTTGTTCTTAAAATACCTAAACTAGTGCTTGTCTTAATGTAATTTGATAGTCTATTCCATGCACCAGGTAGTGTCTCTGAGAACCAGTCACTACACCTCTTGTTCCTATATATTCTTCTACAGGTTGTCTGATGATTGTCTACTACTTTTTATAAGCCCAAACATTCCCAGAGGTAGTTGTCTCTAAATGCTCTATATACCTAATTAAAGTCTGTTATATGAGGCACTGTACAAGTTCATATATCTTGGTGGGTCATAATAACTTAAGTTTTTACATCCATGGAGGTCTTTGGTCTATTTTTGCTGTACTCTATCCAGTTTATTCATGCTTGTTTTCTTATAAGGCTTCCATGTTTGTTAATCCATACATAAGTTTTGGTGAAATGTCTTAGTTAAGAAACAATGATTTCATCATTTCAGATTTCCTACACATTATAAATCTTTTGATACAAACTATAGTGCTATAACTATCAATGATATAATTAGATTTATTTGTTTTTAAGAGGGCTGATAGGAGTTGTTTCACAGTAATTAAAGGGATAGCTATGACACTGGAATCTCTGGAATAGTGATAACTGTGGGTGGAATAAAACTTGCTCTAAATTTTTCAGCAAGGACACTAGCTATGGCTTTTGGGTCTGAGTAGATGCATTGTTCTAGACAGGCTCTGAATTTTCTAGGTGTTAATGCTTAACTTCCTGACATAGTCTAAGAAATACCTGTAGTTATTTGTTTGGTTTTAGTAGGTATCTTACACACATGTTCAACTTTGAGCTTCGTAATGATTCCCTTAAGGTGTTTATTTATTTGTTTAAGTGCTCTTAAGGTAGGTAGACTGAGAGCTCTTATAAGCATTTTATACAATTTATTTATATTTATATGAATATTGTTTTGAAATGTCTCAACATACTTGTTATGGAATGCGGACCGTTATATATGATTTATGGATTAAAAGAAAATGAAGAAGAAAAAGAGAAGGGAAGAGATAAAATGGAGGTAAGCATAGGTATAGTTGTAATTTTGTGATCAGTGTTTAAATTAGTAATACAAAACAGGGCTTACAATATTGGAAGGGGGTATTGTCTGACAACTTATGTTAGAGAAAGTCCAAGATGTATACTCTGAAGCAGTAGGAAACATTTTCAGTCCGCCAAACTCTTCAGTCCAAGCTGTTTTTATTCTTCCATCATACAAAGACACAGATTGAGCACTTTCATACCCTAAACTGGGCACTTCAAGTATAGGTGCCACAGGAAGATGTTATAGAACTTTCTATAAAATGCACACATTAAACGGAAAACAAGGGATGTTCCCTCAGTTTGGAAGAAAATTAGCCAAGAGAAGAGTTGCTGGATTTAATAGACATGGACAGATATATTAAGGTCAATGAGAGAAGTAGACTGCAGAAGGTTAATAAAACCCAGAAAGTCAGAAGTTTGATGAAACAAATGAATACAGTAATTAGGACTGTCCATATAGATTCATGTGATATAACAGAAGTAAACAGGATATATTACTGTGCAGCTAAATTAATAACTGATAAAGTTCTACCACAAGAACACAGGCTAGTGAGGGAAAGGAAGGAGAGAAATTGAATACCATCATGGAAATATTGAATAAAGAAAACTATAAAGCAATTAAGACAAGAAGTGTCATTCTTAGAAGACTATAGAAGAGGGAACAGATCAACAAATACTAAAAGAGATAGATGTGATTATAGCAATGCACAGTATTAGAACATACTACGATCTATCATGCACAAATAAACTAAAACAGGTGGAAAAACTTAGAAGATACACAGATAAATATAAAGGAAAAGTACATTTATTGATGACCCAAAGAAGCTTTATAGAAAATTGGGAAATAAGTTAAAAGGAATTGAAAGACTGCCAAAAAAGAGGAAGTAGATACACTTTAATGAAGTATCTATGAAGATCCCGTGGAACATAACAAAGATGCTAAATGGATAGAAAAATTAAAAGAAAGAATAAGAAGTTTAAAGTACAGGATATGAAATGGGATGAAATAACAGCCAGAGAGATTGAAACAAAGTTAAGAAAAACTTCTAACTGGAAAACCCCAGGCCCAGATGCAGTGCCTAACCTTTCGCTTAAAGTATTAACTTCTTTGCACGAGGATCTTGCCATGAGTAAGAACTATTTATATGCACACCCCGAACAGAAAAAACAATGCTCTTACTTAAGAGTGAACCTGCAAGCTACCCTAAAAATTATAGACCAATAACTTGCCTTCCAACAACATATAAACTACATGGAAATTGATGCTGACAGGGTTTATAGTCATTTAAAAGAAAACTCAATTATGGCAGTAGAACAAAAGGGCAATAAAATAAAGTCATATGGAACAAAGGATCATTTGTCGTTAAATAAAGTTATGCTGGAGAACTGTAAAAAGGGGAAGAATTTAAGTATGGCATGGCTTGACTATAAAAAAGCATTTGATAGTATCCCACATTCATGGATAAAACGGTGCTTAAAAATGTATAAGATACACCCTACACTGACTGACTACATGACAGTGACCATGAAACAGTGACAGACCACTCTGCAATTAAGCCATGATAAAGGACAGATTATTATGCCAGGGATAAAAATTCAAAGGGGGGTATTCCAGGGTAACTTTCTGTCACCATTGCTATTCTGGCTTGCCAATAATCCATTAAGCTGTTTACTTAACAGCTTAGGCCATGGCTACAATTTGACACCTAAAAAACAACAAAGTGTAAAGACGTCTCATTTTCTCTTTGTCAATGATTTAAAACTGTACAGCTTATCAGATGAGGAACTGAAAGCACAACTGAAACCTGTCAAAACTTTTTCAGATGATATAAGAATGTCATTTGGTCTTGATAAATGTGCAAAAGCAACCTTTAAAGCAGGAAAACTGCAGCACTGAGAAAACATCAGTTTGGGACAAGAATGTGATCAAAAGAACTTGAGCAAGAGGGAGTGTATAAATATTTGGGAATGTATACACTATCTGTCATGGATTACTGGTAAATCACTTTGTCTATGGTATGCAGGGTACTGGGTTCAAGACTTGCAGAGGCTGTTTATTTATGGCTAGGCTTGTATAGGCCCTAGGGTCAATAGCCTAGTACCAACCTATGAACAAACCTATGAACCTATGATGAAGGATCAACAATAAAAGATGAACAAATGTGAATAAAACTTAGTAAGGAATACTTTAGAAGACAAATTAATTCTGAAAACAGCATTGACATCTAGGAACAAAATCCAAGCTATAAACCAATTTGCTCTTCCTGTTCTAACTTACAGTTTTGGAGTGACTGACTGGCCCCAAAACATGTTGGAGAGATTGGACAGAAAAACAAGAAGGATGCTTCATGCTCACCAAATGATTTATAAAAATCAGTGTATACAAAGATTATGTATTCCCAGTTCTGAAGGAGGGATGGGCCTCCTTGAAATTGGTTACATGTATAGATCTGTAATTGTGGGGGTCCATACCTATCTGCTGACCTTGGATGTGTATTACGTTATCGAACTTTTAAAAGTTTGAACGTCATATTGTTAACAGCATATGATCAAACTTTTAAAAGTTCAAACGTTTCAACGGAGATCTCCATATAGTGTGAAATGGGAAGATTTCCCTTTCCTGCACTGTAGTGCAATCTCAGAGTTGGTATATTTAAAGAACAGGGAGTATGGGGTGCATGGGGGCTTCCCCCCTGCTTAAAACTGTCAGATAGGTTTTTTCTGTTGTTTATTTTTTTTAGCTTTTCAAACTTTTAAAAGTTTGATCATATGACTTCCACCATATGTTGTTTGAACTTTTAGAAATTTGAGAATGTAATATGTAGTGAAAGTTTTGAAAGATGAGGAGAATAAATCTAAGATGACTTCTCTGCTTAATTTAGCAGAAGCTTATCGGCATCAAGGCAGGAATGGAAATCAAACCAGAAGTAGATAAAAAACAGGCAGCAAAATAAAAGAAAGAATATAAGGCGAAGGACATATGAGAAGGCAAGAAATGTGGAAAATGCATAACTATAGTTGCAGGTATAGAAAACTTCTGGAAAAACTTCATGTTGATCAGGAATGAATGCAGGAATGGTTAAGGAGATGTGAATTCAAACCAAGAGATGAAAGGTTAATACTGGCAGCCCAATATAGTGGGCTATGTACCTGCTGGTTTAAAAGGTCCATTGAACATGTGGGAGAAACAGACAAATGTAGGTTTTGTAAAACCAATTTGAAAACAGTTGCACACCTCATTGCTGGCTGTGACATGCTAATGGCAGAAGGACTGTATACTGAAAGGCATAATAATGTGGCAAGACTGTTGCACTGGGGATTGTGCAAACAATATGGTATTGAAGTGGCTGAAAAACACTGGAAACATGAGCCACAAAGCATCATAGAAAATTATGAACTTTATTACATGGGATCAACCATTAAAGGAACACTCCACCCTCTCATACAGTTTAACTCAATCGTTGAGTTTCTTTTCTCCCTACAATATGGTTCCAGCATTATGTATGTACCAGAAACCTGCTTGTAGTTTTTAAAACTTTTATTTCCTTGCATTGGAGTCAAAGGAAGGGAAAGCCCACCTACTTTTTTTTAAACTCAACTTCTCACATACTTTGCAGAGAAGTTAGTCTCCACCTGCATGACATATCATAGACACAGTTAAATCTGTAGTTTACCCTGAGAGGTACTGCTGTCAATCTTAGATGGGCAATTAATCCTGCTATCAGGAACACAGCAGCTGATATAAAAAAAAAGACAGAAAGCTGTGGAATTGTTTCCACTGTTTTTATTGCAGAGGGGAGGAGAACTTAACACTCCCCTTTCATAGCAAAACAAAGCAATTAGATTAGTCAGAGGTTTAAAGGCAATTGTCAACTCTTCTGACAAATTTACATAAGCAGCAACACAGTATTGAAATTCTAAGCTTTAAATGTTACTTATAATAGTTTGTGTTAAGATAACTTTTGAGTAGTAGCAAAGATTTCTGTGACATTTAGAGAAAAGTCAGTAAATATTTTTTCTTGTAAAGTATAAATGCATTTACCATTTTCAAGCCCCCCCCCCCCCACACACACACACACACACACATAGGCCAGAACTGCAGAAAGAGAGTCAGGTGGCAACCCTATCAACAAGATATAGGATACTGTGACATCCGTGCACTGGCCCAAGAATCAAGGAGCCTCAGTCCTCACCACTAACACCAGTGAGGGGTGTCCATATAGGAAAAAGGGTAATAAATACACACACAGTAAAGTACAAATTCCCTTAAGAGCAGACAGAGATCACAGTCAGTCTGGGGCTGGTTTCTCCCCTTCTCTCCAGGTCCCCAATAAGACTCCCCACTGGCACAGCTATAGGGTCCAGATCTCAGCCTAGTGGACAAGCTAAAACCTCCAGCACCCTCTCTGTCCAACCAGTGCTTCATGTCCCTGCCCAAGTAGCTGACACACACACACACACACACACACACACACACACACACACACACACACACACACACACTTTGAGATAAGAGTTATATACAACCACACAGACACTCCTGGGGAAGGCTGCCACAGGTTCTCCAGCTGTGCCCCTATTACCCAGACTATATGGTAGAAATCACTGCCACCACCCACTAATATTTACCAGCTACTCAAAGGCCCTTAAAAGGGTGTCCATGTATTACTATACAATATTATTATCCAAATGGTAAGTACAACCTAACAGTCAAGATTTATTTGGAGTGACTTGGTACAGCATCACTATATACATGCATTGTACTCTTAGAGCTTAAATTATCTCTACACAAAACAGCCACAGTTGAAAGGTTTAAAAATATTTAATAATAAATAATAAAAACACAAGACAATACTTCTTACTACACAGTGCTAGTCAAGAGTTCAGAAATCACAGAGAAATACTTAAAATAATACCGTAGAAAAGTTCTAACATCACAGAAAAACAAACTAGTCTAATCTTCCTATTTTCTAGCTATATCGAAGAGAAAACACAATTTTAAACAACTTACATGTAGAAACAGGCAGTGCTGGTGATGTTGGATATTCAAAAGACAAATGCTCTGAGCTCTCTGATTCTCTCTCTTTTTAAATTGATAGCACAGAGCTGCTTCACATGACCTCATTCTTCACACTTCTCTGGTGTTCCCAGGCTAACAGAAACTACATTTACATTCTTTACACCTGGTCAGAAACCAGAGCAATAAAGGACATTTATCCATGCAAATTCTAGCCATTAACTCTAGTCTTAAAACAATAGGCATGATGCCTCCCTCTAGATATATCGGTTCCGAATTTTAACATCAAAGACAGTCATGAAATGCTTGACTTACCTTTCTTACAGCAGAGAGCACTGTTATTACATTTTTGCAGTTCAATATCCAGTGCAGTCTTTTCACATTTAAGAGAACAAGTTTGTGACTTACATTAATATTTACAAATGACAGAATTATCTACAAAATTCTATCTGGCTAGGCTGGCAGTCTTCACCTATCTTCACAGATACCTACAGAACAAATATATTTACATAACAATGTAATTGGGCAAACAACACACAACATATGATACAGGGATACTTACAGAGTAAATACACTCATTTAACAATGTAATTGGGCAAAAAACATATAAATTATGATACAGGATATTTACAGAGTAAATATCAAATATATAGAAAGTAAAAAAAAAGGAAATTATATGTATGAAATCAGATGGGGGGTTAGTGATTATGTACCACTTGGACTATGTTGGCCGTTTACTTGGACATCTACAAAATGATGGTGTATATTCACTGGTGTCTATTAATGAAATTAACATCACATATCGTGGTATCAAGGTGGTACTTGGTGAGTTGTTACTTTTCAACAGGATTTCATCTACTTAAGAGTAGATTTCCTGGTGATTTCTAGGATTTTGGAATCCCCACTTTCTATTGTTGTAGCAAGAGGCTCGGTTACTGAGCCTTTAGTCAAATCTGTGGACAACAAGTTAAAAAAATTACTTAAGGGCTTTCCCCATATTCTAAAACATTCATAGGACTTGCTGGATAACTGAGAAAACTGACATTGACCCAGGAAAGCATGAGGGTCACCTGTGATGTTCAGATTTTGTTCACAGTAATCTTCTGTGCGGTGGGGCTACAATGGCTCAATGAGATTTTTGGTAAATATGGACAGATTTCTGACCTAGAAACATTTATTGCTGGTGACTTTATGCATCTCATTCTTAGTTGTAATTTGTTGTCATTTGAGGGGGGATTTTACAAGCAAAACACAGGTGTACCCATGGGGGCAGCCTGTGTCCCTCTATTTGCCATCACTATGATGTGGTGGGAACTGAACTTTTTATTTCTTCACCCACTGTACAAGTACTGTAAAGTATATTATCAATTTTGATTATTGGGGAAGGTACATTTGACCAGTTTGTGGTACTTTATGAGTCCATACAAACAAGTACTGATTTTCTGTCTTTTACTTACCAGTATGACTATCAAAAAATTGCATATTTTGACGTTGAGTTGTGCAAGGGGTTAAGTAGCCAAGTTTTCTACCTCAGTATACAGAAAACCTACCTATTGTAATTTTTTCCTGTTTTATACTAGCTGTCATCCCATGCACCAAAAAAGAGGCATTGTTAAGAGTCAACTTATTCGGGTGTTAAGATTGACTTCTGAGGACAATATTTGTCTGTTGGAGTTCAACATAGTTACAAGGATGTCCACTGAGAGGGGTTATTCCAACTACCTCCTGGAGCAAGTAAGTCACGAGGTGTGGCTTGGAAGACAAACTAAATTTGCACCGATTATTTTGCATGGACTTGAGGGTGTTAGAGAGTGTAATGACACTACTCCTCTTAAACTACAGACTAACATGGTCAAACAATACACTTTTGATGTTAAACAAATAGAAAATATTATTAGAAGAAGCTGGTGTATTTTTGAATGTGATGATGCTATTAAGGCACTGTTTGACAAAAGTGTTGGTTTCACTTATAGAAACAAATCTATCATGAAAATGTTACTTGAAAAGTCTAGTAGTAAGATCAAAGGAGTGCCAGTTACTAGAAAGTGAGTCATGTCACTTTTGTCCTTATATTAACACCAACTACACTGGTTTCTTAAGAGCAATGCTGGGACAAATTGACGTTACTAATGTTTGTACTTGTAAGACATCTAGAGTTGCATACATGGCTTCCCATGAGGAGTGTTCAGCCTTTTATATAGGCAAAACTAAAAATGCCTTTTTCCAAGCATATTTACCAACACTTGTACTTTATTCAGAAGGGTAATTGTAAAAGTGCACTTGCAAGACACTCTTTAACCTGTGAGGGGTTTACAAAATGTACCTCTTTTCTATTAGAACAGGTGCTGAGATCTATTTACTGTGGTGACTGGGAAAACAGGGTTCTGCACAGAGAAATGAGTTGGCAACTGAAACTTGATATTTCAAATTTTCCAGGCCCCCGTGACAGTGTTTCTATTATTAGTGAACTAAGATCGAGAGCTTCAGTTGTTTAAGCCTTAGATAACACTCCTTCATGGCATTAATTGAAGTTTGTCTTTCATTTGCTGATGCTGTTGGAGGTGGGGGAGGTTCACATACTGTTTTAACTTGCTTTTTAGTTTGGTTTTCCACAGTTCTGAAAAAGTTTGGACAAGACAAAAGTGCTAAACTGTGGAGCTGTAGGCTGCTTTTGTCTAACTGGTGCTTGTTTGTATATAGAAAGTATTGTATTTAGCTGTGCAGTGGGCACACAGGAAGGTTTCTGTCTATCTACCTGTCTGTCTGTCTGTCTATCCATGTATCTACCTATTTCTGTTAAAGTATATATAACACTAATAGAAAGGATTAATTTGGGTTTCAGTCCAGGAAAATAAGCAGAACTAAATGCACACAGTATATTATAATGCTTGGTGGAAATAGTAAATAGAAGAAAAATAAAATAAAACAATGCAATGCAAATGTAAAACAAACATAAATCTAAGTAACCTGGCATTTACTTCAACTCTACTAATTAAGTTATACATTTCAAGAGATACAGAGTAATCTAGTTATTTAGTCATACAATTGAATACATTCTTGCTTATATGAAGTAGGTAAGACTGAAGGAGTAGGAGTTTGCTGAGACAGAACAAGCATAGGATTCTGGGAGAATATGATTGTTATAGGCAGAGATGTGAGCTGAAGGAGAAGAGAACATTTAACTTTGTGGCATACTGCTAACTGATATTGTGTTGACTTTAACTTTGTAAATTTGTAGCATACTGTAAAGTGATGTCTTCAGATGAATTAAAGTGGCCAACTGTTTTGGTTAAAGGCAGCAGCATTTGGATGTTTGTAAGTGGGTATCCTGTAACTCTTCATTACTTAATGGGTTAAGTCCAGAGGGTTCCTATTACCATATCAAAAAGCCATAATATCGAATGGATTTTTATCGAACCAGAAAAGTCAAAAGCTAAAAATAGCGAAAACATGAATGAGCGAATTCTTTCCATGGGAAAGAAACCGCTTGGCCATCCTTGTGAGTTTGCCCTTTTCCCCACTGTAATGCGATCTCGGAGTTGGTATATTTAGTTAGGGGAGTGTAGGGGCACAGCCCCTCACATTGTGGGGTGTGGGGGTGAAGCCCCCAACTTTATCTTTAGATTAGTGTGTAGTTGGTGGTAGGGCTAGCGATTTTTTTCCAAGGGAAAGAATTCGCTCATTCACATTTTTGCTATTTTCAGTTTTTGACTTTTACAGTTCCATGAAAAGCCATTTGATATTATGGCTTTTTGATAAGGTAATAAAGACCCAAGTCCAGAATACAGTTGTAGTTTAATCATTAAAAATATATAATTACTAGGGGCACCTAAATATATGGAAAGACAATACTGAACAGACAGGCTATATGCATGCTAGGAATAAATAAGATAGAGAGTCAAATTCAGGAAAAACCCTCATTGAACTGCAAGGGATAGTTGCAACTTCATTAAAGGTAAAATGAACGACTGTGATTCACACAACAGGGGTCACTCAGTATAAGCAGACAGTACCTCAGCATAAGGTACTTATGCTCAGCCCCACCTGCTGATGCACAGTTTACTGAAACAGTGCAGCACACCATTTAGTAACAGCTACCTTATCCAGGTCTTCTCTAGATCAGAATTTGCCTGAGCAGTGCCATCTTCCCTTCGAAACACAAATATAGGACTTATATTGCTAGGAGGTTTGTGTTTCTGTTGTGCTCCATGTCTTAAGTGTTACACAATAGTACTTTTAACAGCTTTTTTAAACTTTGTCAGTGTTTCAGTGAACTTTTTTTCATCTTTAATTTTGTACCTATGGCAACAAAGTCAATCAAAATATATAACTATGGTAAGCAAATAGCAAGCAAGGATTTTCATAGTACGTGTCCTTTTTTCATTTCTACCCTGAGATAAACAGACTACAATATTAAGAAGGCAAAACATCTGCTTTGTTCTTGACTGAAAAAATTATTTTGGTCCCTGTGGATAATTTTTAGAATGATATTTGGTAGAGCTAGCAAAAGCAGAAAATGTCAAGAAACTGACTAAGAAAAGGGCTGAATTTATAAAAACAAAAAAAATGTCCCAGTCAAGATTCTGATACTTTTCTGCCTTCTGTGTCAGTTTTAGAATCTACCACTTCTGTCACTCATTTACTGCCAGGCACATAGTCATGAAGTTGGTCGTTTTATTACCCACTGAGCCTTTCCAAACATGAGCATGTCCTAAATACAAAATAAAAAAATATTTTCACTGGTGTTGATGCTGAAACTTAACTCAATCTTACCAAGAATAATTTTAGGAGTTACGTTGCTGCAAGCAGAAATCTAGTTAGTGAAGAAAATGCTCCCTTTATCAAAGGTTCTTTCCTAGCAATAAACAGTATTTCTGTTCTGTCTCCTATTGATTATAAAACAATTTCAGAACACACAGTTTTCATCTGACTGGATAAGTCATTGTTATGGACATTAGTCCCTTTCAAGGAATGATGCAAATCAGAGTTTAGGGAAGAACATTCATCCAATATTTTGCAAGAGATGAAGGTGTTCGATGAGGGGAAAAATGGCTATATTAACCATTATTAAATGCATGTAAAGGGTGTCAAGAACTTTTAAGGGTGGCTAATTAAAGGTGCTTAGGGTTAGGCATCTTATGGTCTTTTTGATCATCTGCCTAGTACTGCTTCTATGATATGACAGAGAAAGAGAGAGACAGCCAGGGATTCCTTCTCCTATTTCATCAAAAGAGGTAAAATGTAATTTTATTGCTCAATATTTCTCCTTTGGTTATTTAATTGCAGACCATGAAAACTCCCCTTTTTGGTATTTCAGCAGTGTACACCAAGAAATTAGTTTCCGTTATACTATAACTATTATTCTGGAGATATACATTTGGGCTGCAGCAGATATTACATTTTCAAAGCAGAGACTTTTTCATATGCAAAATGTATCACTATTGTTGGGTGGAATTCCTCCATTAGTCAAAGCCTTTCAGAACTTGAAGAATAAAATCCTGTTACATCTTCAGACTTACCTGTTCATAACTTAGATGACCTTCCATATTTTTATTTCAGACTGAAATCTGACCGAGATAACCTTGTTATTCCTCTGTTTTAATCTTCCAAGAACATCTCCTTTACTCCTGATAGCTCTCTCTCTCTCTTTCTCTCTCTTTTCACCATACACAAGAGGTTATTGCACATTTATGTGGAAAAGATTTGTACTTCTGAAGCTGTGGTACTAAAGATAAAAAATATCTGCCTCATATGTTGCTTTATCCGATGCACTCTTCTCTCAAATATAGCCTAATACAAAAACTTGGTAGACTATAAAAAAGGGACACTTTATTCACTTTGTTCCAAACTGCAGAATCTATGGGGTATTAAGCATTAAAACGAGTCAATGAGTTGGTTGATGGAGGTTTAAGTGCTGCAGTGATGGGTCATAGTTATACCCAGACATGCCTGAGTGTTGGTTGATACAGGTTTACGTCCCACAGTGATGGGTCATAGTTATACCCAGACATGCCTGAGTGTTGGTTGCTGAAGGTTTAAATGCTACAGTGATAGGTAATAGTTATACACAGCCATGCCTGAGTGTTGGTTGATGCAGTGTGCAGTGATAGGTAATAGTTATACCCAGCCATGGACTGAGTGCTGGTTGATGCAGGTTCAAGTCCTGCAGTGATGGGTCATAGTTATACCCAGACATGCCTGAGTGTTGGTTGATACAGTGATGGGTCATAGTTATACCCAGACATGCCTGAGTGTTGGTTTATGAAGATTTAAGTGCTACAGTGATAGGTAATATTTATACACAGGAACCCCTGAGAGTTGGTTGATTCATATTTAAGTTCTGCAGTGATAGGTAATAATTATACCAAGCCATGCATAACTGTTGGTTGATGCAGGCTTAAGTGCTACAATGATAGATATTAGTTATACCAAGCCATGCCTGAGTGCTGGTTGTTACAGGTTTAACTACTGTAAGGATAGGTAATATTTATATAAAGTCATGCCTTAGTGTTAGTTGATGCATGCTTAAGTGTGCACTGATAGGTAATAGTTATACCCAGCCATGCCTGAGTGTTGGTTGATGCAGGTTTAAGTATTGCAGTAATAGGTGATAGTTATACTAAGGCATGTGTGAGTGTTGGTTGATGCAGGTTTAAGTGCTGCAGTGACAGGTAATAGTTATACCAAGGCATGTGTGAGTGTTGGTTGATGCAGGTTTAAGTACTGCAGTGATAGGTAATAGTTATACCAAGGCATGAGTGAGTTTTGGTTGATGTAGGTTTAAGTACTACAATGATAGGTAATAGTTATAACCGGGCATGCCTGAGTGTTGGTTGATGCTGGTTTAAGTACTGCAGTAATAGGTAATAGTTATACCCAGCCATGCCTAAGTGTTGGTTGATGCAGGTTTAAGAGCTGCAATAATACATAATAGTTATACCCAGGCATGCTTAAGTTTTGGTTGATGCAGGTTTAAGTTCTGCGGTGATGGGTAATAGTTATACCCAGCCATGCCTGAGTGTTGGCTGATGCAGGTGTCAGTCCTACAGTGATAGGTAATAGTTATACCCAGGCATGCCTGAGTGTTGGTTGATGCATGTTTAAGTGTTGCAGTGGCAGGTAATAGTTATATCCTGCCATGCCTGAGTGTTAATTGATGCATGTTTAAGTGCTGCAGTAATAGGTGATAGTTATACCAAGGCATGTGTGAGTGTTGGTCGATACAGGTTTAAGTGCTGCAATGATAGGTAATATTTATACACAGGAACCCCTGAGAGTTGGTTGATTCATGTTTAAGTTCTGCAGTGATAGGTAATACTTATACCAAGCCATGCATAACTGTTGGTTCATGCAGGCTTAAGTGCTACAGTGATAGATAATGGTTATACCCAGCCATGCCTAAGTGCTGGTTGTTACAGGTTTAAGTACTGCAAGGATAGGTAATATTTTTACACATGCATGCCTGGGTGTTAGTTGATGCATATTTAAGTGTGCAGTGATAGGTAATAGTTATATCCAGCCATGCCTAAGTGTTGGTTGATAAAGGTTTAAGTGTTGCAGAGATAGGTAATAGTTACATCCGGCCATGCCTGAGTGTTAGTTGATGCAGGTTTAAGTGTGCAGTGATAGGTAATAGTTATATCCTGCCATGCCTGAGTATTAATTGATGCAGGTTTAAGTGTGCAGTTATAGGTAATAGTTACACCCAGCCATGCCTGAGTGTTGGTTGATGCAGTAAATAGTTAGAATGTTTGGGAAAAGTCATTCAGAATATTGTGGAATACCTAACACATATAATTCAGATCCACCTAAGCCATAATTTATTAACTTAATTTGCTATGAGATACAGCTGAGACTTTTTTTTATTCTATCATTGTATTCATGTAACACTGTTTTATCACTATTAAGTAACTATGTAATATTTTAGGGAAATCTGACTTTTCTTTCAAAAGCAAAATGCAGGAGAAGTAAACTAAGTTGACTGAAAGATAAACTAAATTTAGAAAAAAAAATGTGATCAATTCTTTAAACTGTAATTAAGAGAATTTGCATCGCACTTGCATTTTTAGTGGAGATGTAATATTAAACACATATATAAAACTGCATTGTAAAAAATGTGCATTTGCTTTTGTGAAAATGCATTTTCGTTTGGAAATAAAACTAATGTTATTGTGTACACTGCATAAAGCTTAAGAATCCTTAACAATGCTTCTCTAAATTTAAGACTATTACCTAAATTTCAAATTCTCATCCTCACCAACACCACTTCAAAAGTAGGTTACTGTTGTAATAAGAAGGCAGTTTTGGAAATTCAAAACTAAAGCCTACTGGAAATCCTACCTAGAATTCACAAAACAGAGAGTGAAATTCTTAGCTGGGAAGTGACTAGATTTTCCCACTATTGCAAAGAAAAATGTTCTTCCTTCAAATTTTAGTTTTCCTACTTTTTAAGAATTGACAAGGCTGTACTGTACCATAATTAGCTGGAAACAATGTAATGAGACTGAGAACTAAAGTGTTTATCTGTTAATTACCCAAACTCATGATGAACAGGTACCAGTCTCTCCTTTATGGCCCAAGTCCTGTGTACTTTTCAGAATGAATTTTCCAAACACTGCAGTTCATTCATTAAGACTTTATTAGATGTTCACAATAGCCGAATACTGTCTTCATTAACAGTGGTGATAATAACAGTGCTGATAAATATATTCAAAGTTTCTGCACATATCTTAATGTAAATGGAAACAGGCTTTATTTGACCTGACTTCCATGCTCAAGCTTGACTGTCTGTAATGTCAGGCCAAGCAAGCTAATCTTAACTGACTTCCCTATTGTATATGAAGTATATTTTAATAATACCAAAACCCTGTGATGCTTTACATGTCCTCTTTGCATTGCTTCCCTTGGTTTCCAGTCTTGGTCTCGCATGTGCTTTATTTAACATTCCTTTAAGGAACATTCTGCAGCTGGCAAGATTGTATCTTTCCCTTGAGAAAAGAACATTCTGTATTTCTGTATTTTCTATACACTTTATGCATATCTTTCCATTCTAATAAACTGTCTCTCATGCTTGACCAGCAAGGTTATTTTTTCTTTATGCTTAACTGCCTTTTATGCATAAATGAAGCACGATTTATTTTACCCTTTAGCCTGTCTAATAACTACTTTAAAATGGAAGTCCCTAATCTAACAGTTGCCCCTGAGGTCCCTGATGAAAGTCTATAGGGACCTATGTCTGCAGATACCTTATCTTTGTATTGCTAACTACTATATACAGCTTTATGCTACCTGACTCATAATCTGGAAATAAAAAAAATGTATTTGATAAACCTGCAATTTTAATTTTTACCACTAGGTGTCACTTGAGCATTCATGGTGAGTTTGGATTGAAGTCTTTTAACTTTATGATTTAATTATAACTAGGCAATCATATTTTTAGCTGGTGAATAAACTTGTAATTTTAATTTTGACCACTAGCTGTCACTTGAGCATTTATGGCCTGTTTGGATTGGTCTCTTAACTTTATGATTTGACTTTTATATTTTATTTATTTATTTTTATTTTAAATTGACAGAAGAGTATCCAAAGAATCAAGACAAATGTTCCACTTAACAAGTATAAAGACCCAGCGATCAGAAGAAAAATGGAACAAGCCGAAGGCTCCAGAGTCGGCAAAATATAAAAGACTTTATTAAACAAATGTGAACACTTTCACAGTTGAATCTAACTGTTTCATCAGACATTAAAACACAAAACAAAGATGCATTTAAATATGAAGTTATTGCATCACTTAATTAATTATCCCTTATTCCCTCCTGCATCTCATTTAAAGCCTTAAAGTAATATTACATAAAAGCATAATGTCACTACATAGTAACTTACAAATAACATGTAAATCAGAAAATATGTGGAGTAAAATCTAATATATATATATATATATATATATATATATATATATATATATATATATATAAAATGTGCATAAGATATATGTTCATATAATACTTTCACTGATACAACTACATCCCTTACTGGCTAAGAATAAGGTCACTTGCAAAATATCATTGATATATATATATATATATATATATATATATATATATATATATATATATATATATATATATATATATATATATATATGTATACATATATATATATAGAGAGAGAGCGAGCGAGAGAGTTTTTCTCCCCGGGTCTTCACTGAAAAAGGATTTCTTGTCCAGTAGACGTTACCTAGTAAACAAATGTAAATAAATTAATAATAATAACTATATATATATATACAAAAGAACATATAGAAATTAATTGTAAATATAGGAGAATGGATCCCCTCCTACCTACAAAGTGGTCTAGCTTTTAATAGGAGTTTAATAGGAACCTTATCATTCAGACCACTACCAGAGTCTGCCCTCAATCTTATAATCCACCTAGTAGTATTCACCTTGGTTGTATTCATAATGTCACCCAAACTTCCATCTATTCTAGTCTTTTCTATAACTAAAAATTTGAACTGGTATGTATTGTCATTCTCCTGAACATCTTTCACCAATGCATTGGTTATATTCATACTTCCTATATTGTAATTTATTTATTTAACATTTGTTGACCAAGAAAGTCCAACTAGGACAGAGCCAATTTTCAGTGGAGGCCCACCGAGAAATGCTCCAGATGCATGTCTTTAGAATGTGGGTGGAAACCGGAGTACCCAGAGGAAACCCAAGCAAATGCAGGGAGAACATGCAAACTCCACACAGAAGGCACCCCAGCTGAGAATTGAACCAGAGAACCTTTTGCTGTGAAGCAACAACGTAAACTGCTGCACCACTGCACAACCCCTGTATTACCTATATTCATAGTCTTTACAGTCTTTAAGTCTAACTTTTTATGCATGTGTGATATATTTAAAACCTGTACATTATTCTGAAAATGTCTTTTAATTCTGTGGCTTTTAAAGCTGATTAGCCTGTCTTTTTGAATTTTTATTTAAGTTAGACAGAGCATGAACTGTTAACCCTGCCTATTTTTTTTTATATGTTTGCATGCTGTAATGGTAAAGTTACACCATTTATTACCTATGTTTTTTACCTTATGAACTAGTACCTTAGTGTACTATGATGTCTCTCTCTCTCTTATACCAAATAAAAAGTTTTCCTGTTGTTTATAGATTTACATCTTTAAACATTGTACTCTTTCTTTTTATTGCATAGCCTATCAAGCATGATGGCTATTTTCTGAAGACTAATTGAAATATGCACTAAAAAGATAAATGTATAAGTGGTCTTGAAACATAATTACCATATTCTCTGTGAACTTGGGTCTATAAATTTTTATTTAAATTTGCTCTATAATGCTACTTACCCTTTTTAACTGTTATGAATATTTATGAGTTATAATAGTTTACTAAAACTTTCTGTATTTTAAGTCTATACCTTTGCATTGCTTGTTAGTGTCCTTTTAATTTCTGACTAGCGTAAAATAATTATGTAAAGTACACTGTAATTTGTAAATGTGTACTGTAATCTGTAAACTGATTAACAAATTAAGCCTGCCCTGTTATGCCTTGAGTGCATTGAATAACTATTACTACCTATTCTTTAGATAACTTATCTTAATACTTTACGAAACTTATTCTTTCTGTATTTTAGGTCTATAGATTTGCATTTGATATTAGTGTCCTTTTTACTTTCTGACTAATGCACAATAATTATGTAAAGTGTGTTGTACTTTATAAATTAATTAGCAAATTAAGCCTGCTTTTTTATACCTTGAGTATACTGAATAACAATTGCTACCTAATATTTAAATAACTGATTTTAATAAGCCTGTAAAAAATAATTATGTTACTTGTCTTTAACTAATGACTGAATAATGTAATACGCCTGTTACAAATAAGTCTGTCACTTTACCCTTAACTAATGACTGAATAATGTAATAAGCCTGTTACAAATAAGTCTGTCACTTTACCCTTAACTAATGACTAAATCATCTAATTCTGTTACTTTACCCTTAACTAATGACCGAATAATGTAATAAGCTTGTTACAAATAAGTCTGTCACTTTAACCTTAACTAATGACCAAATAATGTAATAAGCCTGTTACAAATAAGTCTGTCACTTTACCCTTAACTAATGACTGAATAATGTAATAAGCCTGTTACAAATAAGTCTGTCACTTTACCCTTAACTAATGACTGAATAATGTAATAAGCCTGTTACAAATAAGTCTGTTACTTTACCTTTAACTAATGACTGAATAATGTAATAAGCTTGTTACAAATAAGTCTGTCACTTTACCCTTAACTAATGACTGAATAATGTAATAAGCCTGTTACAAATAAGTCTGTTACTTTACCTTTAACTAATGACTGAATAATGTAATAAGCCTGTTACAAATAAGTCTGTTACTTTACCTTTAACTAATGACTGAATAATGTAATAAGCTTGTTACAAATAAGTCTGTCACTTTACCCTTAATTAATGACTGAATAATATAATAAGCCTGTTGCAAATAAGTCTGTCTACCCTTAACTAATGACTGAATAATGTAATAAGCCTGTTACAAATAAGTCTGTCACTTTATTCTTAACTAATGACTGGATAATGTAATAAGCCTGTTACAAATAAGTCTGTCACTTTATTCTTAACTAATGACTGGATAATGTAATAAGCCTGTTACAAATAAGTCTGTCACTTTACCCTTAACTAATGACTAAATAATGTAATTATGTTACTTTACTCGTAAACTAATGACTGAATAATATGAAGTAACTGAGTATTATTTTTATATTTTGAGATTTGACTGAAATGCACTATACTGAACATATAACTGAATATGATGCCATAGTCTGAAACGTGACTGATATTTACATTAGCATATACTGAACATTTAAAAATAGCTGTGTATATTCTGGAAACTAACTAAACTAATACTAAAAGAATATCTTTTGCCAGTGTTAACTAAACACAGATGAAAGCATAACTGAAACCTGTACATATTATAGTCTGAAAACCAAACTATTATTGTCTGAACATAGACTGAAAGCTAGTACTGTTGACAAATTGTCTGAAACATGAGAACATTTTGACAGTGTTACCTGAACACAGATAAAAAATTAACTGAAATCTGTTTTTTGTCAGTATTCTCCGAACATAGATAAACTAAAACTAGTACTATTGTACAATTGTCTGAAAACATGAGAACATTTTGATTGCCTGAACATAGCACTTATCTTTCCTTTCTAATAAACTGTCTCTCATGCTTAACCAGCAAGGTTATTTTTTTCTTTCTGCTTAACTGTCTTCATAAATGAAACACAATTTATTTTACCTAATAACTACTTTAAAATGGAAGTTCCTAATCTAATATACTGATTTTCTTATAGCCATAAATATCAAGTGGGATTCATAAATTACCACACTGTATAGAATACATGTATGCTTAGTGTAATCTTTCTGAGTGACTAAGCACAAAAATATGGTAGGGATGTTTTTGAATAGTGCTTCAAGCATGTTTTTCAAATCCCATACTTAAATTCTTTATATGATTTCTTATTTCACATGCTTAACGACTGTTTTCTTTAGAAATATAATGTCAACACAACTATTGTTATTCTTTTGAAATCACATCATACAGCTTACTAAGTCCGACACAAACATAGCTATTCTCTTACCACAACTCCTTCCTGTTGGAAATAAAGATGTAAAGAACCAAACATAATGTGAAACAATACTTGATGTATAATGGAGTGTTATGTCAACCTATGTAAGCTCCTAGCAAGTGTAAAAACCCACATTGGGTACCTCACTTGAAAATGCCACTGCACTAATAAAGTCTGTCTAAGAGAAAACATGAATAAGGTGGGAAAAGTCAAATGTTATGCTCTATTGTTACACTGATTAAAAGAAACTGACCACAACCAGTCAGGTAAAATGGCATTATTAGCAAAACAAAACAATTCTAAATGAAATAAAAATCACTAACATCCCAACATAACCTTCATTACACTACTAAAATGCATAAAATATGAACTAAAACTACAACGGAAATGCATTAAAATCTGTTAGAAATTGTAGAAGAAAGCAAAATCATGAGACAATGAATTCAAAAAAGGCTGAGAAAACCACTTGTTCAATTGGAATTTGGGTAATTAATGCAGGTAAATGTTGATGATAAGCATTACTGTACAGAAAAAATGGATATGTAAAATGTGTGTCTAATCTCTATAATACATGAACTATCATGCACTTTACTATGGCAAAATTGGAAACTCGGTCACGACTTGCTGCTTTCACCACTTAATATGAGGGAACTTACAAAGCCTACACTGTTTGGCATTTATTTCTCAGATGTTAAAGCAAACATGGGAGGGCTGTGGCTGACAAAGTTCACAGATGACTGCAAACTAGGTGCCATAATCGATACACCAGCAGATACACACATCCTACAAAAAGGCCTCACTGAAACGGACAACTGGTGCCATAGTCACGGCCTTAAACTAAATGCCAAAAAATGTATAGTTATCCCTTTTGGAAAAAACAAAGTACCCACAAATTATCACATAGACAGCAACCCACTGAGTACCGAAAAAGTAATCAGAGACCTAGGGACCCAAGTAGACAGCGACCTCTCATTTGACACCCACGTTGCCAAAGTGGTTATAAAACATTCTACCTTGCACACCTCATCATGAAGGGTTTCACATCCAGATCCAAGGATGTCATTGTACCCCTATATTCCTCCCTCATCAGACCCATGATTGAGTACAATGCCCCATTTGGTATGTACCTCACCCGGCACTTGCAACAGCTGGAGAGACCACAAAAGTACCTCACCAAAAGGATCAAGGGTCTCCAACATATGTCTTATTCTGCCAGACTAAAGAAACTTCAGCTCTATTCAGTAGCATACCGCCTGCTCAGAGGTGATCTCTGCCTGACGTACAAGGCCATGTCCAATCAGGATCTGATGGACATGCTCCACCTCAAAAAATCCAAATCCATCAGGACCACAAGAGCTAAAGACTTAAACCTCGGCACAAGTATGAATAGGACATGCTGGAGGGATAGATTCATAACCCAGAGGCTTCCCATGCTTTGGAACAGGATCCCAGTTCATATTAGGCAGAGCCCCTCACTGACTCTCTTCAAGAGAAATCTTGATGAGTGGGTGGGAGATTGTAAATTTACCCCAGGGGTCACATCTGTGTCACTGCTAGACAGGGGCACAGTAAACTAATTCTATTATATAAGGGGACCTTCACTGTGTCACTACTAGACAGAGGCACAGTATTCTAGATTTTATCTGTACATTTTTGTACCATTTCATGGGATGGCAAAAGCCACATCACTATGGCTAGGCTTACAAATGCCCCAGGGCAGATAGCCTAGTACTATACTATGAAACTATGAAACAAGATATTTCATGACACCTATACCAGACACCCATACATTCCATACTATTCCATAGTATTCAGAATTTGATGAATGAACAGAAAGGTAGAAAGATATGTGCACATACAGATGCACCCCCCCACACACACACACACACACACACACACACACACATGACCACACACAAACACATTACATATGTTAAATCTTTTTCAGGAAATCACAGCTCTCAACCTCTGTAGATCAAGAATCAGGAACAAAAGTGCTCAGCTTTCCATCTGCAAAATGTGGAACACTACCTCTCGTAATGTGAGGTAAATAGTCAAAATGTGGATCACTTACTAATGACTTTAGCTACAAAGCTCACAGGATGGTTAAAATGTGTTATTTTCTACTTTTAAGAAGTTCCTGATGAAGTAATATGACAGTATAATTTATCAGATATCAGTTAAAAAAAAAATCTTAACAATGAATGTATGACAGACTCATATTAAGGAATGTTCCTGTTAATGAGGTATGTTTGACATGTATCTTGGGGAGAAACTTAAAAAATAATGGGTTGAGCTCAGGCAAAGACCCAAAATAGAGACAGATTTTAAAATTCTGTCTTATATAGTTGAAAGTTGCTAAAATAACAGGTTTGCATTTCCATATGTTTTCTGAAGGCTATGAAGTTTGAAAGTCAACTACACACACACACACACACACACACACACACACACACACACACACACACACACACACATGCACACACGCACACACACACACACACACACACACACACACACACACACTGTGCATCAATAAATTTGAAATGGCTCTTTGTTTTTAATGAAACAGTTTCTCCTGATGTTTAATTAATAAGTGAAAGAAATGTTTCTGGAATGCAACTTTTTGGGACTGACACATTGATTTCATACTGTGAAGAACTGCTGCTTTTTCAAAGCTGTCCCCATACATGAATTCATTGTTTTGGAACTCTGACCATACTATCAATGTTGTACATTGAAAATCATGGCACGGGCTCTTGAAAATTAGTGTTAAAAATTGTATATTCTAATTTCTTAGAATAGAAAGTCTTCAGATACTAAATCCCATATAGTTAGAGATAAGGAATCATTGTGCAGGCTTAGTTCTGCTATTTAATACTTTATGTATCCTTAAAAAGTTTGACATAAAGGAAGCCAGTGAGTCAATGAGGATTGAGGTAGAATCTGAGAGAAATAATCAAAACTATGTGAGGGCAGCCATGTGGTCAGAATTTTGTATGTTATATCTAGAACTCATGTTATCCCCACCACCCACCTATCATTTAAAAATGTGCATAACCTGCAGAATGTTGCCCCTACTTTGAGGGATGTTGTCCCCTAGAGTTCAAAGTGGGTATATTGTTGCCCTATACCTCAAAGGGAGGGGTATATTATTTTCAACTACTGCCCCTTACAACCATGAAAAGGCTATTTCCAAATGTGCATTTGTATCAGGTAGGCATGATTTACAGAGCTGTGCAGCATACACTATTTTAGTCAGTACTAAACATTCTGTGTTCACTGAGCCATAAAGTTTCTCAGAGATTCAAATAAAATTTACTCATGCCTGCACACGGAGTATGCCTAGCTACACCTTTGCCTGAGAGGTGTGATTCTGAATGACTAAACAGGTTTCATTAGTTTTAGAAATCCATTTTCTACAATGATTTATTATGTGCTTCAGAATCACATTGTTGATATGGTATAAAGAGGGTGGTTTATTCTCTAGCACAAAGGACTCCTGCATCCTTAGTATGTTTTTTTTTTAATTAGTGTGCTTTGGGGAAGCACATGCATGTCTCTCAACTGTCCTTGATTTTCATCCCTAATATGACTCCAATTTTAGCTCTGTCCCTCTTAACCCTTCCTAAAATTGTTGATTTTTGGAGAAAAGGTAATGCATTACACTTAATAAATAATGGCAATCACTAGAGTTATAGACTTCAGTTACCTCATAAAATGTATATTTATTCACATCTGTCTTATTCTGTCAGTGTTTCAGGTCAATAGTACTAATAGTATTAATATTTTAAAAGTATCCCTGATTGTTTCTGATTATTTTTAATTTGTCCTTGATTCTGAAAAGCTTTGTATCTGATTGAGAGTTGTGGTAAAAAGCTGTGCACAAATCCATTTGAATAGCACTGAAATAGTTAAAAATCTACTTTTTGTTGCCTTTCTCTCCGTTGCAAAACATTTCACACTAAGGCAGGAGGAGCTGCTCACTTTTAAGCACAGGAAAAGAAACAGTCATGAGATTATAGAGGGCAGGGATACTGTGATTTTAAACTCTAAAGTAAAACTAAATCACTGGATCTTTGAGGCAGATGGCCTCCCTGTTCTAAGGCAGGGCCTCAACTAGCGTTAAAGGCTGGATCACTTTTAGACAGAGAAACAAACAAAGTAAATGGCAACTACTCTGACCAGGAACACCATCTTTTAAACTCCAGAGTTAGACTTGTCTCATTGAGTACAAATTATTAAACGGCTCTCAATCCCCTTAAGTAACGCAGTTACTTTTCTAAGAAATTGGTAACAAATGCTCTGTCACAGGCCATACCTCTCAAGTGCACCACATTACGAGGAACGTACCTCATTTGGGGACTTAAAAAGTTCATGTTCCTCGAAGCTCCTCAAAGTTCCACATTGAAAGACTCTGTCACACATTCAGTGTTAGGAAATGTTTTAAGTGAAATCCATTGTAAACAGAAATTAATCATATTAATTCATGAAATGATCTTCTTTTATAAGTAAAACCAGCATATTTAACCATCTTATGACCTTCCTAGTTGAAGCTGTTGGTAAGCCATTAGTATGTGTGCCACATTTTGTCCATTTGTTCCACATTATGAGGGCTAGTGTTCCTCATTTTGGTGATGGAAGGTTGAGAGCTGTGGTCACAGCTAGAAAGCAAGTGAAGCTTATAAAAGCACTGAAGATTGCAGACTGTTTTCTTTTAATTGTTCTTTTATGCACGACAGGCGGTGTGAAAACTCACAACTGAAAACCCTACAGGTATTACTTATTAAGCGATTACTCAAAAAAAACATTCCCAAGAAATCTAACATGCGCCTTTCTCCCTTTGTTATTATTATTATTACTTCTTACTAACAGTGGAGCAAGAGAGTAATATTCTGAACCGCTGTGTTGGCATGCCTCCCAGAAGTACATACAATTCATAAATAAAAGCCCGACTGTGTCCCTTCCATACATTAGCTGCAGCCTGTACTGTTAGAATATGCATAACATATAAACACACTGCGAAGGTCTGAAAGTTCAGTCCTTGGAAAGGAAACATAAAACATGCAACGGTTACACCTCCGAGGACGAAATATTATGGGCATTTCAACAAGCCGTTATTTGGCAAATGACCCTGTGCTGTTATTTCCTCATTTCCTAACTAGAAATTTGGTTTGTAGAAAACCGAACAAAAGCAATAAATGTGGTAGATAAGTAGGACCAAAGCAGTTTCTAAATGGACCCCAACCCGTGATCTTTAAATCCAGTGCACTGTCTGGTGAAATGAAAGGCGGTGATTGCTGGTGTTTATTTGATTATTTTCCGGTCTCATCCTGGATAGTAAATGCAGAAAAGGAGCAATAAATGTAGTTTGCATTACACTGTAATGAAAGCTGGAAAACTTGAAAGGGTTTAGTGTTAACTGCATTGCTTTTCGGGACTATCACTTTCTGAAACGCAGGCTGGGTTTGAATTATGTTTTAAACATTAATTAACCCTAGACACCACGTGTTTTTTCTTTTCAGGGTACTTTGCATTGCAAACTAAGGATACAGTAAATAGCTTCTATCTGATCCAGTTAAATCAATTACAAACCTCCAAGTACTAACAATAATTTCAGTGCACATTCTTACCTTCATCTGACAGGACAATACCTCCTGAGTTCTGAACATTGTATTTAAACTAAAAGTTAAATAATTCGTCGTATTTGGTTCACCAAATTCCTGTTTCGTTTGAAACAAAATCATATCTGTCTGTAAGTACATAATAATCATTATACTACCCCTGCGCACAATATGAGTAAGTCAGGTTGTTGTGTCTTTCGGCTTACTACACTTAATTGTCGGGATAGTTTCCAAACATCACCTTTAAAATGAGGTGATTTAGACATAGAGCTATGATTTTAGCTACGAGATTTAGCCTTATTCTTATAAATGCATAAATATATTCTGTTAGGAAAAATAAGGAAGTGATCCTCTTTAAATGGTAGTGCTATTATTTTAGTAATCAGAGGTTAAGATGTGTGTTAAAATCACAGATAACCACAAAAGAAAACACAATAGTTCTATCGATGCAATGACCGTAAGACAGACAAAAAGAAAAAAAGAATAAAACAGTTACCTGTGGTTACTGTGACCCGGGTGCCTCGTCCCCAGTAATCCAAGTAATACAAATAATAAGTATCACTCCAGTAACCACGGCCTCACATCTCACTGTACGTCTAACACAATAAATGCAACATACATAAAACTGCAATGACAAATCTGTTATACCGATAAACTAGTGATTTATGCTTGTATTTTCTTATTAGCCAACTGTTTTATTGCTACTTTCAGAAATAAAACAGATAATAACACTAGCCTGCTACCGTGGACACTTTCTGTGATAGAATTTGTGCCAAAAAATTCTAAATAGGACATGGATGAAGAAAACATTCATTTTGTCACTTGCAAATTATAATCGAACTACTGTATAAGAGAAAAATACACTTTTTAAGTTTACCTGTGGTGACAGTGACGTAGGTTCCTCGTCCCAGTACTCGAACCTAAACAGAATTCCAGCTCATGGCCTCTGCAAAACGTTAACCTTACAGATAAATCAGCCTGTATCCATGCAAAGTACTGACCCAAAAATGCCCACTAACCTTTCTTCCAGCTGCTTACCTGAGTTTTGATTTAGTATTAATTGTGTCTTGACCGTTTTAAACGATTAATAACCTGGTACAGCGGATCAAGAAACAACCACAACTTTACATTTGATGAATTGTTTTATTTCATTCCATAATCCTAATAGCCTCTGAATTGATGCATAACTAAGAAACCCCAGTCCTTCACTGTTGTTTATTAAACTGATACACTTAATAAAATGTTTAAGACCAAAATTAGAAATGTACCTGTTGTCACTTTGACCATAGTTCCTTTTCCCCAGTTATACAAAGAATCACAACATTTCATTTTCCTTACCGTCACAAAACACAAAGGGTGTTACAGGAGCTCAGTAAAGGATGTACGACTGAGACACACTAGTACAAAGACTAGCATTTCAGCAATCCACAGATGAAATACTATGGATATCAGTCCTATCTGCAAAGACTCCCTGGGTAGTGTATTTTAATAGGAGTACAGAGCCTCACCCTCAGTAAGAAAGAAATCACATCGTTCATTCCTAAATCACTTCCTTTTTGTGAAATCTCACATTTGTGCCAGGATAGTAGAATTCTACAATAGGAGGTGTCTGCCCCATCATTTCATTAAATGAGGTTTACTGAGACATTTGGATAACCTTATGGATATGTTGTCTTATGTGATGATCACCAAACTCTAAGAATATTAACTATTTTATTTTCAAAATCGAATGCAAATAAAAATAGAAAATATTTTACATATATCATTTCTTTTTGGAGGGGTAGCATAAGGAGTTTTAACAAAAACATTTCATGAAGTTCTTCACTGTAGTAGCAGGTTTTAATCCCTTTTCATTGCAAAATGTTGAGACTTTCATCATGAAAATGATTTATTGCAAATGGTAGCATCCTTCATATTTTAAATCTAGCTGTCTTGACCTTCAGATAAATGGATTTCAAATAGCATCACAAATACTCACTTTAGGGATATAAACTTTTCTGCAGCATCAACAGAACTGTTTGGAGGGGCAGGAATATCTTGCAGAGGATACCATCACTCTGGAACAGACTCCTCATCCACACAGAACAAAGTTCATCCCTGTCTGCATTTAAACACAACTTGGTAATGTGGATATGAAAGAGACAATTTATTGCAGGATGGCCCCCTGTACTACTAATGGACAGAGGCAGCTCCTAAGCATTTTATCCCATGCATGGGTCCCCTCAAATTATCTTATGGTATGATCCCAGTTATTCTCATTGGGTAATATATAATTATTGACCATGGGATGGGTAAGCCCAGTCGCTAACCACATGGGACACATTAATGTGAGCACAGAAAGGAAAACTGGCTAGGCTTAAAATGACCCTCAAGGGTAGTCAGCCTAGTACTTACCTATGAAGCTAAAAGATGTTAGACCAAAATGTAGTCTACATGACATGGTACCTGATGGGGAGGTAAAAGATCCTTAGTATGCTTGTCAATTTTCCACTTGTCTTTATAAATAATAACTTGGTTCTCTCCTGAAAATGGGTAATGCCCAAAGTGACTAACACTTCTGTTATGGTGTGCATGGTTTACCAGGTTTGAATCTACACCACTGACATGAAATATCTGAGACAAAAGGTTTGCAAGCCTTAAAACCACACCATTGTCACACATTTTCTGCAAGGATTTGCTTGACCTTAATACCTTAAGACAAATGTGCTTTCTTGCTTTAGGTTATGACAAATACCTGCCAAATAAGCCTTATATATTGTACAGGTACAGAACAGAATTATAATCACTGGCTTCCCAAGTTTTCATATATATCAGTCTGAGCCAAGTACCTTTTAGTATAGATTTCTCAAAAGTATCTGAGGCTTACCCAAACTGATTTTTTCAGAGGTAAGTACTAGGTTAACTGATGTTATGGGCAATTTTAAGACTAGCCAAGTTCCATTTCAAAGGTGAGACTTAAACTCTGTACCTTGTGAATTTGAGGCAAATACCTTAATCACTATACCAACCCCATCTGTAAAAAAATCAATTGAAATTCCCTGAGTGGGAATCAAACCCAGGCCGTGGCAGTGAGATTGCCAAATCTCAACCACTAGATATCAACATATGGTTCATATGTTAGTACTAGCCCATAAGTCTGTAGACTATTACAAGCCTAGACAATGACTAGAAATTAGAATCAAACCATGCATCTTGTATCTGTGAAGTAAAAAAAAAAATAACTATTATACCATGCAATAATTCCCTTAACTGTTTTGTCATGCACCCAAAACCAGAATGTTTCTCATGAGGGAATACTGATATATTTCCAGTGCACCCTCAGTAATCACTGCCACCAGCTATACCAATTTACCACCAAGGTCTGAGTAACTAAACTCTTTTCAAATGAGTCAATAAATATATTAGTTTATAAAAGCAACATTCAAACAGTCCCTGTTCAAAAAGGATGGATACAAACAGTTACACCAACGGAGTAATCAACAAGATGCATAATTTATAAACTAATAAATAAGACACAGTCCCAAAATTTTATAACTGAATAATTGAAAATATTGTTCTTAAGAGAAAATCAATTAAATGCATAAACAAATGCCAGCTAAACTTACAAACCAATAAATCAATTGCACAGGGCAGTTCTACAGGCAAAAATACTTTAAACAGATAAATGATAAGTGAATAATTGTACTGATTATTCTTAGCACTTTTTCCAGAAAACTGTTCCCAAACTACAACTAAGATGCTAAAAATGTCCAGAGACTGCAGATGACACAAAAGCAGATTTTCAGAGATTTAGTTTTTTTGTCTCTAGGAAAGCAGGCCATCTTTCCCTTTTCTGAAGTCCAGGTTGAAAAAGTAAATCCATAATGCACTTGAAGAAGAAACTAAAGGAATCTTGATTAAGCACTGTCTGCAAATTAGAGGTTTTCTGAATCCAAACAATCATCTCAGACCGAAATGAAAGTGCATCAGCATCCCTGGTTCAATGCTCCTAGCTAGTTAGTATGATTTTAAAACCAAACTAAACTGAGATCTACGCAGAAACACAGTTTGAGAAGGTTTTTTTTGCATATTTAGAATCATGTTACATTTCTTCTACTATTTCTAACATATTTTACCAGAACCCCCACACATGCTTGAGAAGATTATACTAGAGCATGAGTAACGTGCAGAAAAAAGAAAAAAGACGAACAGCATAACACCGAATACTGATTCCCATATGAAATCATAGCCGGTGCAGATTGTAAGCATGCACCACCGATGATTCTCACTTAAGAACGTTTTTCCCCTTCTTTTAGTGGGTGTAGCCATGAAGTTGGTATATATAAATTTGGATGGTGTAGGGGGTTACCTCCAAAATCAGAGCATGCAGGAGGGCTTAACCCCCTGGAAATAAAAACACGTAAAAATGGATTTTTTTCACCCTTTTGTGTTTCAGGCATTTTTTTCATCCTTTCATCTCATTTGCTACTAGAACATTGTCTTTTCTTAATAGAACCATTTTTACATTAGCAGTTAACTCTTTCTTTTGTTTGGCAGGTGGATCCCTGTGCCTAAATGTCCTCCACCAGAATGATTCCCCCTAGTTTAGCAGTGAAAATGCCCATAGACTCTTGTAGTACTGCTTGGATTTCATGAACATGGATAAGGGATTGCTACTGCTGTTGTGGCAGCACTACCGGGGTCTCCTACAAGATCCCCCTATGAAACCTCATGTAAGCCACAGGACATAGTAACTTTAGGGTCTCCTACAAGACCCCTGTGAAACCTCCTGTAAGCCACAGAATGTAATAAATACCACTGACCTTTCATCATGGTGGGTCCTTATCATATCAACATGGTCAAGTTTCTATTTTTGCATCCTGCTTAGCAAGTCCATCACATAATTATCACTACTTACCTTCCTTACAGCAGTGGAAGGTCCCTTCCATGCTGATTTTATTTATTTTTCTAAACAAGGAGAAAAACCATTGTGTTTTGTGCAGAAGTATATTCTAGGGCTCCCAGTGTTTGCTCCTACTTAACCTTTTGATGCTGTTTTGTTTATGCTCGGTGCTCCTGTGCCAAACCCATGAGTTCACTAAAACAGTCTCTGAAATTCAGTGCAAATACTACTCGTCTGGCTACTTGTGGGAATCATAGTATCCCCCAATCATCATCATCATCATCATAATCATCATCATCATCACCATCATCATCATAATTATCATCACCATTATCATCATCATCATCATCATCATCATCATCATCATCATCATCATCATCACCATCATAATCATCATCATCATCATCATCATCACCATCATCATCATAATCATCATCACCACTATCATCGTCATCATCATCATAATCATCATCATCATCATCACCATCATCATCACCACTATCATCATCATCATTATAATCATCATCACCATCATCATCATAATCATCATCACCACTATCATCATCATCATAATCATCATCATCATCACCATCATCATCATAATCATCATCACCATCATCATCATAATTATCATCACCACTATCATCATCATTATCATCATTATCATCATCACCATCATCATCATCATCATCATCGTCATCATCATCATCATCATAATCATCATCATCACCACTATCATCATCACCATCACCATCATCATCATCATCATCACCATCATCATCATCCTCCTCCTCCTCCTCACCACTATCATCATTAACTCCCTTTTTCCAGTTTTCTACATGGGTCAGGGTGTCGTGGGATCTAAATTAGAACATCGAAAGTTTAATAGTTCCAATCACTAAAGGTCGACCTATTATTGACCAAACTATTAAAATTTTGAATGTTCATAAAAATAAATAAAAAAAAAAAAAGAAAATCTAAAGGGTGTAGGCAGGGGTAGCCCCCCTGCACCCCCACATGGGGGGCTGCACCCTCCACACCACCCGCTACTTAAATATACCAACTCTGAGACCGCACTACATTAAAGTAAATGGAAATCTCCCCTTACTGAGATTTCCATTTACCCGTTCGATGTTCTCCACTTTCGCTATTCTCGTGTTGACAATGTTGGATTTGACATTATCGGCTTTCGAGGATATAATATAGATCCGGGTGTCATGTTAATTGTCATCTTTCTCTAGTCTGTACCACTCTCCTAACTTCTTCAACACTCATTCCTTACTGATATAGATCTTCCCTAAAACAATCCATCCACCTCTTTGCTGGATGCACTCGTTTCCACTTACCTTTTTCCTGTCTGTCCCAAATCTTCTTTAACAGATTGTCTTTTGCTTTTCTTCTCATGTGCCTGAACTACCGTAATCTGTTCTCTGAAATTTTTTCTCATCTGGTCTTATGTCCTCATTTCTTCATCTATCCCACGGTGTGCATCTTACCACTTATCTCAGGCACTTCATCTCCATCACCTCTAGCTGCCTCAAATGCTCTGTCTTTACTGCCCAGGTTTCTGTACCATACAGTAGTACTGGTCACACAGCTGTTTTGTACACCTTACTTTTCAGCTTCTTTAGCATTCTTCTGTCATACACTACCCCATCACTCTGTGCCAGTTGGCTGTAGCTCCTACAATTCTATCTTTGACCTCATCATTCAGACTTCTCTTCTCCTCAACCACCCCTCTCAGATACTTGAAGCTGTTAACCTGTTCCATTACTTTCCCTTCTATCTCAATTCTCAGCTTCTACTGACTTCCCCCATTTGCTGCTATTATAACTGTCTTATCTGTATCCAGTTTCATCCCATGTATTTTTATGTATGTGTTTCATTCCCCTATGCTTTGCTGAAGTTCTTGCTCAGAATCTGCCAATAATACCATACCATCTGCATACAGCAACTTTGTTGAGCTGCCCCTCTGACGTATTTCCTAATGTAGTTCATCACTAGTGTCAAAAGCAGTGAGCTCAGAGCTGAATCCTGATGCACACTCACTCCCAATGGAAACCCCTCTGTGAGACCAAGCACTGTTTGCACTTGAGTCATTGGGTCCTTGTCAATAGATTGTACTAATGCTGCCAATGTTTCTTGGACTTCAAACCACCACAGGACTTCCCAAGTCAGCTTTCTTGGGACCTTGTCATATGCTTTTTCTAAGTCTAGCAATGCTCAGTTGGACTGTTTCCTCACATGTAGCTTCTTCTCATTTAGTAGTCTTCTTACAAGCATCAAGTCAGTTGTGCTGTATCTTGATCTGAGTCAGAACTGCTCATCTCCTATCTAATTTTCTACTACTCTGCATATTTGTTTATAAGTCATCCTCTCCAGAACTTTCATGCAATGTGACAGGAGTTTGATACCTCTGTAATGTCCAGAGCTGTGAATGTTCCCTTTGCTCTTGAACACTTGCACTATTATGCTTATTCTCCGGTCATTGGGATATGCCTTTCTCTCCACACTTGCTTGAGTACTATCAGGAACCATTTCTCCCCGATCTCACCTAACATCTTATCATATCTGCTGTGACTTTATCTGACCCTGCTGATTTCTTTGATTTCTTTTTCCTTAGCACTGTTCTTACTACTTCTGTGGTGGGCTCTTTGTCTTCTCTCACCGTAGGCTGTGCCTGGGTCAGTACAGCTCCTCCTCTTCTCTCATCACAGGCTGTGTCTAGGCAGTACTGCTCCTCCCCTTCTCTCATCATAGGCTGTGTCTGGGGCAGTACAGCTCCTCCTCTTTTCTCTCCATAAGCTGTGTCTGGGTCAGTACAGCTCCTCCTCTTCTGTCATCATAGGCTGTCTGAGGCAGCACAGCTCCTCCTCTTCTCTCATCATAGGCTGTGTCTGGGGCAGTACAGCTCCTCCCCTTCTGTCATCATAGGCTGTGTCTGGGGCAGCACAGCTCCTCCTCTTCTCACATCATAGGCTGTGTCTGGGGCAGCACAGCTCATCATAGGCTGTGTCTGAGGCAGTACAGCTCCTCATCTTCTCTCATCATAGCCTGTGTCTAGGCAGTATGGCCTCATGCAGAAACTGCTGGAAGTACTCCTTCCATCTGCCTTTGATGTCCTGTGAACTGGTGGGCAAGTTGTTGCTGGCATCCCTTATGACTATCTTCCTTATCTTTCTTTCTTTGCCTTGCAGCCTGATATAGTTTTTTTTGTACTATCTGCTGACTTTCCAGAAGCTGGTAGAGTGCCTCTGATGTCTTCTTCTTTGTATTGCAACTCCTTTTGTAGATTCTTTGTTAGCCAGGAACCCAAGATAGTGGTAAAAAATGTTACCAGACAAGACCAATATTACATTCTGATGAAGTCCTAATATTAGGATGAAAGGACTTAATAAAATATCATTGCTTGGCAACATTTGGCTAGTGACTGCCTGATTCTAATGTTATCTTTTCATTGGTTATTCTTTGTTACCTGCATTCTTCCTAGCCTGGTCTATCTTTTCTATCTCACACTTTTTTTCTGTACTCCTTTCTGCATCCCTCCACCAGCTTTCCTTATGTCCTTTATTTCCATACCTGTCTCAGATGCAGATCTGTTCTGTAGTCCTCACACATGCTGTTTTTAGGTATTGCTATTATTCTTCAGTACCACCTATTTCCTCTTCTTCTTGAGGTGCTAAAGCTCTGAGTAATTCCTTGAACTGTTGTGCTTTCTCTTCAGTCAGCTTCCAGGTCTTCAGCATGGTTTCTGTTCACCTTAGAGCCTTATCTGACCACTGCTTGCAGCTGATTGTGGCAATCAGTGGTTTATGCTGTGGGCTGACTGTTTCACTGGGGATGATTTTGCAATTGCTGATTCTACCCAGGTGCCCTTTCCTTTATAGTAGAAATTCTACCTGACTTTCATGTAGGTCACTCTTGCATGTGATCTTGTGACTGTCTATGTTTCTGAACCACATGTTGGCTACTACCAAGCCAATTGCTAGACAGAAGTCAAGAATTGCCTCTCCTTCTTTATTTTCAGCCCTTATATCAGTCTGATTGCCATGAGTCTGTCACCAATTCTGATGACATCTCGCATTGCCCTCTAGAGCCTCTCTCTCATCACAATTCTCACATCATTTCTAACCTGTCCTCCTCCTGAGTAGCAGAGTCTGGATCTCAAGCCAAGTGCCTTTGCTGCACTGCCCTTCCATCTTGTCTCCTGGATACATAAGATGTCCAGCCTCCTCCTTGCCATCATGTCATATACTTCCAAGCTGTCCTGTTAGAGAACCTACACTGAGTGTGGCAATTCTTAGCTCATTTTTGGCAAGTTGATTGGTTTTATGTCCAGCTTTCACTCATCAGAACTAAGCCAAATAATCCAGATTGGGCCACTGGACATTGTCTGACCAGTAACTAATTGACTCATGGCTGCTGGGTTTTATGGCAGGCAAACACTGGCTAACAGGGACTCATGCACTCATCGAACCATTAGCATGGGTCCCTGGTGCAGGTTGGAGTGGGTCAGGTCTTCAAACCTCATATCACTAGCAAATACTCATGCCTAGTTAGAGCCATTGGTCAATATGACCTAATCACCTACAGCCATATTTTATACCATGAAGTAGCTTTCTCTGTCATGACATGGTGATTCATATCCTCCTATCTTGAGGATACTGTGCACCACAAAAGATGCCCAAAGCTGTTGGTCTATACAGTCTTTCCTCTGTAGGCACAATGTAGATTCTGTACTGCTGCACACAGCTCCATTCTTAGCTAAGTTTGAGATGGTAGCACTCAGCATGCTTTCCAGAGGTGAGAGGAATCCCACAGAGACATGGGAAGAATATGCAAACTCTAAACAGAGGGGCAATTGTGCATATGTAAATAGGACACAGAGCAGGCATATGTTACCCACCATTTAGATTGGTCTGCACATGGTCTTAAGAATGGAATTCATTTTCTCTACCAGACCATTTTTGGTAGATAGAAGGAAATAGTTTTAAAATGCTTTATCCCACAACCCCAAAGTGCTTTTACAAGTAGGACAGTAAGTCTGACATAATAGTAGTGCCTGTGTCTATCAGTATCAGAACCTACCAGGCTGAAAATTTCAAGCACAGATTTGCCACCATTTCTACCTCAATAGAAGACAAATCACAGCTTTGTTGTGCTCAGTAGCATAATCTATCACCACGACCAAGACATAAACCTTATCAGTGGTATTTGAGGTACTAAGAGATCCCAAAATACTGCTACACTTTGTAATGGTATCTTAATAACAGGTAAGGGCATCAAAGTAACCATTTTTATCAACAAAATTTATCGAAGCATAAATCCAAAGAAAAAGAAAACATAACATGGGAAAATGTGACTATTATAATGACAAAAGACATCAAAGAACTGTGACAAAGCATAACATACAGTGTAATTAACCACCACCAATTATATGAATCAACACAAACCACAAAAAGAAAGGACATTAACTCTAACACAATATATAATCAAAATCTGTTTTAGAGTACAGTATAGCTATTAACACCATTGATTTTTTAACCAGATATGACAGTTGGCTTAAAGGATTAGGAAGTTGTTAACAAACTATTTCCTGTAATCCTGAGGTACAAGGTTTGATTCCCACAACCTCAGTCACCGAAGTGTATGACTGAGCAAGTCACTTAGACTGCTCCCAGGCTGAGTCTGAAAAAAGGTCCATGGAGGTCATTGTTCTACCCTGGAAAACAAATAAATCATAAGATGTGAAAACTTTTTGTATATATTGTATCAAGTAGCTGTTATCAACTGTAACTTTTGTCTCATTTTCTGCATTGCAATATTGTATAATGTCTGTGATATGTTGTTTGTTTTAATCTGCTTAAATTGATATTGAAAATCTTGTTTGATTTGCTTAGTTTGACATTTAAAAATGTTCCTAAAACCAAAAATTGAATTAGATTTGTAAACTGCATTTTGTATCTTGTACTTAAATTGTGGAGCTTTTCTCCCCGGTCTTCCAGTTTAAAAGGACCTGTGTCCAGTCAGACTTTCCCAGTTAACAAATGTTAAATAAATAAATTAGTTAAATAAATAAATAAATAAATAAATCATCCTACCTACTTTAAGAAATGATGTATGTTTTCAGATAATCCTATGATTATTCATTAGGAATATAATAATAAACCAAACCAATGCTAACAAGTTATAGTAGATCGCTAGACAACAGAGGCTATGACTTAAAAAAAGCAATAATAAAAGTCTGTGGAAAGAGGGGGAAATCATTTAACATTGTACCAAAATGGCCATTGTACCTGTATATTCACATTTATTCAGTTAAGCAGATGTCCTATTGGCTAAAGTAAAAAATATGGAATACTTTCTCTGTGCCTCACTGTTGTAAGCTGACCAATTTATAATGTCTTAAGGGGTTGATTTCCATTTCTTGAAAAGAATAGTTACTGTTATGATTGCCACCATTCTATGCCATTATACTGTATTCTTGTTAGCTTAATAGGTGGGATTTCTAGACCTAATAACCAGAAGTCAGAGGATTCTAAGGAGGGAAAATGCACTCTTAATGTCAATGAAGCTGCATCCTGAAACAGTTCCCAAAACGTCCTGTTTTCCAGGCAAAACCCAATCACGTGGACATAGTCAGGCTTTTATCCACCACATTTCCAACATGTGTTTCCTAGACAGCCCCTTCCCCTAAAGATTCCATTTGGAGAATGTTGGTACTGGTGAATTAGTTTGTAATTTGTGAAAGCTGAATTAGAAGAATTCAAGAAAATTTTCCAGGTCCCCAAAACAGGGCCCAACTGTTATTGCAATGTCCAAGGCAAGGCTCCATTTAAGCTGCAAGGAATCATTCCCATAACATGCACAATTTATAAGATAGTTATAAATATATCTGCCAGTATTCAGCTCTGGTAAGTTTTAGTAAGCAGACACTTTTGAATTAAAAATGTGAGATGATATCTTGTCAAATGCAAAAGTGTCATCATTTCAAAGAGTGGTTCAATGACCTTAATTGTAGATATTGCCAGAATCAACAGCCTGCTGCATTCATTCTCTGTCTGCACGCATGAAAAGACAGAAGGATGGGTGAACCTGTTGTATATAAATCCTGCCAAAAGAAGATCTCTTGGTTGTCCCAATTCTGCCAATAAAATTAGTTTGTGCTGCATTAGGTAACATGGTTTGACTCATGTCCTGTCCCATGGACATGGAGAGTGCTCTTTACCACACCCAAACACCTGTAAATCACTGATATCCCTGCCCCCAGGAGCCCATACCTTACTTATCTCATCCTAAGCCAGAATAAATTTCTTTAACAAAATGACTTGCATTTCTAGAGGTAGCCAGCTAGGTGATAGTAGTGCTCTAGCCAATAATGTTTGTGCAATGGATGCCACCCTGATGTACACACACACACACACACACACACACACACACACACACACACACACACACACACACACACACAGGGTCATAAGGGGATACAGTGGGAAGGAGGTACATCTTGATAACTCATATCTTAGCAGAAAAATGGATGTGGAGCCTCTTCCATTCCATTATAGTAGTCCTAATAGAATATAATTGTTTAAGATTCAGGACTGGAATCTCCCATATATTACTGAAGAGTTGGATTCCATGTTGATATGCATATGGACCGCTACTACAATGCTTCTATCCATTAACAGGGGCCCTTGGGAATTGGCATTCTTGTTAAGGAAGAAACAAGACCATTTATGCCGCTTAAGCACAAGATCAGAGATATGTCCAGAATCTACTAGAGTGCTCGAGACTGCATACGAGTGTTTTAGGGCCTGTTTTAAAACAACACAAGTTCAGAATTCCGAACGCTCACAAGAGTGGAAATTCAAGAACCCGAAGGCTGCACCCCCCCCCCCACAACCCCTACTAAATATATAAAACTGAAAAGCCACACAGTAAAAGCCAAACCTGGTTTATTAAACAAAATATAGCATACACAAGCAAGGTACTAAGCGCTTTCACCCTTCAAAACCTAGGGCATCATCAGAGTACTAAATACGTCATTACATATCCACCCCTAATATACATAATTACTAATAAATTAATTGATAAATAAAATACAATACTGGCAATAAAACCTTTCAAATTCATCAGAAAAAATCAATTGTAATACATATTATTGTATTATACATATACTTAAAATCAATCCATTTAAATAATACCCTAGGAATATATAAATAGTAGTATAAAAACTTGCAATCAAACAAAATATGTACAAAGAAGATGATTTACTATTAAAATCCTATTCTAAAAACTCTAGTAATATATAATTAAATATATATATATATATATATATATATATATATATAACTACCAACCCCCCCCCCCCCACCACAGACCGTCTTCACACACTTACCTGCTCGCACTTAACGTCTCATCACTGCAGCATACTCACACAGCCTTTTAACCATATATATATATATACACACACACACACACACACAAAATAGCATTGTAAGAACAGTAGAAATTAATTTCAATACACTAAAAATAAATTTTGTGTAGATGATATCCTGAATTGAATTGGAAATAAAACAAATAACATATTATATCCATTTCAATAAAAGTATAACACCTGTAGTTTAGATAAACATGTAAATTCTATAAAAGACTGATCAAATAAAATATATATTCCAACTCAGAGATCACACTACAATGAGGAAAGGGCAAATATTCTGATCTACACTCTACTGCAATCAAAAAATAACAACATTGAGTTCCTAAATTTCCACTCGTGAACGTTTGAAATTCTGAATTTTTGTCATTTTAATATAGACCCGTGTTTTATTGGATCCCTCAGCCGAATCACTTGTCATCTGCAAACCACGAGGAGGAGTATGAAGGTATTATTAACTGTAATGTCTGCCTTGCTGTATTGCTGGCATAAGCAAGTGGCCGGATTTTCAGTGGTCAAAATAAATAGTAAGGGAGAGAGTGGGCATCTCTGATGTGTCCCACATTGTGAAGTAAAAGGGGTAGAAATAATGCCATTCATAACAACTTGAGTTAAATGATTATTACACCAAATCTTACAGTTGTCCAGAAACTTTCCCTGAATGCCATATGTCTCTAGTGTTTCCCAGACAAAATCCCAGTCCAGACAATCAAATGCCTTTCTAAAGTCCAAAGAAAAGGCTCCTCGTAATGTGCCCTGCACTTTTCTGAACTGCATAATAATCATCCATAACTCGAGTAGCTGTGGAACCTCTCTGTCTGTTGTCAATAAACCCTTGTCGCATGGGGTGGATCAACTGGAGTAGAAATGTTTCCAGTCTACATACTAATATCTTGTCACATAGCTTCAGTTCAGTCAGGAGAAGGGAAACTGGTTGATAAATTAAGGGAGACTGAAAGTCTACTCTGGGTTTAGATAAGAAAACAGCTGAGGGCAATCGCAATGAGGTCAGAAAGACTCCCAATTCCTAGACATTTTGATATAGTACCACAGCTCATTAACCACAACATCAGAATAAGCTGAGTACAAATCCCTGCAGATGCTGTCCAGCACTGGATAATTTCCTTTCTACAATAATTTTACAGCCTGCAAATACCTGGCCACCCATACCCAGGCTTATATATACCCCCATTAAAAAAAATAAAACATTGGGTATCAACACTTGTCAAATACATTTTGGAACCATGGGTAAACTTCTTAAATCTTTGAGCTAGAAAATTTGGAGGCATTATATTTTTATCCCAGACCTGCATTTTCCATTTCTCCCATCTGTCTGCTTCTATCACTGTCTGGATATACCTATACTCTTTCCTATTCTGTTTAGTCTCTCTCTGTCTCCTTAGGATTTGAACTGCACACCCATTTTGTTTATAGTTGTTTTCCTTCTCTCTCAATATATATTTCAATAACTAGTAACTATAGTAACAAAGTACTTAATTGCATTTATTCTGATGCACTTATTACTGCTTGGCAGTAGCCTGATTAAATTGTAACTGTTATTCTAAGTCTTTTGGTTTAAACACTTGGGCTTCAGACCAGTTGTTTTACATTAAGAAGGTTTGTGGTCTCCACTGCAGAACAGATACCTTACATCCTTGTAAGTTGGGAGTTGCTGATTGAAGGCTTAGTGTCTGTTATTCTAAAAGTGTAATAGTTCTGGTTTAAACATTTGGGCTTAGGGCCAGTTGTTTTACATTAAGAAGGTGTGGTCTGCACTCTTGTGGGAGGAGAGGGTAGATTCTGCCATTCTGAGCTGGGAGTTTCTGGTTAAAGGCTTATTGTGCCTGCTTATTTGAACTGTTTCTTTCTGAAATTGGTACACCTTGTCTGCTGTAGCACAAGACTAGATTCAGACCTGCTGAATCTAGCTTTGTTTGTATAACTTGAACACTAATCTAGGCCATCTTTTTCTGGAGAAGGTTCCCCTGCACCGTAGTGGCAGGAGTGTGCAATTAGAACTTGTCTGATCGAAGACTGCTGGAACGGGGCTCAGTTTTTAGCTTTTTATTGGTTAATTGGTTAATTTGTTTAAATCAGTTTGCTCATTTGCTACTGTTATATTAAAAAAATACACTTTATACATCGCCGCTTAGCTAGGGTTAAATTATTCCTGGCGTCATAAAGTCTGCTCTTTCCCTTAGAACTAGCCAGTTTTTTAGTTTTAGCACTCAAATCAGTTTCTTTGAGCTCAGCACTTGTTCAGGACTCATTGTAAGCACAAAATAAGCTACAAATTACTACAGCAGTCAACTTTCCTCACTTGTCTGGAGGAAAACAGTTTTTAGTACTTAATAAATAAGCACCTATCCAGGCATGTCTATGGGTCAGCTCCCAATGTTTTCTCCTGTCTAGCTGATGAATATAGGCATCTTTAGGCAATGCAGCAATTGCCTCATCTACACAGACAACCCTCTCCTCCTACCACCCAGCACTACAACCTATGAGAGATGCACTTATATAGCCAAACTGGAAGCAAAGCTCTCTTCACCCAAGACTGGACTAGACAGTTAAGAGGAGAGGGTAAACACTTGCACCACACTACACTCATCACATAGTCCATCAAAACCTACACCACCAAAACACACACATAGAAACACAAAACACACACCTACATTCACAGAGACTCTCAATAAAAATCTTCCCAAGCAACAGAGACCTCCAAAGTAAAAATGCAAGCAAGCTCCACCCCCGAACACAACCCAAATGACACATAGCCCAAAAACTCAGTGTGCCACCCAACCACAGCCCATAAGGCATAACAACGTACCCAACACTCTAGCCATAGGTGACTCTATAGTCATGCATACTGATGTTCCACTCACTGGGCTAAACAAGGAGAAAGTTACTGTTGGCTGCCTGTCGGGTGCAGGATGTGCCACATAATGCATGCACTCAGGTCACTCCACAACAAGTACAAATATGACTCTATTCAACCATCTGTCATTGTCCATGTTGGTATGACTCTAGCCCTGAGTAGCATCCTGCCATCACCCAGAATGATACCACAGTACAAGGACAAAATGATTGACTTCAACAATTGGCTAAGCTTTTGGTGTAATTCTAAGGGGATTCAGTATCTGTCTGCCTGGGATGACATGACTGACAGACCACGATGCTTTGCCAGAGATGGCCTGCACCTGTCACCCTTGGGATTCCAGATACTGGCTAAGGCTCTTGATATCCCTATAGTGCCTTTTTTAGGCAAGATTCAAATGTCAAATTCACCACCTTAACAGGTACAAGCAAGCAAAATCTGAGGATAATGCTACTCAATGCTAGAAGTCTAAACCTTAAAATGCACTCACTTGAGACACTCCTTAAAATGGAGAACATCTATATCTGTGCAGTGACAGAGACCTGGTTCAAGGCTCTAGAGAGCACCCCTGCATTACCAGGCTATAATTCAGACCACACCTTTCGGCCACCTAACCTGGACCGAAACACTAAAGGTGGAGGTGCATCCATATTCATTAAGGATATCTACACCTCCAGGCTAGTTACTCAGCATAATGCATCCAAGATTATCCACTTTAGGTTCATAGGTTGGTACTAAGCTAACTGCCCTTGCGAGCCATTTTAAGCCTAGCCAATTATCCCTTGTGAGACTCAAACCCTGCACCTTGTATTTGTAAGGTAAACACCTTAACCATTAGGCCACCCTCACAACCATCAGAATTTGGGGGTGGTGGCTTAAACCTCATAGTCTGTCAGTTTGTAGACTGAGTATTCTCAAAGTGGTCAGATTCTTTAGTGTCATCTAGGTGTATCTTCTCTTCATAAAGTGTCAATGGGTCCCGAATAAAAAGGTGAGCGATATGCTGTGCCAACAGATGATCAATACCTTTTATAACTAGCAAAGAATATATGTCTTTAGCTATAATTAAAGGAAGGTGACTATATTTTTCTCCACATTTAGACAAATAACTGTCAATGGAATCGTATCTGGATTTACTGATTCTGTATTTGTTGTTCTTTAAAGGCTCTAAGCCCCTTTCTTCTCTAGTATGATCATCGACAGAAGCAGCAATAACTCCCCATCGACAATCTATATTAGATACGTACCCTCTGTAAAATGGAGATGCAGCACTTAAGGCCATCACAATCGGGCAAATTGTAGCTAACTGGTCATAAAGTGCAACTAACTCTGGGCAAGACCGCAATCCAAATTGTAGCTTGCTACAGATCCCCCACCATGCCCCAGGATTCCCACTCCTCATTTCTTGATACACTGGAAAATATTACAGTACAAACCTAACACCCTAATAATGGACGATTTCAACCATCCCACCATTAACTGTGAAAACTACTCATGTACCAACTCCTTTGCTCAACGTTTTCTGGAATTCATAAATTCCAGCGCATTGGATCAACTTATTCACAACCCCACCAGGGGCTGCAATATCCTAGACCTGGTCATCACCAACATGGGAGACTGGTGTTCTACACCAGAGGTCAATTCCTTGTTGGTCAAATCCGACCACAAGCTAATCACCCAAGACATCTACATCCCACCCCCAGCCCCCAGCCCCCATTAGGGAAACCACCATAAAAGAATTTCCAAAGCCAACGTCACGCTTCTTAAGACAGAAGTGCCAAACTTCATGACACCCATGCAGACGGACAAAATATGCTGACTCCTACACACAAATGCACTTTATAAGCACTTACACAATTACATGGGTTGTGCTATCCCTAACAGAACCAAGATGCTATCCTCCAAAAAAAAGGAAGCCAATCTGGTGGTCCCCTGCCATAAACATACTCTGCAACAGAAGAAATAAACTGCTGCAAAAAAAGAGTAAAATCCCATGATTGAAGGAACTCCCTGGTCAGCCTCAGTAAGAAGCTAAGATCTCTCATAAAATCCTCCAAAGCTAGTTACGAAAACAAAATCACCACTTTTTCTAAAGCAACCACAAAGCATTCTATAGCTATGTCAAGAATCTCAATGGCAGCACTCCGATCTGCTCTGAGTTTCAGCACACTGGCATGAAATATACAGAACCAACTGATATTGCCAACAACTTGGCAGATAGGATCAGTGCCCCCCTCTCACCCCCTAAAGGGGCCATCTCTATAGTGGAAGAATGCAAAGTTCCTGTAATTACGGCTGCACAGGTAAAAAACACACTCTCCAAAGCCAAGAATACAGCATCCATGGGACCTGGCAACAACCCAGGCTGCGTTCTACATGAACTACAGAATGAACTGGCACTGTGCCTAAGTACCATGTTCAATCATAGCCTCACCTCAGGCTTTGTGCCCACTGAATGGCACTCAGCAATGGTTATCCCACTCCACAAAAGGGGATCCACCATGGGCCCCAGGAACTACCACCCCATTAACCTGATGAGCCTGGTCTGCAAGGCCATGGAATGTATCATCATGGAACTTATAAACAAAGACATTGGTAATCTGCAAACTCTGGAGCCCACCCAGTTTGGGTTTGTAAAAGGCAGATCATGTCTCCTAAACCTGATAGACTTCTTTGAAGCAGTCACCAAAGCCATAGATGAGAGTAAGGTGGTTCACACAGCCTATCTAGATCTAGCCAAGGCTTTCAACACCATCCCCCACTCTGGAATTATAGATAAACTCACTAAACTAGGTATAAATCCGTATGTCACAAGACAGGTTGCCAACTGCCTCACTGACAGAACCCACACTGTGAAAGTAGCAGACTCCAAATCCGACTTCAGACCAGTGACAAGTGGAGGACCACAGGGTTCAGTCCTGGGTCCTCTCCTGTTTGGTATCTACTTCTCTGAAGTACAGGTCAACACAGCAGGTCTTTGACTAATGAAGTTTGCGGATGACTGCAAACTAGGAGCTATAATCAAAACTCCTAATGATGTGGACATCCTACAAAAGGGCCTCACTGAGATAGATGCCTGGTGTCAAAGCCATGGCCTCAAGCTCAATGCCAAAAAGTGCATTGTCGTCCCTTTCAGCAAAAACTCTGTACCCATGAACTACCACATAGGTGGTAGTCTACTTAACACTGAAAGTGTGATAAGAGACCTTGGGACACAGGTGGACAGTAGTCTCTCCTTTGATAATTACATTGCCACAGTAGTCAGGAAATCCTTCTATGTGGCACACCTCATCACAAAAGGTTTCTCATCCAGGAAAAAAGAGGTCATTGTTCCCCTCTACTCATCACTCATTAGACCCATTATAGAGTACAACGTCCCTTTTGGTAAGTACCTCACAAGACATCTACAATGACTGGAAAGGCAGTAGAAATACCTCACAAAGAGGATTACCAACCTCAAACAGATGCCCTACGCAGACCATCTAAAAAAACTCCAGCTTTACTCCATCGCATATCGCCTTCTTAGAGGTGATCTCTGCCTAACATACAAAGTTATGTCAAACCCAGAGCTGTTGCACATGCTCTACTTAAAGAAATCCCAACCCTCCAAGCTACACGCTCTAGGGACCTAAACTTGTCACCACGACAAACAGAACATGCTGGAGGGATAGATTCCTGTCTCAGAGACTTCCCATGCTCTGGAAAAGACTACCTATCTATATCAAACAAAGCTCCTCATTAGCACTCTTCAAGAAAAATCTTGATGATTGGATGGGAAATAGGAAATTCACGCCGGGGATCACTTCTGGGGCTCTGCTCGACAGTGACACAGGAAAATCATTTTCTTGGGTGGCGAAAGCCAGGGTACCTTTTTGGCTGGGCTTGTGTAGGCCCTAGGGTGAATAGCCTAGTACCTACCTATGAACCTATGAACCTATGAATCTATATGTTGTTCTTTTCTTCCTTCCCAACGTATGGACTGTCTGCTTGAAAAAAAATCTTATAATCCTCCACGCGTAGGGTGTTTTCCTTTACTTAAGCTGATTTCCCAACATCTTATGTATTTTCAGTAATAAAAGATCCATCTTCCAGGTTCTGCAGGGCTTTGGTTATCTTATACCCTGAATTTTTAGTAGTACAGGATTGTGGTCAGAGAGACAGAGAGGTGATCACATGGCAGCATTGCCTGTACATTAGCTGCATTACTAAGGATATAATCCAGATGGCTGGCACAGTCTTCCTTAGGGGCCAAAATGTGTAATCTTTTTCTCCTTGGTGTGAGGCTTGCCATAAATCAACCAGAGCAAAGTATTTTATAAGGTTATTAGCTTTGTGTGTGCTAAATGTAGAAGCTTTAGCTTAACTGCAAGAAATATGTTCAATGTCAAATTAGGCACAATATTAAAATCCCCACCTATACAACTTGCACAGGATCCTTTATCGGTTTGCTTTACTACCTCAGCAAACTGACTAATGGAATACAGAGTGTCTTTATTTCGGCCATTGAAACTGGCCATTAACACGGGCCACTTGTCAGAGCCAACCTTAAGTATGAATTGACTACCTTCGATATATTTGAACTTAGCCAGAAGTGACTAGGGTTACCACCTGTCCCACTTTGTGAGGGACAGTCTCTCTTTGGGCAGTTGTGTCCTGCAAAAAAATTGAAAAAATGGCAAATGTCCTGAGATTTTAGGACAGAAATATTTCCTGTATTTTATGTAATAGTTGCATAAAACAGTCATTCTGTATCTGAAACACCTAAATGTTATACGAAACAGAATAAGCAACGAAAATGCTACAAGAATAACCTTTTATTTAGGCATAAAAGTGAAGTTCTGTCCTTTGTACTTGCTGTGGGTATGTTTTGCCCTGCAAAATCTGACATTTGTACCTAAAATGTCCAACTTTGGGCATTTGAAAAGGTGGCAACCCTAGAAGTGACCAATTAAGAGAGGCTGACTGACTAATGTGAGAAACCCTGTTGGTGAAGTGTGCAAAATGTTAGGCACCCTAACCAGTTCATATTTTAACCCCCCCCCCCCACCTTTGCCAGAAGCGTTTTAAACTGGTTTCATGTAGAAAAACAATGTGCAAAACTTGATTTTTCAGAAAGGAAAGACAGGCAGATCATTCGTGTCTTAAAGTTAACGCTCTAACACTCCATAAATGAACTCTGACCACAGCAGGTAGTAAACCTGTAGAAGCTGATGGTACACAGGAGACAAACTGGGGAACAACAGCACTGGCATTTTTATAGGCATTATTAGACAACTGCAGCATAACAGGGAGTCACACCAATTGTATAACTACTAATGGAAATTACTATCATAGTAAACAGGGCTTGCCCTAGAGATAAAATACTTTATTAGTCCAACAGAGGGCAGTGATCTGAGGCCTAGGGAGAAACTCTTTTTGTTAAGCAGACTGAAAGAGTACCCCCTTTCCTGGGACTGATCGCTTCATAAAAGGCCTCTGTTTAACAACGCACCAGTAGGTTTATAGGTAGGTACTAGGCAATCAGCCCAAGGGCCTACGTAAGCCTAGCCAGCAAGGTTCCCTGGCTTACACCACCCAAGAAAGTTATTTTCCTGTGCCACTGCCAAGCAGAGACACAGAAGTGATCCCCGGGGTGTATTTCCTCTTTCCCAACCACTCATCAAGATTTTTCTTGAAGCGTGCTAATGAAGAACTTTGCTTGACATAGATGGGTAACTTGTTCCAGAGAATAGGAAGTCTCTGGGACAGGAATCTATCCCTCCTGCATGTCCTGTTTATTGTGATGACAAGGTTTAGGTCCCTAGAGTGTTTAGCTTGGAGGGATTGAGATTTCTTTAGGTGTAGCATGTCCAACAGCTCTTGGATTGACATAGCTTTATATGTTAGGCAGAGATCACCTCAGAGTAGGCAATATGCGATGGAGTAAAGCTGGAATTTTTTGAGGCGGTCAGTGTAGGGCATTTGTTTGAGGCCAGTAATCCTCTTTGTGAGGTACTTCTGTGGCCTTTCCAGCTGCTGCAGATGTCTTGCGAGGTACATTCCAAAAGGGGCATTGAACTCTATAATGGGTCTAATGAGTGATGAGTAGAGGGGAAAAATTGCCTCTTTTTTCCTGGATGAGAACCCTTTTATGATGAGGTGTGTCACACAGAAGGACTTCTTGACTACTGTGGTGATGTGACTATCAAAGGAGAGACGACTGTCCACCTGGGTCCCAAGGTCTCTTATCATGCATTCAGTGTTAAGTAGATTACTGCCTATGTGGTAGTTCATGGGAACAGAGTTTTTACCAAAGGGATGATACTGCACTTTTTGGCATTGAGCTTGAGGCCATGGCTCTGACACCAGGCATCTGTCTCAGTGAGGCCCTTCTGTAGGATGTCTACATCAATTGGGAACATGACTATGTCTCCTAGTTTGCAGTCATCTGTGAACTTCATTAGCCAGAGGCCTTCTGTGTTAGCCTGTACTTCAGAGAAGTAGATACTAAACAGGAGAGGTCCCAGGACGGAACCCTGTAGTACTCCACTTGTCACTGCTTTGAGGTCAGATTTGGAGTCTGCAACTTTTACAGTGTGGGTTCTGTCAGTGAGCCAGTTGGCAACCCATCTTGTGATGTAGGGATTTATACCTATAGTTTAGTGAGTTTAGCTATAATTCCAGAATTGGGGATGGTGTTGAAAGCCTTGGCAAGGTCAAGATAGGCTGTGTGAACCAACTTGCCCTCATCCATGGCTTTGGTGACTGCCTCAAAGAAGTCGATCAGGTTCAGGAGGCATGATCTGCCTTTCACAAACCCGAACTGGGTGGGATCCAGAGTTTGGAGGTTACCAATGTCTTTGTTTATGATTTCCATGATGATACATTCCATGGCCTTGCAGACCAGGCTCGTCAGGTTAATAGGTCGATAGTTCTTGGGATCAGTAGAGGCTCCCTCTTTGTAGAGTGGGATAACTGTTGTTGTGCACCATTTAGTGTGAACAAAGCCTGATGCAAGGCTATTATTGAACATGGTGCTTAAGTGGGGAGCCAGTTAGTTCTGAAGTTCATGTGAAATGCAGCCTGGGATGTTATCCAGTCCCATGGATTCTGTATTGTATAGAGATATGCAAACTAAGCAAAAAAAGAAAAAAACAAAACAAAGAGTGGGGTGGTATAGGGGGAATGGAGTGTTAACATAGCCGTCCCAAAAGCTTTCACCCTATAAAAATTCACATCTATAAATGCTGACCCAGACTGGCATTTATACATAATATAAATAAATGGGACAGAAAAAAAAAAAACAGGAGCTGAGCACAGACAATCATCAAGTCTACAGCTCCAATTTGAGTTACATTTCATAAGTTCATAAGTTCATGAAAAAGTTATACACCATTTAGGCAAAAAGGCCATTTAAGAATGCTGATTCAGTCAAATCAGGATAGTATACCTTTGAATCAAACCATGTATCTAACTTTTTTTGAAAGATCAAATGAGTTTCATGTTTTCTACATCCAGAGGAAGTTTATTCCTTAATCTAGGAATCATCAGAGTTATATACCTTGCTCTCAATGCAATGCTTATGAATTTAGCTTGAAGCATACAGTTTTGATGTTTATGTGTTTTACTATTACCATTAATACTGATGTCAAATATTGCTTGATGTAATTCATTACAGAATGCTTTATAACCAAAAATAAATTTCCCTCTGAGATATCTATAATGTACTGGATACAACTTTAATTTAGTGTATCTCTCTCCATAAGTTTGGCCTTCCAATAATTTAATTCTCAAAGTGAACATACTTTGCACATGTTCACGTTTTGTTAAATTACCTTTGCTATAAATACAAAAGGCATTATTATATTCAAACAGTCTTATAAATGTTTTGTACAATTCCACTTTATACTGATCATCACTTAAAAAGATATTTTTTCAATATTAAATGTAATTATTTTGTGACTTTAGCTGTATTTTCATTACCATGCTTTACTGATGATAAATTTGATGACATTTCCAGGGATTCAATAAACTATGTGTAGGCTTCGCACAAAGCCTGCATAGACCCCAGGATTCAATAAGTGTTTTTCTCCATGCAGAAATACTGTAGCAGCTCCTGCATGGAATATGGCCACCGAGCGATCCAGTAAACAAGGCTGGGGGCATACACAAGAGTGCTAGCACTATTCTTGCATGGACACCACTGAATAATGCTAGTTACCTCATTTACTGGTTAAAAACATGCAAATGAGGTGAATTAGCAATTCAGTAAGCGGGCAGGCATCCATGCAACAGTGCGAGGTGCAGGAATGTATTTGGCTACTAGCCAATACATTTCTGCAAAAATGAAAACTGAGTCATGACAGCTCAAAGTAAAGCATGTATTATAATCCATAGGCATGCCAATGGCCAAATATATGGCCATTGGCATGGAAAAGTGTTGCAAAAATATAAAAATAAAAGTTTTATTTTTTTGGCTGATTTTGGCTGTTTAAGTACAGGGCAGTGGTGTGCAAACTGGATCGTGCTGAAAATGAAAAACAAATGTGAAAAGACAGTTTTAAGTGAAATGTCCATTTTTCCATTATAGTCCATGCCATTTAGAATCAAAACAATAACAGGTAACATTGGTTGCTATGGAGGAAGGCTCTGGTGTAGTGGTGTAACTAGGGACTAAGGTCGTGGGTATGCAAATGAGCAAATTTTATTGAATCAGCAAATGGGAGACCAGTCTCTGGCTGCACCTAACTGTGTAGGAGCTGTAAGGCAGTGGTGTAAGCAGGAGAAGCAGTTGACATGAAAAGGGGGTGTATCATGCTTGGTATAAGCACATTGGAGCTCCACAGCTTCCATTTGAGCTGAACTTAGCTCAGCACAGCTAAGCAAGGGGGTGTGTCTGAGGCTGTATTTACTTATTCCATGAAATGAGGAGCGTGTTTGTGTCCAGGGGAGGGCCATTTCTACTTCAAAGCATTTACTTTAGCTAAACAGGTTTGCACGGCATGCATCAGGTCTAAAACAAAACAAAAAAACCTAGAAATAGCAGATCTGTTTACATTTGAGCAGCGGGTTTGCATGGCGCTCCTCAGGGCTTAAAAGGGGCAGAAATGGGAAGGGAAAAAATGGGAAATAGCAGAATAAAGGCAATCAAGTACAAATAAAAAAGCAAGTAGGTGGAATGTATCATAGCCAGCCAATCATACAGGCAGCATCTACAGCACAACAGTATAAACTGTGCAAACACCTTTCAGTCTGTTTTTCCCACAAACTCTGCACCATTGGTGTACACATGTGGGGGAATTTTAACCAACAAAATGTTAGTAGCTGCTGTCACTTTGATACATCAGTATGTGCTAGAGGCTGCAGCGGTGAGGAGGATAATGCTGACAACTGCCCCAGACTGAGGAGGAGAAGAAGAGTATTCAGACCCAGGGTAACCTACTAGGGGCTACATGACCTGGAGATAGTAGAGCGCTACAGGGTGGACAGAGACATACTTCAGCAAATCATCGAGCTGTGCCGGCCTCAAGTCAGACCCAGAGCCAACAGAGGTGAACCCATTCCAATGAATACCAAGGTATGTGTAGCTTTAAGAATACTAGCCACAGGTACTTTCCAAAGACCTACTGGGGACATCATGGGGGTCTCACAGGCATCTGCATCCAGGGTACACCACCACTTTCTGGATGCCATGCTACTAAATGCTGTTGAGCACATTTACTTCCCCAGCACCCGAGAGGAGTTGACCAGCAATATGCACCTCTTCCACCATGTAGCTGAATACCCAGAGGTGCTGGGTGCCATAGACTGCACACACATCCACATCAAAACACCACCCAGTGAGCAAGGTAGGGTCTACATACACCACAAGGGCTTCCCCTCCATCAACTGCCAGGTCATGTGCAATACCCAGGGCATTATCATGAAAGTGTGTGCTGGCAGCGCTGGAAGCTATAAACAACTCCCACAACTGGCATTCCTCACAGCTGTATCAGGGATTTTCCAGGGAAGATATCCTGTATGACCATCTAGTGGGGAATGCTTGCTATGCACTGAAGCTGTGGATGATGGCACCTATCAGAAATGTGCACACACCCACTCAAGAATGACATAATGAGGCACACATACAAACCAGGAACATTACAGAGCACGTGTTTGGGATGCTCGTCATGGTTCCGCTGCCTTGATATATCTGGTGGAGCCTTGCAGTATTCTCCAGTCACATGTGCACACATGTTCATAGTATGTGCCATGCTACACAATATGATCCTGTGGAAACAGCTGCAGCAGGAACAGCACAGGGAAGGGCCACACAGCCCCCCACCATTGCCAAGGTCCCCACAGGCACAGAGGGACTCGGAGAAGGAACCCCCTGAGCCAGCTCCTGTAGGAAGATGGAGGCATGCCCAGTATGGCATGGCCTTGGCAAAGAGGCATCACATAGCACACATACTGACACTGTAGGCACCCAGGGACTGACACCTCTCTCTGACTCACACACACAATAAAAAAGGGTGACAGACACATCACACTATCTGTAACTTACCATGTATAGGCAGTGTACTGTGTACATCCAACATAGACAGCCCTCAAGCACTGCCCACACAACTGCAGCAGGCAAAAGGTAAGTCATTCTTCTTAACAATAAATGAATGTATCAGTATGTTCTGGTAGCATATCTATGGTATTGGTGCATGCATGCAAGGAAATGGGGTGGATTACTGGGATAGCAGCATACAACTGAGAGCTATGTGGGACACCAATACTGGTCTCCCCACACTATGCAGTAGTACCCAAGGTGGCAAATCCCACTGCAGTATATGTGGGGGGTCAACTAACTGGGGGGCATAGGTCACAGGCATGGATGTCAGTGTGGGGGTCCCTTACTCACCCCTCAGCCTCACCCAGCAAGTCAGATGTAGAAAACCATAAAGAAATGTCTGGCAAAGGCCCACAAATGGTGACAATATTGAATTACTCCCCTACAGATTTACACAGTGATAGCACAGCAGGGCTTAAGTTCATAGGTTCATAGGAAGGTACTAGGCTATCGGCCCTAGGGCCTATACAAGCCTAGCCAAAAAGATACCCTGGCTTTCCCACCCAAGAACATTATTTTCCTGTGCCCCGGTCAAGCAGAACCACAGAAATGATCCCTGGGGTGAATTTCTTATTACCCATCCAATCATCAAGATTTTTCTTGAAGAGTGCTAATGAGGAGCTCTGTTTGACATAGATAGGAAGTCTGTTCCAGAGTATGGGAAGTCTCTGAGACAGGAATCTATCCCTCCAGCATGTTCTGTTTATTGTGGTGACAAGGTTTAGGTCCCTAGAGCATGTAGCTCGGAGGGACTGGGATTTCTTTAAGTAGAGCATGTGCAACAGCTCTGGGTATGACATAACTTTGTATGTTAGGAAGAGATCGCCTCTGAGTAGGTGATATGCGATGGAGTAAAGCTGGAGTTTGAGTCGGTCTGTGTAGGGCATCTGTTTGAGGCCCGTAATCCTCTTTGTGAGGTATTTCTGTGGCCTTTCCAGTTGTTGTAGATGTCTTGTGAGGTACACACCAAAAGGGGCACTGTACTCTATAATGGGTCTAATGAGTGATGAGTAGAGGGGAACAATGACCTCTTTTTTTCTGGATGAGAAACCTTTTGTGATGAGGTGTGCCAAGTAGAAGGATTTCCTGACCACTGTGGTGATGTGATTATCAAAGGAGAGACTACTGTCCACCTGTGTTCCAAGGTCTCTTATCACACTTTTGGTGTTAAGTAGACTACCGCCTATGTGGTAGTTCATTGGTACAGAGATTTTACCAAAGGGGATGACAATGCACTTTTTGGCATTGAGCTTGAGGTCATGGCTTTGACACCAGGCATCTGTCTCAGTGAGCCCCTATTGTAGGATGTCCACATCATTAGGAGTTTCAATTATGGCTCCTAGTTTTCAGTCATCTGTGAATTTAGTTAGCCAAATACATTCTTTGTTATACTGCACTTTAGAGAAGTAGATACCAAACAGGAGAGGACCCAGGACTGAACCCTGTGGTACTCCACTTGTCACTGGTCTGAAGTCTGCTACTTTCACAGTGTGGGTTCTGTCAGTAAACCAGTGGCAACCCATCTTGTGATTTATACCTAGTTTAGTGAGTTTATCTATAATTCCAGAGTGGGGGGGTGGTGTTGAAAGCCTTGGCGAGATCTAGATGGACTGTGAGAATCACCTTACCCTCATCTATGGCTTTGGTGACTGCTTCAAAGAAGTCTATCAGATTTAATAGACATGATCTGCCTTTTACAAACCCAAACTGTGTGGGGTCCAGAGTCTGGAGATCTCCAATGTCTTTGTATATGAGTCCCATGATGATACGTTCCATGGCCTTGCAGACCAGGTTCATCAGGCTCATGGGGCAGTAGTTCCCAGGGTCTGTTGTGGCCCCCCTTTGTGGAGTGGGTTAACCGTTGCTGTGTGCCATTCAATGGGCATAAAGCCTGAGGTGAGGCTATGATTGGACATGGTACTTAAGTGGGGTGCCAGTTCATTCTGTAGTCCATGTAGCAGGCAGCCTGGGATGTTGTCAGGTCCCATGGATGCTGTGTTCTTGGCTTTGGAGAGTGAGGTTTTTACCTGTGCAGCCATGATTACAGGAACTTTGCATTCTTCCGGTATAAAGATGGGCCCTTTAGGGGGTGAGAGGGGTTAAAGTTAGCACTAAACCTATCTACTAGGATGTTGGCAATATCAGTTGGTTCTGTATATTTAGTGTCATTGTGCTGTAACTCAGAACAGATCTGAGTGTTGCCATTGAGATTCTTGACATAGCTATAAAATGCTTTGTGGTTGTCTTTTGAATCAGTGGCGATTTTGTTTTCATAACTAGCTTTGGAGGATTTTAGGAGGGATCTCAGCTTCTTACTGAGGCTGACCAGGGAGTTCCTCCAATTGTGGGATTTTACTCTTTTTTGCAACAGTTTCTTTCTTCTGTTATAGAGTTTGTTTATGGCAGAAGATCACCAGATCATCTTCCTTTTTTTTTGGAGGATAGCATCTTGTTTCTGTTAGGGATAGCACGATCTATGCACTTGTATAAGTGCTTATAAAGTGTATTTGTGAAGGATTCAGCAGTCGTACCTCCATTGTCCATCTGCATGGGTGTCATGAAGTTTACCACTTCTGTCTTAAGAAGCGTGAAGTTGGCTTTGGAGAAATTATTTACAGTTGTTTTCCTAATGGGGGATGGGAGCGGGATGTGGATGTCTAGGGTGATAAGCTTGTGGTCTGATCTGACCAACGAGGAGCTGACCTCTGGTGTGGAACACTGGTCACCCATGTTGGTGATGACCAGGTCTAGGATATTGCAGTCTCTGGTGGGGGTGTGTATAAGTTGATCCATGGCACTGGAATTTATGAATTCCAGAAAACATTGAGCAAAAGAGTTGGTACATGAGTATTTTTCCCAGTTAATGGTGGGGTAGTTGAAATCACCCATTATTAGGGTGTTGGGTTGCACCTTAATATTTTTCAGTGTATCAAGAAAAGAAGAGTGGGAATCCTGGGGCATGGTGGGGGGGTCTGTAGCAAGCTCAATCTGGATTGCGGTTTTGCCCAGAGTTAGTTGAACTTGGATAATCTCGGATGCATTATGCTGAGCAACTAGCTTGGAGGTGTGGATATCCTTAATGAATATGGAAACGCCTCCACCTTTAGTGCTTCGGTCCGGGTTTGGTGGCCGAAAGTTGTGGTATGAATTATAGCCTGGTAATGCAGGGGTGCTCTCTGGAGCGTTGAACCAGGTCTCTGTCACTGCACAGATGTCGATGTTCACCATTTTAAGGAGTGCCTCAAGTGAATGCATTTTGAGGTTTAGACTTCTGGCATTGAGTAGCATTACCCTCAGATTTTGCCTGCTTGTACCTGTTACGGTGGTGAATTTGTCATTTGAACCTTGCCTAAAAAAGGCACTATAGGGGTGGCAAGAGCCTTTGCCAGTATCCAGAATCCCAAGGGTGACAGGTGCAGGCCATCTCTGGAAAAGCAGAGTGTCTGTCGATCATGTCATCCCAGGCAGACAGATAATGGATTAATTTTTCTAACATTGAAGTGAATCAAGATGTAGCAAACTTATTATCTAAAGGTTATACTTTTGTTCCATCTAAAGCATTTTATTTCACATCTGTTATGCTAGATATGAAGTTATTTTTAAGAAAATTATTTTTTCTTTGATGTATCAGGATACTATATATAATGAGCCAAGAAAGTTTAATATTTCCAGCACCTTTAATCCCCCCATGCATCCTAAACTGATATTGTATGAGAAAATGTGTGAATATCAGTTAAAGAATTTAGATAAATGGAATAAAAAGATTGATTATTTTTCAAATTTAAGTATTAATGAGCAAAATATTTTAAAAGCATTACAAAAAGAGAAAATTCGAATTATGAAGCCAGACAAGGGAGGAGGTGCAGTTATTATGAGTAATGAGATGTATAATCAAAAAATGGAAATTATTCTAAAGACAGATACATATGAACAAGTATCATTAAATGAATTAAATTTAGCTTATAAGAAAATTTATACGCAAATTAATGAGATGTTCTTAGAAAGGCGGATAGATATAGATTTATATAATTGTTTAAATATTACAGTTCCTAGGATTCCTATTTTCTTTGGAAATCCAAAAATTCATAAAAATTTACTAGATCCTCCGATGCGTCCGTTAGTAGATGGAAGAGATTCCATTACCTCAGCATGTGCCAAGTATGTCAATTATGAGTTAAAAAAGATAGTGAAGAAAGAGAAATACATTTGTAAAGACTCACGGACTTTTTTAGAACATATGAATGATATAAAATTTGTCAATGAGGATATTCTGGTAACTATAGACGTATGTGACCTCTACACAGTGATCCCTCAAAACATAGGTCTTGAATGGATTGGTGAAGTATTATTTCAATATTCTATCAACCAAAAATTAATTAATTATTGAACTTTTGGAATTAATTTTAAGCAATAATTATATTATTTTTGAAAAGAAATATTATATCCAAAGAAAAGGGATAGCTATGGGTTCACCGTGTGGAGGCACATATGTGAATTTAGTTATGGCATTCTGGGAGAAAAAAATATATATTTAATAGTAAATATAATATATTTATTAAATCTTATCACCGCTTTCAAGATGATATCAGTCTTACTTGGAATAATAGTATAGATATTTTAAATGAATTTTTAGTTTATATTAATGAAACTATCTCTTTTTTTAAATTTACATGGAATATAAGTAATAATAATATTAATTATTTAGATATCAGTTTTAATTAAAGATTATGAAAATAAAACTTATATTTCGTTAATTCATAGGAAAGAATAATATTATAATAGTTTTCTCCATTATAGTAGTGCACATCCAGAACATCAGAAAAAATCAGTTATTAAAGTGCATCTTGTAAGACCTGCTCGAATGATTACCAATTTTGCTGAATTTCAAATAGAGTGTAATTTTTTTACAAAATATGTTTATCCACCCATATTAATTGATAATCTAATTACTGAAGTAACACAAAAAAGAATAAATGGCTATTTTAGTCCTATTTTAAAGGGGATTAATATGAATGTTAGCATTTTAGAAAATGGAAATCCAAATATAATAACTACCCTTAAAGTAGAAACTAGGAATAATTTTACAATAAATAATAATTTAATGGTACATAATGAAAATTATAATGAATTTACAAAGGCTTTGGTTATTACATTTACACAAGAATACCAAATAATAAGGGAAATAATTATGAATAACTGGGGAATTTTAATGGATGATCCCCAGTGCAAAAAACATATTAGTGGATTTCCTAAAATTGTTTATAGAAAAGGGAAAAGTTTTAAAGACTTATTCATAGGTTCATAGGTTCATAGGTTGATACTAGGCTATCTGCCCTAGGGCATTTATAAGCCTAGCCCATAGATATATGGCTTTCGCCACCCCTTTAGTTTGAATAAAACTATGCCTATTATTTTGCTGTGCCTCTGTCAAGCAGTGACACTGAAGTAATCCCTGGGGTATATCTGCGATCTCCCATCCATTGGTCAAGATTCCTCTTGAACAAGGCCAGCGAGGTGCTCTGCCTCACATGTACTGGGATTTTGTTCCACAGCATAGGGAGTTTCTGGGTGATGAATCTGTCCCTCCAGCACATCCTATTAATAACCGTGTCAAGGTTTAAGTCTCCCGCCCTTGTGGTTCTGAGGGATCTAGATTTTTGAGGTGAAGCATATTCATCAAATCTGGGTTTGACATGGCCTTATATGTCAGGCACAGGTCACCTCTGAGCAAGCGGTATGAGACTGAATAGAGCTGGAGTTCTTTCAGTCGGGCAGCATAAGACATATTTTTGAGACCCTTTATCCTCTTGGTGAGGAACTTTTGGGGCCTTTCCAGCTGCTGCAGGTGTCAGGTCAGATACATTCCGAATGGGGCATTGTACTCAATCATAGGTCTAATGAGTGATGAGTACAGGGGGACGATGACCTCCCTTGATCTAGATGTGAATCCCTTCATGATCAGGTGGGCAATATAGAAGGTTTTCCTGACTACTTTAGCAACATGAGTGTCAAACGAAAGGCTAGTGTCAACCTGGGTCCCCAGGTCCCTGATGACTTCTTCTGTGCTCAGTGGATTGCCACCTATATGATAGCTAGGGGTAACCTTGTTTTTCTCGAAGGGTATGACTATGCATTTCTTGGCGTTTAACTTTAGGCCATGGCTCTGGCACCAGTCATCCATTTCTGTGAGGCCCTTCTGAAGGATATCTGTGTCAGAAGTGTTTTCGACTATGGCGCCCAGTTTGCAGTCAACTGCAAACATTGTCAGCCATAACCCTCCTGTGTTTGCTTGTACTTCAGAAAAGTAGATGCCGAACAAGAGTGGACCCAGGACTGAGCCCTGTGGTACACCACTTGTGACAGGCTTTGAGTCTGACATGGCTCCAGCAACTCTGACCCTGTGGGTTCTGTCACTTAGCCAGTTTGCTACCCATCTTGTGATGTATGGGTTTACATTCAAGCTGATGAGTTTTTCGATGATACCTGAGTGGGGTATTGTGTCGAAGGCCTTTGCCAGGTCGAGGTAGGCTGTATGGACTGCCTTTCCCTCATCAATGGCCTTGGTGACTGTTTGAAAAAGTCAACCAAGTTTAAAGGCATGATCTGCCTTTGACAAAGCCAAACTGGGTTGGATCCAAGGTCTGCAAGTTCCCTATGTCTTTATTTATGAGTTCCATTATGATCCTCTCCATGGCTTTGCAGATAAGGCTTGTCAAGCTAATGGGACGGTAATTTTCAGGGTCGGTGGAGGCACCGCCCTTGTGAAGTGGGACCACAGTCGCGTGCGCCACTCCTTGGGTACATATCCTGAGGTGATGCTAAGATTAAACAGCTGTCCTAACTGTGGGTTTAATTCCTCATTGAGTTCATGGAGCACACAGCCGGGGACACCATCCGGTCCCATGGATGCTGTGTTTTTGCCTTGGAGAGCAGTTCTCACCTGGGCGTTGGAGATGTTTGGGGGGATACAATCCTCTGGTATAGATATCTCTCCTTTTGGGGGGGATGGGGGGAGAAGTTTGCACTGAACCTGTCAGCCAGTATGTTGGCAATGTGTGTAGGTTCAGTAATCTTCACATCATTTTGGACTAATTCTGAGCATATCTGGGAGTTTCCTCCTAGGTTTCTAACATAGCTAAAGAAGGCTTTATGATTGTCTTTTGTGTCCTTGGCGATTTTTCTCTCAAAATTAGCCTTGGATGATTTTATGAGAGCAAAGGTGTCTTACCTTTCAAGGATTTTGCTCTATCTTGTAGTAGCTTCCTCCTTTTGTTGTAGAGCTTGTTTATGGCTGGGGTCCACCAGACTGGACGCTTGCCTTTGGTACAGAGAGTCTTAGTTTTGCTTGGGATTGCCTGATCCATGCAGTCCTGTAGGTGCTGGTAGAAGGCATTTGTAAGTGATTCAGTGGTTTGAGTAATGTTTACCACTGGATCAGGGGCCTTAAAGGAGACCACACTAGTTTTTAGAAGTGTGAAGTCGGCTTTTGAGAAGTTTTTCACTGTGGTCTTTTTTATTTCAGGTTGGGGCGGGATGAGGACCTCCAGCGAGATTAGTTTATGATCTGATCTCACCAGTGAGGGGTATACTTTCGGTGTTGAACATTGTGAACCCATGTTTGTGATGATGAGATCAAGTATGTTTTCTCCTCTTGTGGGGATGGTGACTAGTTGTTCCATGGCATTTGAGTTTATGAATTCCAGGAACCTTTGGGCTAGAGAGTTTGGGCTTGAGTAGTGTTCCCAGTCTATATTAGGGTAGTTGAAGTCACCTAGTATGATGGTGTTTGGAGATACATTTATCCCTCCGTGTTTTCAGGAAGGCCATGTGAGGTTCCTGAGTTTGAGAGGGTGGCCTGTAGCATGCTACAAATTGCAGAGCAGTCTTGCCTATGGTTAATTGCACCTGGATGGTCTCCGATGCATCGTGCGTTGCCACCAACCTTGAGGTGTGGGTGTCCTTTATGAATATGGACACCCCTCCTTTTGGTGTTGTCCGGATTTTGGGGCGGGCATGATATGAGGTGAAACCTGATAGTGCTGGGGTGCTCTCAGGAGCCTTGAACCAGGTTTCTGTCACAGCACAGACATCGATGTTCTCCATACTGAGAAGGGCCTCGAGTGCGTGCATCTTGAGATTGAGACTTCTGGCATTGAGCAGCATTACCCTTAGTTTTTCCTTTTTTGTGTTCTAGGGTGGTAGGTTTAGAATTTGAGCCTTGCCTAAAAAAGGCACTATGGGGGTGGCAAGAGCCTTTGCCAATATCCGGAAGCCCAGGGGTGACAGGTGCAAGCCGTCCCTTGCGAAGCAGCGTGGCTTGTCCAGCATGTCATCCCAGGCAGACAGACATTGGATCCCCTTTGAATGACACCAGAATTTAAGCCAATTGTTAAAGCTGATCATCTTATCACTGTATTGTGGCATCATTCTAGGTGAAGGTAGGATACTGCTCAAGGTCAGGGCCATACCTGCTTGGGCTACATAATCAGAGAGCTCCTCAATGTCTCTTTTCATGTAGTCCAGGGAGGTGCGTCTGAGGTTGTTCACACCAGCATGGACAATGACTGAGTCGTACTTGTACCTGCTCTTGAGAGACCTGAGTGCTTGCGTTATGTGGCGGATTCTAGCGCCCGACAGGCAGCTTACTGTGACCTTCTCCTTACTCAGTCTGGTGCGCGGGGCATCGGTGTGTCTGACTATGTAGTCACAAATGGCTAGTGTGTCTGGCATTGTGTTTGGCCTTAAGGGCTGTGACTGTTTGACACTCTGACTGTGTGGTCTATGTGCTGCATGTGTTTGGTCCTGAGGTGGTAGTTGTTTGGGTGTCTGCTTTGGTGGCCTCTGCTGTTTTGGTAGATTTTTGATCAGAGCCTCCGAGTATGTCTTTGTGTGATTATGTGTATGATTTGAAGTTGTGATGGTACTATGTGTGACTGGGTATGTAGTGTGTGTGGTTTCCTTCTCCTCCTGTCTGGTCTTGCCAGTCCTGTGTTGAGAGAGCTCAGCCTCCAGTTTGGCCATATAATTGCATCTCTCGCATGTATTTGTGTTTTGTGGGAGAAGGAGAGGACTGTCTGTGTACATGAGGCAATTGTAACATTGCCTCAATATTCCCAGGTTCACCAGTTGAGCAGGAGAGGACACTAGCAACTGATCCCTCGACATGCTAGAAGTAATAGTTAAAAAAACTTACAAAAGTCTCCAAGGGATGTGGGTTCTAGGCTGGTGGGGTACTATCTCTAATAAAAGTGCTTTATCAAGGTGCAAGTACTGTAGGAGCAAGTGCTAGGCTTTAGAGATAGGGAATAGTCTACTTGGGAGTCAAGTAGAGATGAACTTTTTAGTTATAGGATACGCTGGTTAGATCAGCAATACAGTTCGAGGAAGGTAGTTATAAGGGAAAATTTGAAGAGTGGAATTTAGGTAGCCCGAATAGTTTAACCTTGTTTAACCACCGCTGCTCTTGTGTGCAACAGTGGCAACTCCGCTAATTCGGCTAAAGCGCTTAGCGTCTTTATAGCAGGGGCTGGACAAAACAGGAAATGACCCAAAATGGCCAACGAATTACTAGTTGCTGCTTCTAACCACTCCTCTGAGGACAAACAAGCAGCTCAGTACTCCCCACTCCCACTGGTGAGTAAAGAAACTACCTCTGGCCACACAAGAAAATGGAGGAACACAGAAACCAAATACAAAGCCCAGGGATCAGCAAAATCTGATCACTGGAACAACTAGCTAGGAAAGTTTAGGAAAGGAGAAGTATTTTTTTTTTTTGTTTGTTTGTTTTTGCAAACAGACAGAAAAAATGCAGTAAATGCTTTGTTTTCGACTAAATTGCTATCAAAGGCTGGAACACTTGAGTGTATTAGCCTGTTTGTTACTTTTAAGCAATACTTTAGCCAACAAGTGCAATCAACAATTTAAGCACACAAAAACAGGAAAATAAGGTAATAAAACAGTAATATAGGCACAAACAGTAGTCGAAAAGCTCAAAAGATCGAAAAAGTGCAAAATAAAAAGTTTAAAAAATACTTATGATCAAGAAAGTTGCTTTTTCTGCTCTCTGCTGGCTTAGAAACTCTGCAGGGGACCACGAAGAGCTATGCCAAGTTCTCTAATGCCAGAAAAGCCCACCAAAGCGTGCTTTATAGCAGGGGCTGGAAAAACAGGAAATGACCCAAAATGGCCAAATTACTAGTTGCTGCTTCTAACCACTCCTCTGAGGACAAACAAGCAGCTCAGTACTCCCCACTCCCACTGGAGAGTAAAGAAACTACCTCTGGCCACACAAGAAAATGGAGGAACACAGAAACCAAATACAAAGCCCAGGGATCAGCAAAATCTGATCACTGGAACAACTAGCTAGGAAAGTTTAGGAAAGGAGAAGTATTTTTGTTTTTTTTTTTTGCAAGCAGACAGAAAAAAATGCAGTAAATGCTTTGTTTTCGACTAAATTGCTATCAAAGGCTGGTACACTTGAGTGTATTAGCCTGTTTGTTACTTTTAAGCAATACTTTAGCCAACAAGTGCAATCAACAATTTAAGCACACAAAAACAGGAAAATAAGGTAATAAAACAGTAATATAGGCACAAACAGTAGTCGAAAAGCTCAAAAGATTGAAAAAGTGCAAAATAAAAAGTTTAAAAAATACTTATGATCAAGAAAGTTGCTTTTTCTGCTCTCTGCTGACTTAGAAACTCTGCAGGGGACCACGAGGAGCTATGCCAAGTTCTCTAATGCCAGAAAGCCCGCCAAAGCGTGCTTTATAGCAGGGGGCTGGAAAAAACAGGAAATGACCCAAAATGGCCAACGAATTACTAGTTGCTGCTTCTAACCACTCCTCTGAGGACAAACAAGCAGCTCAGTACTCCCCACTCCCACTGGTGAGTAAAGAAACTACCTCTGGCCACACAAGAAAATGGAGGAACACAGAAACCAAATACAAAGCCCAGGGATCAGCAAAATCTGATCACTGGAACAACTAGCTAGGAAAGTTTAGGAAAGGATATTCAAAATGAAAATAATAAAGAGGTAATGAAAGGAATGCATAAGTGTGGTGCTTGTAATTGGTGTCATAAGATTCATGTAGGTCAGAGTTTTTATGTAAGAAATAAAAAATATTTTTTAAAAAATAAATATAATTGTAGGTCAAAAGCTGTAGTTTATTTAGCCATGTGTAATTTATGTGCTTTATTTTATGTAGGCAAAACAGAGAGGGATTTATCTCAAAGAATTTATGAACATGAATATGCAATTAAGAAAAATAAAGCGAATAACGCCTTAGCGAAGCATATTAGTGAGTTTAATAATCATCAGTTTCATTTTATTATTATAGATCATGTAGAGATAAGAGATAAAACACCTTGGGGCCTATTACTGGAACAAAGAGAAGTACAATGGCAAATTAAACTACAAGCAAACACATGGCCTGGTATAAATGAAAGAAGCACTATAGCACCAATACTTAAATTAAAAGCATTGAATAGAAAGAAAATAAAAGTCTAAATAATGTATTTTCATAATTAATTGTATAATGTTTATAATAAATATTTATAATAAATAATTTATAAGATTTTATAATTATTTTATATTTGTTTATATATAAAATGTAATAAGATTAAATTGATTTTATCTATACACAAATAAGATTTTTGTAAAATGTATATTATTAATTTGATGTTGTTTATCTAACATTAGGAATAATTATATATGTTAACTAATTAATATTGGTGGATGGTTATTAAATAATGGATGAAATGTATATATTATATATATGTACATTTATGTATTTATTGGTTCTTTATATAAAATTTTAATAATATTGTTTTATACAGGTAATAAATTATTTAATACTGGTTTATAATATAAATTATAGGGTCATTTTAATTGATTTTGACTTTTATTCCTAAATAAGCTGATATCATATGTTAGTTCGTATAGATATATAATTTCTATGATATCCGTATTTTCTGACATTCGTATTATTCAAAGATAGATTTATAATGTATTTGATGATACATGTTAATAGGATTAGTCATCCAGCATATAGTTAAATGTTATAGGAAGCTTAAATTATAAAATTCTATTAGTAACATAAAAACCTTTATTAATGCAAATTCAAGGAAAAATTAAATATTTTCAAACAGCCATTTTATCATTACTGGGCATGCTCATTTTGTAGAGCCATATGAGCAGGATTTTTTGAAAAAAAAAGCAGCTTATATAAGGAAGTGATGTAATTCAACTGATTGCCTGATGAAGTTTAAAACTTTTTAAACGAAAGCGCTTATTTCTATTGTTCGTTTCAGTGAATTTTTTTGATTGTTAATGTTAAAGTCTATGTTGCTATAAGTCTAACGTTTTATTATCAAATTAAATATCTTTTATTTTATCCAGCTGGTGGCTTTTTGCTTTTGTTATTTAGATACTGGATTCCCTTAGAATGACACCAGAAGCTTAGCCAATTGTTGAAGTCAATCATTTTGTCCTTGTACTGTGGTATCATTCTGGGTGATGGCAGGATGCTACTCAGGGCTAGGGTCATACCTGCCTGGGCTACAATATCGGAGAGCTCTTCCATGTCTCTTTTCATGTAGTCCAGAGAGGTACATCTCAGGTCATTCACACCAACATGGACAATGACAGAGTCATATTTGTACTTGTTGTGGAGTGACCTGAGTGCATGTGATATGTGGCAGATCCTGGCACCTGACAGGCATCTGACATTAACTTTCTCCTTGTTTAGCCTGGTGAGTGGAACATCAGTGTGCCTGACTATAGGGTCCCCTATGACTAGAGTGTTGGGTACATTATGCCTTATGGGCTGTAGTTGAGTGACACACTGAGTATGTGGGCTATGTGTCATTTGGGTTGTGTTGGGGGTGGAGGTTGCTTGCATTTCTGCTTTGGAGGTCTCGGTTGTTTGGGCAGATTTTTACTGAGAGCCTCTGTAAATGTAGGTGTGTGTTTTGTGCTTCTGTGTGTGTGTTTTGGTGGTGTAGGTTTTGAGGGACTATGCGATGAGTGTGGTGCAGTGCAAGTGTTTACCTTCTCCTCTTGACTGTCTAGTCCAGTCTTCGGTGAAGAGAGCTTTGCTTCCAGTTTGGCTGTATAAGTGCATCTCTCACAGGTTGTAGTGTTGGGTGGTAGGAGGAGAGGGTTGTCTGTGTACATGAGGCAATTGCTGCACTGTCCCAAGATGCCCAGATTCATCAGGTAGACAGGAGAAAACACCGGGAGCTGACCTTTAGACATGCCTGGATATGTGCTTATTTATTAAGTACTAAAACTCTTTTCCTCTAGACAAGTGAGGAAAGTTGAGTGCTTTAGTAATTTGTAGCTTATTTAGTGCTTATGAGTTCTGAACAAGTGCTGAGCTCAAATAAACAGATTTGAGTGCTAAAACTAAAAAGCTGGCTAGTTGCAAGGGAAAATTTGAAGAGCAGACGTTATGGCGCCAGGAATAGTTTAACCCTATTTAAGTGGGGGGGGGGGCTCAGGAGTTTACAAACAATCCTGGATACAGCAAATATGTATCTGGACAAGACTTGTTACAGGAAAGGGGGGAAACAAGAAGTTAATTCAAGGGTAAGAATCTGAGTGGTTTGGCCTTCACAAATGTTCACTATTAGATTGAATGAACTAATGACTCTAGACTGGGAGGAGTGTCACAGATCAAATTTACAGTATGGGCGGGCAACTGCAATGCCACCAAATATAAGTTCCTAGCTGTAGCCACTAAATGAAAGTTTTAAACAGAGCAAGGAGCAAGCAGACTCTAGAGAATACTTTTAACTGTAAACAGACTAGATTAGAACTCAGAAACCTCAAAAAATCAAAAATGCACAGAAAAGCTTGGATAGAGCACTCACAAACAGAAAATACAACTCTCAGTATGTAAAAGCAGTTTACAGTTAAGTAATGCAGTAAACATGCAATTAGAGTAATGAAACAGTATCTAACAATAAAAAATACAGTTAAAACAGTATAAAACATTACATAAATGCAACAGTAAAAAAAGCTTTATAACAGTGCAAAATGTAGTAGCTTAACTGTATAGCACAATTATAAGCATTTCAGAAGGGCAGTTCAGTGAAATAAGTGTAAGAAATAACTTATCCTGCTCTTGGAATCTTAAGGAATTTCCACTTAGTTTCAGTTATGAAATGCCATCCACAGCCTGATAAAACAAGCACAACCTTTTCAAGACATAGGGTTTATATACCAGTAAGGATGGAAGAGTTAGAAGATCAAATTACTACTCAGTCCCTGCTATTACCCAATCACTTGTACTACATAATGTCAGGAGGCCCTGTTACTCTCAATAATAATGAAGACAGACTATCAGCAGAAGATGGCTGCCAGAAACACAGGAAACTCAAACAAAACTACCAGGCCTAGACAACAGTAAGCATCTATCAAGATTATGCCACCTGAGCAGAACACAGAAACCTCACTTTAAAAGTGTAGAAAGAGCACTCACAAAGAGAAAATACAAGTCTCAGTATGAAAAAGCAGTTTACAATTTAGTAATTAAATAAAAATGCAATTATAGTAATGCACACTATTACAGTTCCTAGCTGTAGCCACTAAATGAAAGTTTTAAAACAGATCAAGGAGCAAGCAGACTCTAGAGAACGCTTTTAACTGTAAAGAGACTAGATTAGAACACAGAAACCTCAAAAAATCAAAAATGCACAGAAAAGATCGGATAGAGCACTCACAAACAGAAAATACAACTCTCTGTATGAAAAAGCAGTTTACAGTTAAGTAATTCAGTAAACATGCAGAGTAATGAAACAGTATCTAGCAATGAAAAATACAGTTAAACAGTATAAAACAGTACATAAATGCAACAGTAAAAAAAAAAGCTTTCTAACAGTGCAAAATGTAGTAGATTAACTGTATAGCACAATTATAAGCATTTCAGAAGTGCAGTTCAGTGAAATAAGTGTAAGAAATAACTTATCCTGCGCTTGGAATCTTAAGGAATTTCTGCTTAATTTCAGTAATGAAGTGCCATCCACAGCCTGATAAAGCAAGCAGTACCAGTAAGGTTCTGAAGGGTAAGAAATCTGACACTCAAGTATATGCCATTATAGTAGTTTCATAGTTTCATAGTATAGTACTAGGCTATCTGCCCTGGGGCATTTGTAAGCCTAGCCATAGTGATGTGGCTTTTGCCACCCCATGAAATGGTACAAAAAATGTACAGAATAAATTTAGAATACTGTGCCTCTGTCTAGTAGTGACACAATGAAGGTCCCCTTATATAATAGAATTCATTTACTGTGCCCCTGTCTAGCAGTGACACAGATGTGACCCCTGGGGTAAACTTACGATCTCCCATCCACTCATCAAGATTTCTCTTGAAGAGAGTCAGTGAGGGGCTCTGCCTAATACAAACTGGGATCTTGTTCCAAAGCATGGGAAGCCTCTGGGTTATGAATCTATCCCTCCAGCATGTCCTATTCATACTTGTGCCGAGGTTTAAGTCTTTATCTCTCGTGGTCCTGATGGACTTGGATTTTTTGAGGTGGAGCATGTCCATCAGATCCTGATTGGACATGGCCTTGTACGTCAGGCAGAGATCACCTCTGAGCAGGCGGTATGCTACTGAATAGAGCTGAAGCTTCTTTAGTCTGGCAGAATAAGACATATGTTGGAGACCCTTGATCCACTTGGTGAGGTACTTTTGTGGTCTCTCCAGCTGTTGCAAATGCCGGGTGAGGTACATACCAAATGGGGCATTGTACTCAATCATGGGTCTGATGAGGAAGGAATATAGGGGTACAATGACATCCTTGGATCTGGATGTGAATTCCTTCATGATGAGGTGTGCAAGGTAGAATGTTTTTCTAACCACTTTGGCAACGTGGGTATCAAATGAGAGGTCATTGTCGACTTGGGTCCCTAGGTCTCTGATTACTTTTTCCATACTCAGTGGGTTGCTGTCTATGTGATAATTTGTGGGTACTTTGTTTTTCCCAAAGGGGATGACTATACATTTTTTGGCATTTAGTTTAAGGCTGTGACTCCGGCACCAGTTGTCCATTTCTGTGAGGCCTTTTTGTAGGATGTGTGTGTGTCTGCTGGTGTATCAACTATGGCGCCTAGTTTGCAGTCATCTGCAAACGTTGTCAGTCACAGCCCTCCCATGTTTGCTTTAACATCTGAGAAATAAATGCCGAACAAGAGGGGTCCCAGGACAGATCCCTGTGGGACACCACTTGTGACTAGCTTTGAGTCTGACATTGCTCCAGTGATTTTAACTTTATGGGTTCTGTCCTTTAGCCAGTTTGCAACCCATCTAGTGACATAAGGGTTTACTTTTAAGCTGTTGAGCTTATCTATGATGCCTGAGTGGGGTATTGTGTCGAAGGCCTTAGCCAAGTCCAGGTATGCTGTATGGACTACTTTGCCCTCGTCAATAGCTCTAGTGACTGTTTTGAAAAAGTCAACCAGGTTTAAAAGGCAGGATCTGCCCTTTACAAAGCCGAACTGGGTGGGATCAAGTGTTTGTAGGTCCCCTATGTCTCTGTTTATGAGTTCCATAATGATTCTTTCCATAGCTTTGCAGACTAGACTGGTTAAGCTTATGGGGCGGTAGTTTCCAGGGTCTGTAGAGGCACACCCCTTGTGGAGTGGGACCACTGTTGCTGTACGCCAGTGTTCAGGTACATATCCCAAAGTAAGGCTAAGGTTAAATAGCATTATTATGTGTGGGTTTAGCTCCTCTTGGAGTTCACGTAACACGCAACCTGGGATGCCATCAGGTCCCATTGATGCTGTGTTTTTTGCTTTGTTTAGGGCGGTTCTCACTTGGACATCTGAGATGACAGGGAGATTACATTCAGCTGGGATAAGTATTTCTTCTTTTGGGGGTGAAGGAGGGGAGAAATTTGCACTGAACCTGTCAGCCAGAATGTTGGCAATAGCTGTGGGTTCAGTGTATTTTTTATTGTTGTGAACCAACTCTGAGCATATCTGAGGGTTTCCGCCCAGGTTTCTAACATAGCTGAAGAAGGCTTTGTGGTTATCTTTAGTGTCCTTAGCGATTTTTCTCTCAAAGTTGGCCTTGGATGTTTTTATGAGAGAGCGTAGTTTTCTGCTAATGTTGATCAGAGATGTCTTCCCTTCATGGGATTTTGCTCTGGCGTGCAGTAGCTTCCTTCTTTTGTTATACAATTTGTTTATGGCTGAGGTCCACCAGACAGGATGCTTACCTTTGGTGGAGAGGGACTTGGATTTGTTTGGGATTGCATGATCCATGCATTCTTGGAGATGTCCATAGAAAGCATTTGTGAAGGATTCGGCATTGTGGGATGTGGTATCCACTGGCACAGTGGGCTTAAAGGATACCATCTCAGTCTTAAGAAGAGTGAAGTCTGCTTTTGAGAAGTTTTTCACTGTGGTCTTTTGTGCTGGGGTGGAGGTGGGATATGTATATCCAGGGTGATTAGTTTGTGGTCAGATCTCACTAGTGAGAGGTATACTTCGGTGTGGAGCATTTTGTCCCCATGTTTGTGATGATCAGGTCTAGTATATTATCTCCCCTAGTGGGAGAGGTGACTAATTGTTCCAGTGCATTTGAATTTATGAATTCCAGGAACCTTTGGGCTAGGGTATTAGGGCTAGAATAATGTACCCAATCTATGTTTGGGTAGTTGAAGTCTCCCAGTATGATGGTATTTTGTGATACATTCATATCCTCCAATGTCTTCAGGAAGGCTGAGTGGGGTTCTTGAGATTGGGAGGGTGGTCTGTAGCATGCTACCAGTTGTATAGCAGTTTTGCCTATGGTTAGTTGCACCTGTATGGTCTCTGATGCTTCATGTGTTGCTACTAACCTGGACGTGTGGGTGTCCTTGATGAATATGGACACTCCCCCTCCCTTTGTGGTTCGGCCCGGGTTTTGGGGCCGAAAATCATGATACGAGGTATAGCCTGGTAGTGCTGGGGTGCTCTCAGGAGCCTTGAACCAGGTTTCAGTTACTGCACAGACGTCTATGTTCTCCATGCTGAGGAGTGCATCAAGTGCCTGCATCTTGAGATTTAGACTTCTGGCATTGAGCAGCATTACCCTTAGTTTTTTTTCCATTATTGTTTTCTAAGGAGGTGGGTTTGTCTTTTGAGCCTTGCCTAAAAAAGGCACTATGGGGGTGGCAAGAGCCTTAGCCAATATCCGGAAGCCCAGTGGTGACAGGTGTAAGCCATCCCTTGCGAAGCAGCGTGGCTTGTCCAACATGTCATCCCAGGCAGACAAACATTTGATCCCCTTAGAATGACACCAGTATTTGAGCCAAATGTTAAAGCTGATCATCTTGTCTTTGTATTGTGGTATCATTCTTGGTGAGGGCAAGATGCTGCTCAGGGTCAGGGTCATACCAGCCTGGGCTACATAATCGGAGAGCTCCTCTATGTCTCTTTTCATGTAGTCCAGGGAGGTATGTCTCAGGTCATTCACACCAGCATGGACAATGACGGAGTCATATTTGTACTTGCTATGGAGTGACTTGAGTACATGTGTTATGTGGCGGATCCTAGCTCCCGATAGATAGCTCACAGTCACCTTCTCCTTGTTCAGCCTGGTCAGCGGGACATCAGTGTGTCTGACTATAGAGTCACCTATTACTAGTGTATCAGGCAAGGTGTTTGGCCTTAAGGGCTGTGATTGGTTGACACACTGATTTATTGAAGTATGTGTTGCATGTGTTTTGTTTTGAGGTGGTGGATTTTTGGATGTCTGCTTTGGGAGCATCTGTTGTTTTGGTAAGTTTTTTATTAGAGCCTCCGAGTATGTCTTTGTGTTTTTATGTGTTTGGTTTGCAGTTGTGGTAGGTCTATGTGGGACTGGGATTGTTGTGTGTGTGGTTGCCATCTCCTCCTGTCTGGTCATGCCAGCCCTGAGTTGAGAGAGTTCAGCCTCCAGTTTGGCTATATAGTTGCATCTCTCACATGTATTTGTGTTTGTTGGGAGGACATGTGGTCTTTAGTGATATGCCTCTAGTCCCCAAGACAGGGCACAATAGTATGCTAAATGGAAAAAAAAAATGTAAAGCAAATACCAGCATAGTCTGTGCAAATGTGTACAGTTGACAGGTGCCCCCCCTCCCCCATATTCCCACAGAAATGCAGTAACATGTATGTTTGCAGGGGAAATATCAGCAGAGCACACATTGCCAGAGCTGTCCCAATACACATGAAAACCTGTTGTATGTCCACATTATGCAAGGGTCAATGAGCTATGTGTATGTGTGGTTAATACTGTCAGGATCTGGCCAGCACTTAGTCCCGGCTGTTGTGTTGTAGTGGCCTAGGTATGGTGCTGTCTTTCACAGGGCCATGTGCAGATAACTGCAGTGGTAACTTTTATGCATATCAGCTACACCTACTGCTCCACCACTGACATACCTGGAAGTCACAGTGTTATGTGGAATATACTACACATATAATGGACATGTCTGCATAGTAGAATGCACTCTGTACCCACACCCATACCTCCCAACCTCTGACAGAAAGGCATCTGGACAAGGTCAGAAATAAAAGTGGGACAAAGGCACATTGATAGGCATGTGTTTTAAATATTGCCCTTGCATACTAAGAAAGTTGGTAGAGTGAGGGATTTGCAGGAGTGGGAATTGTCTGAAGGTTATGTAGTCTGAAACATTAATGTCTGTCATTATTTTGTAACATCACTCTTCAATTACATGCAACTAACTTGCCATAAAAACACACATTTATGTAGCTGGATGAAGCCTCTAGGCAAACACCTGGACAATCTGCCAAAAAATGTACAGTTGAGAGGTATGTCTACACCAGCATATCACAACTCAGGTAAGAAAGATATCACACAAGCAGGAGATCCCCAGCCAGTATATCACCAGGTTGCTGGACTGTTTACACAGTGTCATCAATCAACTGGCTGTAGCCACACTTCCCAACTAGCCATGTTAGGCAAGAATGTACATAGCTGGGCTCATAATATTGGTCTGTGCATCATACATCTTGTATTCTTCTGGTAAAGCACTGTGATGATCTGAAGATGTCTGTCACTAGGTAATGATACAATACATTGCAGTGTCAGACTACAGATGTCAGAAAATGTCTGCTAAACAAACCCAATACTCCTAGGGAAGACCTGTTTACTCCTGAGAGGTATAGCTGTAGCACAAAAAACCCCAGACTGGAGTACACCTATCTCTGGAATGGACTCCCACTCTCACTATAGAAGGTCACACTGGACATGCTCCTACACTTAGAGAATCACAGGCCATGTTGGAACCCACATTGGACTATATAACTGCATTGTGTATATATGTCTGTACATACAGACAGATATGAACACTTTAACTGTCCCTACACACACTCATCAGACAGGCTTACCCTCTGCTAGCTGTAAGTGGCCCATATGTGATATATCTGCATCCATTGCATGTGATACACAGACATATATATGGGCAATAGATAACAATATGTCAAGCATGCGCACACATATATGTGGGGAAGTGAGAGACAGACAGTGTTAGAGAGAGAGAGAGAGAGAGAGAGAGAGACACAGGAGGACACACATGGAGTGAGTCACACACATGGATACCCTGAATGGCATAGAGTGATGTCCTGCTGTAGACAGTGGCATACCAGTTGTAACCAGTTGCATGTGCCAGCATAAAAGGAGAGCCCCATTGTGCAATAGTACTGAGACGGGGATTGTAATATCACATCACCTGCGTGTGTGTGTGTGTGTGTGTGTGTGTGTGTGTGTGTGTGTGTGTGTGTGTGTGTGTGTGTTTGTGTGTGTGTGTGTATGTATGTGTGTGAGTGTGTGTGTGTGTGTGTGTGTGTGTGTGTGTGTGTGTGTGTGTGTGTGTGTGTGTGTGAGTGTAGGTCTATGTATTAAGTGACTATTCCCACCCAGTACACTTCCCATTGCCCTACTTCACGTGAGTTGCTGCTGTCATTCACCTTAGAAATACCAATGGACACCTATCAGCCTTATAAACTCTGCAGCATGTGCGATAACTGTGTAACACTATAGTACAAATAACTAGATAGGTAGGGATTCTAATCTCAGTCCTGGAAAATGTGTGTGTGTGTGTCAGCGTGAGGGAGTGTTTGTTTGTAGGTGAAACAGTTTTAGGCCATTCCCACCCCAACACTTCCCAGTGCCCTACTTTAGCAGTCCTGCTGATGTCATTCTCCTTAGAAGCACCTTTGGACAGTTGTCAGCCCTATATGCTCTGTAGCATGCACAGTAACTGTGTAACACTATAGTACAAATAACTAGATAGGCAGGGGATTTTACTTTCAGGTCTAGGAAATGTGTGTGTGTGCGTGCGTGTGTGTGTGTGTGTGTGTGTGTGTGTGTGTGTGTGTGTGTGTGTGTGTGTGTGTGTGTTTGCAAGATGAAGTATTTTGAGGACTTTCCCACCCACTTCCCTACTTTAGCAGTCCTGCTGATGTCATTTCCCCTTAGAAGCACCTTTGGGAAATTGTCAGCCCTGTAAGCTCTGTAGCGCTTGCGATAACTGTGCAGCACTATAGCACAAATAAGTAGATAGGCAGGAGTTCTACTCTCAGGTTTGGCAAATGTGTGTGTGTGTAAGTGTATGTGCAAGAGTTTGTAAGTGTGTATATTTGTAGGATAAAGTGTTTTGAGAACTTTCCCACCCACAACACTTCCCAGTGTTCTACTTTAGCAGTCCTGCTGATGTCATTGCCTTTAGAAGCACTTTTCGACAGCACTCAGCCATATAAGCTCTGTGGCATGTGTAACAACTATGTAATAGTATAGTACAGAGAACTAGATAGACAGGGGTTCAGTTGTGGAAAATGTGTGTATGTGTATGTAGGTGTTTGTAAGTGTGTATGTTTGTAGTGCAATGTCTTTTGATGCTCTTCCCACCCAGTACATTTCCCATTGCCATACTTTATAAGGGCTCTTTATGTAATCACCTTAGACATACCTTGTGACACTGTTAAATCCTATAAGCTCTGTGACACATGTGATAACTGTGTAACACTGTAGTATACATAAATAGGTAGATGTTCAAATATCAATACTGGAAACTGTGTTTGTGGGTGATAATCATATCCTCTGGGGGTGTGGTTTATATCATTTTGAGGCATGTACCACCTAGTACATGGCCCATTGACATACTTTACAAGGCTTGATGATGTCAACTATCCTAGATGTACCTTTATACACTTATCAGCCCTCTATGCTCTGTGGTGTGTGCAATAACTTCTAAAACTATAGTGGAAATAGATAGTTAGGAGTTCTAATCTCAATACCTACAACTATAGTAGTGTGTGAAGCTTATCCCCTGTGGCTATTGTGTGTGTAGTTTATACCATTTTAAGGCCTGTTGATCCCCTGTCCATGACAGTACTTTAAAGAAACTGTTAATGCCATCTGCCTCACATGCACCATGTAACACTATACAGTCCACACCAGTCATCTGTACAGATGTACATGGGATATCCACATGTTTGCAACCTATATGTTATCTGTGTCCCCTGACAATGAGCATCCCTGTGATATCATTGCCAAACATGTCATACTGACACACATGCCAGCATCAGACATCATGCCTGACTGATACATCATGCTGATACAAAGTCTGTCACACTATCACTTGTGCAGGTATGTAGGAGCAGTAGACAAGATCAATCGCTATGTCTGATGGGTTATCCCATCATCCCTGAAGGCATTCGCAAGATTTTCTGTTGTAAGAGAATGTAGGTTATGTCCCAGGCATATAATGCATGTGAAACATTGCATGTGTATGCAGCACTATAATACATACAAGTGGATACGTAGGATTACTAATATGTCTATTGGCAACAGTGTATGTGTTTCTTTATACACAGCCCTTGTGGCTGTCTGCAATGTGTCTACGTGATGGCTATTTATTTATTTATTTATTTTACATTTATTTAATGGGAAAGTCTGACTGGATTTATGTCCATTTTCAGTGGATGCCTGGGGAGAAACGCTCCAGAAAGCAGAGTGCAAATACATTAGGAACAATAGAAACATTTATAGATAAGTATAATATGCAATTTTCAGTAGGGTTACAAACTAGATAAAACATAGCAGGCATCAAAAGCATGCAACTTCAGTTGCAGACAATAATACACGCAGTTATGGGCTAAGTCCCATCATGAATTCATACACTTATTAGAGTATATGACTAAAATGCTTAGGGAGAGTTTGCAGGAACAGCAGGTGGTGATTAGTTGGAGTTTAAGCAGGGACATTGCCAATGCTGTTGGAAGTGTCTTTTGAGGCTTTTTTGAACTGGGTTAAGGAGGATTGGTAAGTTTGGCAGGTAGCATATTCCAAGTTTTGCCTCCTGAGTTGGTGAATTGAGTACCCAGTCACATTAAGTTACTATACCATGTTGTGTGCCTCTTTCACCCTGTGAACTCCCCATTGGCAAACTAGTCTTGGCCCATACAGATGTCATCCATTGTACAAACACAGTTACACAGTTTCTAACACCAAGCCACTGTGGTGCAATGGTCTTATCACTGTTTATTGTACATTAATAGAAGGATAGGTCATCCACTCTGGTAAGTGCAACCTCCATGTGCATGTGTATCTCAATGCATGTCCCCATGCAACAGTGTGCATGTGTGTGTGTGTGTGTGTGTGTGTGTGTGTGTGTGTGTGTGTGTGTGTGTGTGTGTGTGTGTGTGTGTGTGTGATGGCTCTAACATGTTAAAGGCCTCTGAATCCACCATTTCCAATACTAACAGCCCCTGCAATTGTCACTCACTTCCATAGTAGTGGCAGAAACTGCCACACTACAGTACTGCTGTGCTATCTGTGTTATGTGTCTAGCACTATTGTTCGTAGGACTTTGCAGGTAGGGGCTGTGCTCAGCCTTTCCTCAGCTGCCCCATGTACAGTACTATGACTCTATGTGCACTACCAGCACACCCTGTCTATTATCTGTGGCTGCAGGGTACTGGGCATGTGTGGGCATACTGACTGTGTGCAGGGACATGGTGGGTGAGAGTGGGATGTAAAACAATGGCACGGGTCCAGGCACTGACAACCCCACCTGTGCCTCACTATTACCACCATCGTCATGTGAGTCCGCTAAGGCACTGACATCAGGTTGTGAGGGGAGGGACACCAACCCCTGTGTATGTAAAGTAATATCCTGCAGTATTATGTTTGCTGAGATATACACACGCACACACACACACACACACACACACACACACACACACACACACACACACACACACACACATATGCAAACACACACACACACACACACACACACACACACACACACACACACACACACACACACACACACACACACACACACACACACACACACACACACACACACACTCCTAGCATCCTAGTACAGTCTGGCACAGCTGTGACACCTATGAGCTCTTCAATGCAGACCTTATGGTAGTTCTGCCTGCTGCAATCCACCTCTATCACTGCTACTGTCTGGCCCACAACAAAGGGTGACAAATCCTACTGTGTGATGAGCCTTGTAGCAAAATGGTTATTGTGACCATGACCAAGGCTATTGGAATGAGCTATAAAGTGTCACCAAGTGCATATGCACATACTTAAGAGCTGAGTCACTGCTATATAGACAACACACACACTGACAAGGTGTAATGATATGTGCTGATAACTGATGAGGGGACAGGACTATACACTATCACTGCAGTACAAACACAGTTCAGACTCACAGGGATTCATTTCACACAACATTGCAGGACAGTCTGCAATACATACAGGACACATGTAAAGTACTAGGTGCATAGCCTCATAATATGATACCAGGCTATTGGCCCTGATGCCCTCATAAGCCTGGCCCAGACATTTTCCCATGCCCCTTCCAAGCCAGCACCTGTTTCCCCTGTCCATCTGTGACACACGCAGTATCCCAGGGGTGTCTCATCCATTTTCCATGCAGTCATCCAGCTTCCTCTTCCAGAGGGCTATACACGTACTCTGCTAGACATGAGGAGGGAGTGTATTTTACAGACAGTGTAATGTGTGGGACACCACACTATCCCACCAACAAGTACTATACATGTCACAGACCAGGTTAGGGCCTTGCATGCATGATGCGTGAGTACAATTTGTCTTACAGATATGCAGAAATGCCATCAAGGCTGGTTTGAACATGGCCTTGTATGCCAGACACATGTCACCTATGATCACTCTATATATGACTGAGTGCAGGGTTAGGGCTTTCAGCCTACCTGTATAGGGTAGGTGTTGCAGACCCTGGAATTTCCTGGTCAGGAACCTCTGTGGTCTCTGCAACTGCTGAATTTGCTTGGCAAAGTACATGCCAAAGGAGCCTTTGTACTTGGAAATGCATCTCATAAGGGTGGAGTGCAGGGATGTTGTGGCCTCCCGGTTCTTGGATGTCATACCCATATTTGTGAGGTGGGTCATGTAGACAGTCTTCCATACAATGGTGCCCATACAGTGGGAAACTCTCAGGTTGCTACCAACCTTGGTGCACAAGTCACCTCACATCTAATTGCATGCTCAGTACATTATTACTGTTATATTTAATGTGGATGACATCTGCCACAGCAGGGGGAATGATGCCTCTCCTGGCATTCAGTTTTGCAGTAATGCTTCTTGCACCAGTCATTAATTGGGTGAGTGCCTCTTGGAGGATGCTCACATCAATAGGGGAATGTAAGACAGTGTCCAGCTTGTAAGCATCTGTACATCTGGTCAGCCAAAGACCACTGCTTTTGTCCTGTACCTCAGATACGTATATCTCAAACAGCAGAGGACCCCAGACTGAGCCTTGACATACACTTCTTTGGAAGAATCTACTACTAGAGGTAGGTTCCACTACTTTGACTGAGTGGGTACTATCATTGGGCCAGTTAGCTACCCATCTGCTAACCTACAGTTTGGTGCCTAGCTGTGTAGACGTATGTATCCTGTCCACCTGGGGATTATTGTGAGAGAATTGGGCTAGGTAAAGGTAGGCATTGCTCACCACTTCAGAGAGGTCGACCAGGTTTAACAGGCCTGATCTCCCTTTGACAATACCATGCTGTGTGGACTCAGGCATTTTGATGTTGCCGATGTCCCTGTTTATAATGTCATTGATATTACCTTCCATGCCCTTGCAGAGCAGGCTAGTTAGGCTAATGTGCATATGATTGACTGGATCAGTGGATTGCTCCACCTTTGTGTATAGGGATGATAGTGGCTGTCCTCTGTGCAGATGGGATGACACCGGTGCTCAGGCTGTGGTTGACTACAGTGTGGAATGGATTTGAGAGCACATGCCTGTGTTCATGTAGGATGTAGCCAGGGATGGTAGCAGACCTATGGAGACCGCTGTGTGTTGCCTTTAAGAGGGCATTACGGACCTGCTTCCTGATGATGGGGGGAGGGAGGCAGGTGCTGTGCATGCACATGTGTACCAATGGGGGAACAGGGAGGTGATGTTTACACTTCACCTGTCTGCAGCCGGTTGCCTATATCTATGCCATATGTGTATGTGGTGTTATTGACCACCACTACAGAGCAGATTTATCTGATGCCTCTGTAATTGCAGACACATGTGTTGGAAGGTCTAGTGATTGGCCTTGGTGGATGTGTCTAATTTTCACTCAAAGACAGCCTTAGGGTAAATCACCTGTGACCTTATTTGATTGTGCAGACCAAGGTGACATTGCTTCTAGTGAGGCACCTGTTCCTTCTTGACCCATACAGCAATTGTTTCCACCTATTATGGTATTAGTGTATTGCTGCTGTCCACCACGGGTGTTTAGCCTACCTTGGGGGAGATCAGATATTGCTGAGTCTATACGGCTATGTAGGTACCCATATAGTATTGTGGTGTGGGCCTGGATACTGCTTTGAGTTCCAACAAATGGGGCATTGTCTGTACAGCTACTTCTACCTGCTCTGGGGGAATTTATAGTCATTTGTGTACAGTTAATTCTATTTGACACTGTAAAAAGGGGGTGGACAGGGGAGATAGTGACCTGAACAATGATGGCTATGTGGTCAGATATTAACAAGGAGGATGGCACTGTAGGAGTGCTACAGTGGCTACTCATGTTGGTTAGGACCAGGTACAGGACGTTTCCACCTGTCATAGGAGTGTTGACTGTCTGAGCCATTGCATTGCCTTTGACAAAGTCGAGGAATTTATGTGCATTCATGTTCAGGTGGCACAGGTCATGCACACTATGGTTAGGTATTTGAAGTCACCAAGGAGCAGGGTAGATCATTGAATCCTGACAGATTCCAGCAGGTCACAATAGGTGTGGTGGGTGTCCATAGTCATGGTTGGAGGCCTGTAGCTAGCTATGATTTGAGTATGTGTTTTGTCAACTGTTAACTGCACTCAGGATGTCTCCTGTGCATCATACCTGCCTGGAGGTGTGTATGTGTATGCTAATGTTCAACACTCCACCTGCTGTAGCTTTTTAGGCCTCCATTTGGGATGTAAACGTATGATGAGATGAGTGACCTGGAAAGGTTGGTGTGCTCTGCACACTTACAAAGCAGATGTCAGTGACTGCATAAATGTCAGCATCCTACAGGACAAGGTACATTTGTATTGACATGGGTTTCATGGTAAGACACATAGCTCCTGTTAGAGCAAGATATCTGCACAAAGGCACACATCAGTGGTGGGCAAAGGCCAGTAAATAGTGTCACTTTATGAATCTAGCTGAAACACACTTAGTTGCCAGCAAAGACGGTGTCGCATTCACAGGTCTACTCTGCAAGATATGACATCGGACAATCAAATGTATGCTAATATGTTATGACTTCAGTCTTTAATGGGTTGCCAGTGATGTGCCAGACAATACGCAACTGCATGAGGCATTGACTACAAATATGAGGCAGACATGTGGTCAGTCTCCAAAACTCTGGACAGTTGTCAGGTATGGGCTCAGTACACCACATACAGTTCAACACACACATCTGCACTCACAGGTGACATATGAATTATTACATCCCAGGTAGCTGGTCGACAAGTGACACACTCAGTATTGGACCACAGACACTCCAGTAGTAGTCATACATGAGCTGACCTTTGCTGGGGTGAATCAGGGGCCAGAGATGTGCTCCATATCAATGCAGACAGGGCAAGTGGGAATGACCATAGGTGCCAGACAGCAGCATGTGAGTCCAGCAGATCTTGTTGTGGCCTAGTGTTTAATGTCCCATTTGACATCATTGCATCCCCCCTTCTGCATTCCATTACAAGCTTACATATTTGACATACCTGTTATAGTGCTGAAGGATTTCCTCACAACAATGCAAATGGCTAGGTTTGTGTAGTTTCAGTCTGTCTTTGTGTAGATGGGTTGAGACCTGTGTTGCATAGGCAGCAGCTTGCCTTTTGTAAGTACTGCTCATAAGCAGGTGATGGCCTGTGCACCAATCAGTGTTTCCCCCTTTCTACTTGCATCCAGAGCAGTTGTGTTGTCTTTCCATTAGCCAGTGCAATAGCAACACAGTGGTATAATTACATCCTTCTTGTGGGCCTTGCCCCTTTTCCTTGCCTATATGGAGGATGTTATGGAGGTGTGGGAGCTGCAGCTTCACAGACAGTAGGTGGGAATACCTTTCAGGACGGAACATGTGGAGACAGCCCAACAACATGAGGGACAAAGCTCCAGAATTGGGTACAGCTTTTTAAGTCAGTGGTGCTGTTATATCCATAGAGGGTTGCTAGATTAATATGGTTCATCTAGACAGACGTTTTCTGTGACACATGATGTCTGACAGTGATATGTCTCTGACATACCTCTCAATTGTCCTGATGTCAACAGACTGCCCAGAGGTTTGCCTGTTGTGTTTGGTCTGTTCCTCAGACGTCTGTTTGTGGAAGCAGTAGGATAGTGTGAGGATTGTAGTCAGTAACTGTTGACATCCGTTGGTGTTTCAGACATCATATCCTTCAGGGATGTTGTGTTATGACAAAGCCTGTAACACCAGCAACTGTTTCAGTTTGTAACACCATTCTGTAAGATATGTCACTCTTTCCAGCCCTCTGTCCCCAGGTATGTCATGCTTTGTCCAGATGTCTTGCAGTAAGAGGTTGAGAGGTATAGTATATTATTATTTAGTGACTGCACTCCAGGTATCATCCCAATGAGTTAGCAGACTCCTGGAAGTGGCATGCAGCAGTAACCATGAATATGGTCCCACACCCTGGACATTCTGTGGAAATCTGTACATATGAGAGTTATGTATGTCTGGCCATTGTGAACAGACTGCCAAGATTGTGTAGCAGTGTTGTGTGTAAATGTTTGTTGGGCTGAGTAGGGAGAGTAGCAGATGTGAGTGTCATAAATCCTTTTTCTGTCTGACTGTGCATGGTGCTACAGTTGCTGGTGGTCTATCAGGTGTGTATGTTTGTAAGGCAGACAGAGAAATGTCCTGTAACACCTCAGGATTCCCAGTAGACTGTGAGTTGGGTTAGTATATGTCAATGTAGTGTGTGACTGGTAATCAGGATATGTTTGTTCAAGCAGTTGTTCTACTCTAGAGTTCATTTGGGGTACTGATATGTTGCTGTGACTGTAGTGCAAATGGTTGTGGGTGGAATTTGTGCACCAATATCTGCTTTGCCCTACAGTTCCATCCCTGTAGTGCATTATATATTTGGATACACATGGGTAATTCCCCAGAGCTGATTTGGGGTAGTGTTGTGTTGGTCTTACTGTGGTTCAAAAGGTGCTGGGCAATATGGTTGGCAGCTGTCATGGGTTTTTCTATTCTGTTACATGTCTGCAGTTATACCTCTATACTGTCCAGATTTCTAGACACTGTCCAGATGCTTGGCTCATATGTTTGGTCTGTTGCCCATAACAGTTATGGGTTTCTGAGAAATCAATGGGAAGATGTGAGCATTGACATCAGTAAATAATGACATTAATTTGTGTTTCAGACCTGGAATCTATCTGGAATTGCATATCAAAGAAAACCATGCCACTCTAGCAGACTTCTATGTGTATGACTGCCATATTTCAAAGATGTCACTATTGCTTGCCCTTTATCCCCCCACTTTGTCAGGCTTTTGCAGATGTCTTGCAGTAAGAGGTTTGTTATATATATATATATATATATATATATATATATATATATATATATATATATATATATATATCTATGCATGAATATATAGACATATATATATATATATATATATATATATATATATATATATATATATATATATATATATGGATTCCTATTGCAAGAACAAAAGTTCACTACTTCAAACTTCTAATAGGAAGCCTCAATTCTGCGAAAGTTCACTTTAACGAAAGTGAACTTTTACGTAAGTGCATTTCACCAAAAACACTGCAGCACAGTCGAGGACATAAAAAACAAGCTATGTCCTCCACTATGGTGCGATACTCATGGACCTTAGGGTTAGGGCACGGGTTAGGGTAAGGGGATACTTAGTAAAGCTATCCCCTTACCCTAACCCATGCCCTAACCCTAAGGTTCGTGACTATCGCACCATAGTGGAGGACATTGCTATGTCCTTCACTGTGCTACAGTCGTCATGGACCTTAGCGTTAGGGCATGGATCATGGTAGGGCTATCCCCTTACTATGACCCGTGCCCTAACCCTAAGGTACGTGAGTACTGCAATTCAGTACAACACCCATTTGTTGTACTGAACTTCGCATAAGTGCACTTTTGATTAAGTGCACTTTCGCTGCAGTGACCATTCCATGCACTATTTTGAATTAGTGAAAATTTGATCTAGTGTATGGAACCCATATATATATATATATATATATATATATATATATATATATATATATATATATATAATATATATATATATATATATATATATAGATATATATATATATATATATATATATATATATTTATATATATGTATGTATGTAAGAGTAGTACAGATATATAAATTTCTCTATTTTCCCTTAGGTTAAATGACTGTTGTGCATGATATTTGTTAAAACATTGCACATTTCTACAGCTCGGCTGGTGTAGAGGTATGTTGCTGTGATTGTAGTGCACAGCATCCCGGGTTGGAGACTTGGCAGTGCTGATTATTTTGTTGTTGGGCTAATGGACACAGAGTGATTAAGGCACTTTTAAGCAGTTGTAAGTGGGTTTGCACAGTTTTGCTCAGATCTAAGTGATGTTAACAGATGGTTAAGCCCTCTTAGCTTCATTTAGCAGCTATTACTCCGACTTACAACCGTGCTAATTTTAATTAAAGAAAATAAAAAAGGGTGATAGGAAAGTGGTGAAATGGGAGCAAGCAGAGAGTAAAACATTAGGAAAAGCAGCTAGGGATGTGCAGGATGGGTGTAGGAAAGGACCATAGCTCTACATTTCTTCTGCAGCAACAACTGTGAATAATGTGTAGAATTTGGAATTTACAGCCTCACACCCCACAGGGAGGGGTGTTTGCGACAGACATTTGCAGAGTAATTTGTGGGTAGATTGATTAGTTTTATTCTACATGGCGGCAAAATGTAGAGCTATGTATGGGGCAATGTTTTCGTTTTTTTGTGGAATGGATGCCATTTTTTTTAAGGTGAGTGGGATGTTGGGGAAGGGCTGTAAGTATATTTGGGGAGGTACGTTGGGTAGGATAAGCTGCATTTGCAGACAGACAAGACAGACAAGAAAGCAGACAGGGGTGGTATATGCACATGAGAGGGGTAAAAGCTTTGATGGGGAGAGTGGTTCAGAATCCAAAGCCCATGAGCCCCCAAATGGATACAGTGGGATTGAGGTCCCCACACATGGGCAGTCACCACTGCACCTTCATGGGCCAGAAGGTGGCTATGCTGGGGGCTGGAGAGGAGGGGCAACCTGTCTCTCGAGGTGTGCCAGGCAGCCCTCCATCTGGCACAGCCAGTCATCCAAATCTGTTTGGATGATGCTGCACACCATACCCCAGAACTGACTGTGGGTGACAGGATCCTTTCTGCGCCCACTTCTGGGGGGGCCCATCCCCTGAGGTGGTTTCACCCGAAGGTGGTGCAGGACCAATGGATGAGGCAGTCCCAGGTTGGGTCCCAGACATGCTTGGGCCCAGTGCCATGGCCAGATGAGGCAGGACAGTCGGATCTGCTGAGATCTGCCTTCCCAAACATTCTATGGTGTTGAGGTTTTACAAACCATGCTGGTTAGTCATGAACAACACATTTCAAGATTAGTTATAACAGCATGCATGGGCGTTCCAATTAACCCCATAAAACTGATTTGAAACAGGTGCATAGCAAAAAGAACACATTCATAAATGGGACAACAGTATGCATCATAACAGCATGCCAGTAACATTGATAGCAACAGGCCACCAACAATGATATTTGAGCAAGGTATGTTAACATGCAACCAATCAAATATATGAACAGCAATAGAACACAAGTCCCAACATTAGGTTTGGAGAACAACATGCCCATAGTATATGAATTATAGTACTGATCCAGATAAGGGGTGAGGGTGAGACAAAAAGTCCATAAACAACTGTTATGCTTCTATTTTCCACAACAGTACTGCTCAATACTCTGTTGATCTGCCCTCACTTTGCATCTACCTATGACCCATAGCTTCTGTAGCACAAACATACATATTAAACTGTCAGCCTGGAATGATATGAGGCAAACTGTGACAACTCTGGGTACATAACTAGAGGAGACTCATACATGTCAGGGTTACATATCTGGAACAGGAGGGGTACCCTGAACCTCTGTTATGTGAGTGTGCTACTGGCATACTTCAACTGGGTTCCTATCTGTGTCCAGGATTATTGGTAGCAGTGACCACTAGCCATAACAGTGTGACACTTCAGAGACATGTATCGGGAAGAGTGTATGTTGTATGTCCCTATCCTGCTGTCGTTTGCAGGCATGTGGTGGGAGAGTTGCACAGTTGTGCACAGTTTATTGGTATACCCTTCATACAACTACTACCAACATTTTATTACCTGTAAAACCTGTGGAAAAATATCTGTTAACACTACCTGACTGTTTTTTACATTTATTCCTGATCCTTTGTGTGTAGATATTCACACATCTTAGTACCACTCCCTGGATTTGAACCATGTCTGGGTATGCAGAAATAACACCTAAGCTATTTCTCACCACATTGAGCTACTGGGGAACTGCTATTTGTTGTTTCATGGCTTCTGCCTAATAGTCTCTTGGTTAGACAGTCCAAACTTGTAATCCTGTGATGCATGCATGTCAACTAGTGAACTGTGCATTAATCCTTTGGATGACTACAATCTGGAAAGCAAAGGTTAAGACAAGGCAATGCTTCATGGAACACACTTTGATACATTGCACATTACTATTCAGGGTTCAGAGCTTAGTGCAGTATATATTCACATTTCATTTACATCTTATTTTACAACATACCAGAGTAAACACAACAGCTTGTGTTATAGATGTTTATTACAGATCAATATTAGACAAACTTTATTTATTCAGTTACCACAGTAATAGTATACCTACTAGCAGTAAACAGTGTACTCCTTCTTAGTTATTTGCACAGTATACTGCAAAATATATTTTTATTCACAAGCCTGTTGGCACAGCCTCACCAGTCTGTCAGCACGGGCTTTGATGTTACTAGCCCTCTCTGCTGCAGCTGCAGGGGAGAAAAACAAACATTGTGCATACCTGTCTATCACATCCTCAAGTTAGAATTAGGTACACCTATATCTGTGATACTTACAAACTGTTGGAGCATGGTTGTCCATAGCATCTTGGATCCACTCATGCAAGAGTGCCCCCTTCCTACGCTTTAGGTCAGCATAGTGGTTCCAGACCTGCTCATCAGTTCAGGGGATGCCAGAAGCACTGGTGAGATCATTGGCCAGATGGTCCCAGGCCTCCACTTTATACTGTGAGCCCCGGTAGTGGCCCTGCAGCAGTCTCACATCATGGTTACTTACAAGGAGTCCAGCCATGACCCTGGACTCCAGGATGACCCAGCGCTGTGCCCTAAAGTGTGAAGCCTCACTTACATCAGCCATGGTTCGTGCACAGGTTGAACTATAACAGGTACTGGCTGGGTTCCCACCTGTGCAGTTTAAATAAGGCCATATTCCCACCCTTTGCCATCATTGGTCGATTTTGAAAATGTTGAGCACAGCTTAATGGTGCACAAACCCGCTAAGCCAAGTTGTGCACTGCTTAAAGGAGTAGATGAAGATGCTGTGCTTAGCAGTGTGCAAATCCAGTTTCCTAAGATGACTGCTGCTTAGCATTCAAATTTAGGCAATGCTTACACCAACCAACCATAGCTGAGCACTGCTTACCATCGGTCACTTTTCATTTAAAAAAAAATATCAGGTTATGACTTCATTAATCATTACTGACATATTAGTGAGTATATATGATTTACTTTACATGACATCTCTCTATGTGCTTTCATTACATTACCATGGGGTGTGACTATACTGTATGGGACACTTGTGTGTACATGGGTGATTTCACATGTTATATCCACTCACACTTACGTTTCATATCAGCTACACTACCATGGTTGACAGATATCAGTTGCTACATAATTTAAAGTTAGAATAATTTTAACACTGCTTTCCCACTTAAAAATAAACTGCCAGTTTTGGTACTCGAACAATGAATGCCTACATACAAAGCTAGGACTCTAACCACTACACTACCTCAACATTAAGCTTGCAGCTGTCTATTTTTATTTATCTCCTATGGGATGTTTCAGCAATGCTGAAAAGAGGGCCATGACATGCACACCAACTCAGCTAAGCTTAAATATACCCTGGAATGGAAAAAAAATTATCAGTTCATAGAACCTCTTTACTTACATGTATCTGTACTCCTTGTCAGTCACAGTAAGGGAAATTGTAAAGGGACACATAGGGGCAGATTTTACTTATTGGTCTTACAAAGTTAGGAAGTGTGACTGTGGTTTTCTAGCAGATCATTGAAAAAACACTTGGGGTTTAAGTCAGAATATACTGACAGACATTTGTGTTTCAGTCTTCATATCATTCAGTAGATTTGTGCTACTGCAAACCTTTTATTCTATCAACTTTCCAGGTTTCTCAGTGCAATATTTAAAAAGTGTCCCTATTTCTTGTGCCTTTGTCCCCCCCATTATTTATGACTTTGTACAGCTTTCTTGCTCTAAGAAGTTGAGAAGTATGTGAGGCAGGCATCTGGGCATTCTGCAACAACCTGTACAGTTGACGGCTATGGCCATACAGCACTTTTATAATGCAGGGGGCTATGGCAGTATGGCATTTTCAGATTGCAGACATTTGTGTTTCAGTCTTCATACACTTCAGGAGGTCCGTGTTACTGCAAACCTTTTATTCTATCAGCTTTCCAGGTTTGTCAGTGCAATATTTATAGTGTGTCCCTATTTTTGTGCCTTTGCCACCCCCATTATGTATGACTTTGTACTGCTTTATTGCTCTAAGAGGGTGAAAAGTATGTGAGGCAGGCATCTGGGCATTCTGCAGAAACCTGTACAGTTGACAGCTATGGTCATACGGTGCTTTCACATGGTAGACATTTGTGTTTTAGCCTTCATATCCTGCAGGAAGTCCATGTTACTGCAAACCTTTTATTCTATCAATTTTTGAGTTTGTCAGTGCATTATTTAGAGCATTACCCTATTTTTGTGCAATTGTCCCACCATTATTTATGGCTTTATACAGCTTGCTTGCTCTAGGAGGTTAAGAAGTATGTGGGCAGGCATCTGGTCATTCTGCAGAAACCTGTACAGTTGACAGCTATGGCCATACAGCACTTTTACAATGCAGGGGGTGTGTCACAGAACCTGCCACACATACCCTGAATTGTTTCTTGTTCCCCTATCTATTTCAGTGTCTGTAGACACTGAAATACTCAATTTTATTTAATTTTAATGTCCACACTTTCTGAGTGCGGGGGGCATGTTAGATGTGCATGCACTACCTAAACATGCCCCCTGCACTCAGTACTCTCCGTGTCCATTTAGGCTTAGCAGCAGCATGCCTTCATGAATATGCAAGGCGCTCTGCTGTTAATGCTAATGCTAAATGGACATGGTTCACTCTGTGCAAGAGGAGCACTACTTCTAGATGGAGTTTATTGCATCCCGAGGAGAGTTTATGTGTTTGCGCAATGAGCAGCAGTGCTAATCGAATATGCATGCCACACATCACACTTACACAGATACAAACAAAGTTTCATGGCTAGCAACAGTGGTGCTGGCCAGGAAACTGTGTAAAGCAGCATGAATACATTCAGACATGCGGACATGTTTACCTGTGGGCAAACATGTTCTGGAGGATTGCACTGACAGCCACAATGACTGACAGGGTTTAATTTAAGGTAACGAATGCAGTACTAGCATTTAACAGGAAACTGTATTCAGTGCAAATTATAGTACAGACATGTTTTTGCCATACTGAATGAAGGTTTGGTGGTAATCATCAAGGGTATCTAGACTGTTTATAAAAACACTAGTTTTGGGAGAGCATGTGAATTTAAAAGGGCCACAGACAAGAATGGTATGAATGAAGAAATGGGAAGAGGACAAGTGAAACATGGTAATCTACAGCAGATAAGGACATGTTAATGTATGTAGACCACAAAGACAAGACAGTTGTGACAGGAACAGTAAGCACTTAATTTTGTGTGTGTGTGTGTGTGTGTGTGTGTGTGTGTGTGTATATATATATATATATATATATATATATATATATATATATATATATATATACATATATTATGTGACTCTCAGACAAGGTCACATATCAGTGGAGATGATTGGTTGTGATATAAGCAACCTGACATGATCACTGGACAAGACATTTAGGAAGGAAGGTATATATAGAATGGGGGCATGTGCATATTGTGAAGATGTGGCAAAAGGATTGCTTGAATAGGAATGTAATGTCAGCATAGGTCTCAACAAACTGGGACACATAGCAACAGGCGCATGGACAACAGAAGCATGCGCAATCATGGACAATATCAGAATAATACCACCACTAATCTGTGTCATTGTCATAAAATATGTGATTGTGAGTTATTAACATGTTCCGCATAAATACACTGTAACCTTCCTTAAAAATAATCAGTTTTGGAAACTGTGAAGAGGGACACTGTTACACCTGCAATTTAAATTAGGAGCAATCCTGGCTAGTTGAGAGAGCTGCATGACACATATATGCCACAATCCACACTTGCATGAATGTAACCCATGATGCCATCAATGTTGTCATTGAGCTGTGTATTTACTGGGTGCGTCACAGGAAGACATATCACATACCATAGGCTATATTCAGACTTGCTGTATCTAGACTGTTTGGTATTATATAAGCACTGAAACCAGTCATCTTATATTAACAGGGCCCTCTACACCCTTGTGGCAGGAGTGTGCAGCCAAGGACCCATCTGAGTTGGGGATTGCTGGAATAAGGCTCAGTTTTGGGCTTTCCCATTAGTTCGTTTGTTTAAAAACTGTTTAACTTCACTTCCATTTAAGCCTCATGTTTGCCCATAGCTGCACACCACAAAACAGGGTTTAGTGCTACTGTGCATAGCTGTGCATTGTAGCAAATGGCTAGAAAGACAATTTTCCCTATATATCTGTTAGGGAACACTCCCAAGCTCTCTTGCTTCTCTGCCACACTCTTGCCTGGAGAGCAACCCAATTGCATATTTTAAGGTGTTGATGCAGGTTTCCAGGGTCTATATTAGATGAGCAACCGCTCTGATGTTCGAATCATAGATGGTCGACTTCATATGATCGAACGTAGGAAAGGTCGAAGGTGAAAGCCAACAGCTCTTCACGCACAGAATGGGAAATTTTCCCTTTCTGCACTGAAGTGCGTTCTCGGAGTTGGTATATTTAAGTAGGGGGTGTGGGGGGGTGCAGGGGGGCTTGCCCCCCTACTCAGAGCGGTAAAGTACGTTTTTTTTTTTTTTATTATATAGTCAATGTTTCTAACTTCGCTCATAAGAGTTTGGTCGTGTGAGGTTCAAAGTTTTGAAACTTCGACTATATAATATAGACCCAGGCTTCTACCCCTAACCCTCCACAGAATAGCTGATTTTTTTGTTAGCCTTCCAGCAAAACCTGATCCATCTAGACAACCTCCCAATACATACTACTATGTATGCCTAACATAATGGGCAGACAGTTTCTCACTGTTTCTCCTGCCAGCCTAATTGACATGGGCATCCTGAGGCAATGTAGCAATTGCCTCATGTATACTGACAACTAATTAGTCCTATAACAAATACAATATGTGAGAGATGTATCAATACTATGAATTTGGAACCGATGCTCTTTCTCTCTCTCTCTCTCTCTCTCTCTCTCTCTCTCTCATGTCACAACAAACCAGATATTGAACAGGTTTTTAGCAAACACATTTCACCTCTTCCACAAACCAAGCACACAACACATAAACCCACATACATGTAGGTACTCACTAGATGCCTATATAAAGATCAGAGACCTCCTAAGCACCAACTTACTGCACATACTGCAGACCCAGCAGAATCCACTGCACATAATAATACAGATGACAGTGTCTCAGCCAATAAGCCCCAAAGGAAAAACACCTCAAAACCAAATTTCTTATTTATTTTTATTTATTTTTATTTATTTGCAGTTGGTTAGCCAGGATAGTCCATTGGGCCAATAAGAACCTGTTTTCAATGGAGTCTTGGGGAGAAAAGCTCCAAAACAAAGGTTACAAAAAGATTACAGCAGTTTACAATTTCAGTCATTTGTGGGTTCAAGACAAACAGGTTTCATTTTGTAGAAAACCAAGATTTAAGCAGGTGCAATAAAAAAAAATTAGGTTAAATTTTGAAGAAAAACAAAGCATTGCTGCAGTAAATATATAGTTTCGAGTGGAATAGTAGGATTAGAGAATTATAAGAGGTTATTACAGTTGGCTTATTATTTGGTGCCTGATAATATATGATATAGTTGCCTGTAGGAAGTGACGAATAGGCTATGAGGGGTGGGAGCAGGAGCATTCCCATGTGGATGTTAGATGTGAGTGCAGTGATTTTTTAAAATCAGGGAAGTTGGTGGTGATACGGATGGAGGGAGGAATGGAGTTCCATAGGCATGCCAGGGCAAAGGACAGGAGGTTTTGTCCCGGAGAGTGAAGGGGTTTGTACAGCTCTATTAGGTTTTGGTTATTAGATCTTAGGAGTCTTTGTGGCAGATGCATTTTAAAGGTAGAGCTGAGGGAGGGATGAAAAATGAGTTTGTGAGCAAAAGTGAGCTGATTATAGGAGAAATGGTTGGGAAGCTCTAGCCAGTTAAGTTTGTGGAGAGATGCACAGTGATGGGTAGATGATTTGTGGCTAGTGGCAAATTTGGCAAATTTATTATAACAAGAGGACAGTTTTGTTTTGAGAGATGATTGTAGGTTTGTTAGGAGAGGGGCACCATAAAGGAGGGAAGGGATGAGAAATGTAGCGAGAGTGAGCTTAGTAGATGTAGTGAGGTATCTATTGTGTTGGTAGAGCATGCCAAGTTTTTGGTGGGTGTTTTTTATATTTAGTTGTAGGTGGCTATTGAATTTAAGCTGGTCATCAATCTGGACTCCTAGTAGTTTGGTTTCAGATACCAGTTCAAGAGGTGTGTTATTCTGGCTAGTGATGGAGAATAGTTTTCTATCAATGGTGTTGGTTTTTGAGGGGGTAAATACCATAAGTTTGGTTTTTGATGCATTAAGTGCTAGATGATTGTCCTTCATCCACTGTTCTCTGGTAGAGAAGGCATCTTGAGTCAGTTTTAAGAGAGCGAGGATGGATGTGGCTGCACGGATAATTGTAGAATCATCTGCATATTGAACAAGTTTAGCATGAGGAATTGAGTGGAAGAAATCATTTATGAATATATTGAAGAGGAGAGGACCCAAAATGGAACCCTGGGGGACACCAGTGGGGGTGTTAAGGAAAGAGGAGATGGCTTTTTTCCACTTGACAGCTTGTTGCCTGTTGGAGAGATAGCTGGTGAACCAATTGAGAGAGAAAGGGGATAGGTTTAGGTTGGATAGTTTAGTCAGGAGAAGGTTGTGAGAGATAGTGTCGAAGGCCATATTAAGATCAAGTAAGAGGGTAGATACAGTAAAACCAGAATCTCTGGCTTTATTTACAGTTTCCAGGAAGGATAGGAGGGCAATCATGGTGCTATGACTGGGTCTGAATCCGTGTTGTGTGGAAGTTAATAAGTTATTGTCTAAGAGATAGGGAAGGAGTTGAAGATGGATACATTTCTCTAGGAGTTTTGATATAGGAGAGAGGATGGCGATGGGACTGAAGTTACTGATATTGTTATTATTGCCTCTTTTGTGCAGGGGAATGATAAAAGCCCTTTTCCAGAGTTTGGGTACAAGACCTTCTTGGATAGATCGATTGATTAGAATGCTGATGGGGAAGGCAATGGTCATAGGTGACTCCATAGTGAGACACAGATGTCCCCTCACCAGGCTGGACAAGGAGAAGGTCATGGTCAGCTGCCTGTCAAATGCCAGGATCTGTCAGATCATGCATGCACTCAAGTCACTCAACAACAAGTATCTTTATGACTCTGTCATCGTCCAAGTTGGAGTGAATGAAACGAGACATACCTCACCAGACTATATGAAAAGGACATGACTGAGCTGTCAGATTATGTGTCGCAGGCAATTATAATTATATATATATTATAAGCAACATTCTATATTCACCCATGATGATGCTCCAATATAAACACAAAATGATTGCCTTCAACAATTGGCTTACTTTCTGATGTAAGTCCAGGAGGTTTTAGTATCTGTCAGCTTGGGAGGATATGGTCGACAAACCACACTGCTTTGCCAAAGATGGTTTTCACCTGTCACCTCTTGGCTTTCGATTACTAGCAAATGTACCTGCCTCCCCATAGCGCCTTTCTTAGGCAATGTCATAAGAACATTTCTGATGTAAAAAAGTCCACTAGAGACAAACTCAAGTTTATGCTGCTTAATGCTAGGAGTCTAAAGTGGAAGCTACACTCACTAGAAGTACTCCTTACTTTGGAAGATGTTTGTTCAGTCAAAGAGACATAGTTTAAGGCAGTGAAGAGTACCCTGGGCCATGCAAGGTTACAATGCCTTCCACACATTCAAACCTCAGAATGAACATGAAAGAACAAAAGGAGGAGGTGTATCCATCATCATTAAAGATGAATACACCTCAAGACTGGTTAAACAGTACAACTTCCTAGAGTTATTCCAAGTCCAACTAACCATAGGAAAGATCCCCTCCATGTCACTGTCAGCTATAAGTCCCCCAGCATGTTTGCCCTAAGGTTCCTGGACTTTGTTAGCACAAATGCTCTTCAACAGATAGTCTGCACCCCCACCAGGAGCTCAAATGTCCTTGATTTAGTAGTCACCAACATGGGGGATCTCTAAATTACCCCCAGGGTGTTGCCCACCCTGGTAAGGTCCAATCAAAAATTAATACCTGACCCCCTCAGGAACAATAAGGATGAAAAATGTCTGTAAAGGAAACTATAGCCTCCTAAGCAATAGCATACTTAGTTTCAACCCCCTGCTACTATTATCAGCAATGACTACTATACAGAGGTGTACACAAATGTCCTGTATAAACACCTATACAAATGTATAGACTCAGCTGTTCCTGAACAAATCAAAATAAGATCCTTATGAAAAAACCAAGCCACCCTGGTGGACATCTAGAATAAATTGGTTATACAACAGAAGAAAGAAACTGATGTCCAAGAATAAGAGGGAACAGACTCAGTAGAAGAAGAACATCTGCCACAGCTTGATCAAGCAAATCAGTAGTAGTGGACAGTACCACTCATACTGAACCCGAGGACATCACCAAACTGTTAGCAGACAGATCTGGTGAAAACTTCACCCCCCATCCCCACCAGACATACCCCAAACCATACTCATCACCAGTCCACTACCTAGTATCTCCAAAGAGCAGGTCATAACCACACTCTCCAAGGTCAAAAACACAGCCTCTATGAGACTGGATAATATCCTAGGCTACTTACTAAATGGTTTAAAGGATGAGCTAGTGGAATCACTTAACACTCTCTTCAACCACAGTCTAAGTACTGGCTTTGTCTCAGCAAAGTGGAAAAAAGCAACTGTAATCCCCTTGCACAAAGAGGGTCCATCAATCAACCCTGGAAACTATAGACCCATAAGCCTAACCAGCTTTATCTGCAATGCCATGGAGAGAATCATCACAAACCTTATCAAGAAAGCCATAGGTGATCTTCAAACTCTTGACCTAACCCAATTTGGCTCTGTTGAGGGCAGATCATACCTATTAAACCTGGTGGACTTCTTCAAGAATGTCACCAGAGCCTTGGATGAAGACAAAACAGTACATATTGCCTATCTTGACTTAGCCAAGGCCTTTGACACAATCCTCCACTCAGGCATCATAGAGAAACTCACCCAGCTGAGGATTAACCCATACATCACCAGACAGGTAGCCAACTGGCTCACTGACAGAACACATAGAGTCAACATTAGAGATTCCACCTCTACCAGCAGATGTGTCACCAGTGGGGTTCCACAAGGATCTGTGCTAGACCCCTTACTGTTTGTAATCTATTTCTCAGAAGTCCAGGTGAATATAGATGGCTTATGACTTACTAAAGTCACTGATGACTGCAAACTATGCTCAATCATTGAGTTCTACAATAATGTCAACATACTACAAAATGGGCTTACACAGACAAATGATTGGTGCCAAACCCATGGACTTATACTTAATGCAAAAAATGTATTATCATACCCTTCAGTAAAGGAGAAGTCACTGGTAATTATAATATTAACAGTGACCCCCAAGCTCAAACCCTGTGGTGATAGATTTGGGAGCACAGGTCGACAGCAACCTTAACTTTGATCATCATGTGTCCACAATGGTAAGGAAAGCCTTTGTTGTTGCACATCTCATAAGTAAGGGCATAGCATCCAGAGCCAAGAATGTTATAACTCCCCCTGTACTCATCTCTCATAAGACCAATAACTGAGTACAATGCTCCCTTATATATGTCCCTCACCAGACACCTGATATGGCTTAAGAGAACCCATAGGTTTCTTACCAAGAAAATTCAGGGCCTTTAACACATGATCTACATGGACAGACTGAAGGTCCTGTCGCTGTACTCTGTATCTTATAGGCTGCTGAGAGGCGACTTGTGCCTGGCCTACAGAGCAGTCTTGGGCCCTGCACTAATGGAAATGCTGCGCATCCGCAAGTCAAATGAGGCAAGACTCACTCACTCTGGGAATCTTAACCTAGCTTGTGACATCAACAGGCCATGCTGAAGAGACAGATATGTCTCCCAGAGATCACCACTCCTCTGGAACAAACTCCCAATTCATGTAAAACAGAGATTCTCAATGACCCTATTTAAGCATAACTTGGACAATTGGATGGGAGACTGGAAATTTATCCCAGGAGTGTCACCCATGTCCCTTTTGGACAGGGTCAGTTGGTGCGGATCATAGATTCACACTGCAAATACAGACCATACAAGTTGGTTAATAAGGGAACAAGGGTATCACATGGCTAGGCTTATATAGGCCCTAGGGTGTCCTATGAACCTATGATCCTACATGCATCTTGTATAATAGCTTGAAGGGAAGTCTGCACTGCTACCTCATAATGGTTATGCATCACAAAAAATACTTATGTGTGAACAAAAAGATATGAGAAAGCCCAGTGTGGCAAAAGTGACATACTTGAGTAAATCATCCCTGGAAGATGTCTGGTGAGGTACATGCAAAATGGGTGAATTGTACTCAATTATTGGTGTGATGAGGGCTGAGAGCAATGAGACTATAATGTCCTTTGATGTAGATAGCCTGCCCGTACTCAGAAGTTGTACCACATGCAAGAGATTTGTCACCACTGTGGTCACATGCTCATGGAAGTTCCAATTGATACCTACTTGAGTACCCAGGTCATGGAACACTTGGTCTGCTTATAGGGTTGTGCTGTCCATATTGTAATTAGCTTGTATATTTGCTTTCAAAAAGGAAATGGTTATGCTTTCTGTTCATCTAGTATGTCTCCATGGCTGTGGCAATGATCATGTGTGTGTGTTAATACTTTCTGCATGATATCAGTAGCTGTCTTGGATTTAATGATCATTCACAATTTGCAGTCATCCACAAAGCTGGTTTGAAAAAGAATGTGTAAGTTTGTCTTGAGTTATGACACTGATATACTGAACAGGAAAGGGATTAGTACAGAACGCTGAGGTATGGACCTGCTCACTGGACTCTAGGTAGAAGAGACTTCACACGCTTCAACATATATGCGCTCTATCTTTGATCCATTTGTCTATCCACTTGGTGACGTAGGTGTTTAGGTGCACTTGAGACATTTGACTGTAGCATCTTAGTGTAGATTTGTTTCAGATGCCTTGGCCAGGTCTAGTTATGCGGGGTGACAGTCTTTTCCTCATACATGCCGTTGGTGACCTGTTTAAAGACATCAACCAAATTTAACAGACATGATATAGCCTTACCAATCAAAAATGGGTTTGGTGCACTGTCATTGCATTACCTGTGTCCTTTTTGAAAAGGTCCATAATGACGCATTGGTCTGCTTCACAGATGAGGAGAGTCAGCATTATGGGTCTATCAATCCCTGAATCAGGTGATGGTCCCTCCTTGTTCAGACAGATGACTGCTGCTGTACATCCTTCTTCCAGAGCATAGGCAGTCCGGAGGCTGTGTTTCAGTTTGGATCCAACTGTGTCTGCTAGGTCAGGTTTTAAGTCATGGTATAGGTAACCTGGGATGTTATCATGGGCCATTGATGCTGTGCTTTTAGCTTTAGAGAGCACACAAATGAGCTTCTCTCCTGACAAAATAAACTGAGTAATGTTTGCATGTATATTTTGGCTAATGGCCAGTGGGGATGGGAGGGGGGGGGTGAAGTGTGAGACAAACTACCAGCAAACAGATTGTCTGTTTTCTCCATGTGAGTATGGCTGGTGGCATTCACAAACAGCTCTGCACTTAATTTTGTATTCCCCTTAACATTACACAATTATTTTAATAAATGATTTGTGACAACACCTTCAAATACAACCTTGGTAATGCACCACATTCCACACAGTGCAACTGTTCATACAGTCATACAACTCTACCACTGTCAAGTAATTACACTGATTGCACAACATATGCCTATATGCTCTTCATTTGAAAGCTGTGTTTGAGTGGCCTGATACCATATATGGACACATTACATATGTGTTGTTTGTGGCTCATGCAGAACAGTTATTGACACAAATGCTGATATTCACACAATGGTGCTGTTAACCACCTCAACAGTCCTTGCAATCAGCACACAGTTGTGCATACAATGAATTCTACAAGCTTGCAGTTGAATGAAAAAAGTGATACTTTTGTGTATACCACAACATTATAATGTGTGGATGAAACAAGACTTATGTGCCCATTTAATCAGTATGAATTTATATTGATGTATGTCACAGAACAGTTAATGATGGTAGGCAGACACATGCACACCTGTGCCATACTGCAGGTGTCATTGTGATGGCTGAATGAGAGCTGAATAGAATGTTGATGTGCTTCACTACAAAAAGACATAATTTACTAATCCAGCAATATGCATAGCATCATCTTATGTCAACAGTTCTCAGGAAGCATATTACTACAGCTGTTGTGGAAGGAACACATAATCAAATGGCAGCAACAGCCATCAATACATTACCTCAAATCACAGATTTTAATACCCTCTTGTAACCATAGTGTACATCCACACCTCAACATAGCACATGTTGATGATAGCAACATTGACATGTGAAATGTTCATAGTATCATAGAACATTACTAAGTTAACAATCAACATCATATAAAATCCTATCCATTATTATACCACTTAAAGCAAACTCCCTATATCTATATCTATATCTATATCTATATCTATATCTATATCTATATCTATATCTATATCTATATATCTATATGTATATATGTATAATGGAAGATAGCAAGACTACATGCATATGTGTGTATGTGCTTGTTTGCATTACATAATGCCTCCTCCATATGGGACATAGGGGACATGTGCACCATACCATGATAGAATTTGCAATCACACATGCAGTGGTCTGAAGATGGCTTGTAGAGGCTCATGGAAGGACTCTGCTTCATGATGTGTGAATGCATCTTTGAGATGAAGACATCCTCCACTCCTCTGCAGGAAGGATGCCATGTGGCCAGAGGAAAAAGGGGATGTTGGATACATGGGGGCTATGTTACAGATTTTCCTTAGTGGTAGTGAAATGAAGAGTGATTCAAAAGATCATACAATGACCTTAATGTACCACTAAACACACACAGCAGCATACTAGGTCTGATTTGAATATTACACCTGTGTAGTTATAGAAGCTGAATTCCATGCAATGCAACACTAGTAGCACCACGTCTGACTTTTAACACTGCCATGTTGCACTTTATAGAGTATGATAGCATCACTATATACTGAGAAGAAGATGTATGAAAGAGTGTCTGACATGGATGAGGAGTCACATTTCTGTGTAAAATTGTCTCAAAACTATTATTTGAATGCATATGCACACTCAAGTTGCCTGCTCTCAGATTAGAACTCCTAAATATCTAGTTGGAGAAACTGGAAAATGCGGTACTTAACACTTTTGCTACAGTACAAGCTTCACCTGAGTGCTATCAGAGTGCACTTTTTACAGGATAACATCATCAGTGTATGTGACAAGAAGATGTTCAGAAGAGGATCTGACATAGCTTTGGACTCACATGCTATTCCTAAATTGTCATCACACTGATTATTCAATAAACGCAGACATACCAGTTGACCGCAGTGAGACTAGAACCCCTACTTAATTATGTACAATATACAATACTTAACACAAGCACCACAACACAAGTCTGGATTCCACACTGTCAGACAAGACTTTACAGCTGATTACATCAGCAGTGTGTAGTGAGAAGAAGATGGCAGTAGCAGTGTCTCACATACTGTTCTAAAAAGGTTTCTCAAATTTGAATCAACTGAATACAAGCACACACACACTCACACGTTGACTGTAGTGAGACTAGAACCCCTATCTAGCTACAGAACACAATACCTAAAACAGGCATCACCACACAAGATGGCTTTTATAGTGTCAGACAACACTTTATAGCAGATGACATCAGCAGTGTATGTTTGTGAGAAGATGGTTGTAGGAGTGTCTCACATTCTGTTCTAAAACAGCCTCTTGAATGTGAATTAAAACACTGGCCCACACAGACTCACAAGTTGACTGCAGTGAGACTAGAACCCCTAACTGACTATCCACAGAACACAGTACTTACTGCAAGTGCCATAGCACAAGTCTGAATTTTACACTGCTGGTGGATGATATCATCACTGGATGTTTGAGAGAAGATGTTGGGACACCTCTATGAAACAGATGAGTAGGCATGTATGACTGTCAAAATATTTGAACTTCATAGGACTGGATTGGTGACAGTAGGATAAAGACTCACACTCCTCTGACTAGATGACACACACCAGTTGACTGAAGTGAAATTAGAACCCCTACCTAACTAGTTACACCAGTTAGAGAATTCAGTAGTTAACGCACACACCATGGCACAAGTCAGACTAGTGTACAGCTGCTAGACAATTTATAGTGGATGACATCATTACTGGATGTTTGTGAGAAGATATTGGAAGGCCTGTATGAAATAGTTGGGTAGGCATGTACAACTGTCTAGATATAAGTTCTGCATGGGCCTAGATTGCTGATAGGATACAAATTGATGTCAGTTTATGCACACACACACACACACACACACACACACACACACACACACACACACACACACACACACACACACACACACACTTAGGCTCATAGGTGCAGAGGTGTGTACTAGGCTAATGGCCCTGGGGCCTTTACAAACCTAACCCATAGGATTACCCTAGCATCGTGCCACCCGACCTTAGTTTCCAGTGCCTCTGTCGAGTAGAGTCACTGGAGTGATCTCCAGGGTTAATTTTCTATTTCTCATTCACTCAAGATTTCTCTTGAAGAGGGCCAGTGAGGTGCTCCTCTTGACATGCATGGGAAGTCTATTCCATAGGATAGACAGTATCTTGACTAGAAACCTGTCCCTCCAGCTTGTTCTGTTGATTGTGGTAATGAGGTTGAGGTCTCTGGAGTGTGTAGTGCAGAGGGATTGAGATTTCTTTAGATGTAGGATTTCTAACAGAGCTGGGTTAGACATGGCTTTGTAAGTCAAGCAGAGATCACCTCTAAGTAGGCAATATGAGACAGAGAGGTTTTTGAATCTGTCCATATAGGACAAATGTTTAAGGCCTGGGATCTTCTTCATGAGGTACTTTTGCAGCCTCTCCAGTTGTTGCAGGTGTCTAGTGAGGTACATGCCAAATGGGGCATTGTACTTGATGATTGGCCTAATGAGGGAAGAGTAGAGGGAGACAATGACCTCTTTCTTCCTGGATTCAAAACCCTTAGTAATGAGATGTGTCACATAAAAGGACTTTCTGATCACAGTGGCAATGTGGTAGTCAAATGAGAGGTTGCTGTCAACAGTGCCTTCTGTGTTCAGTAGGCTACCATTGATGTGGTAATTCATGGGAACCAGGTTTTTCCCAAAGGGGATGATGTCACATTTTTTGGCATTGAGCTTAAGGCCATGGTTCTGACACCAGTTGTTGGTCTCAGTGAGGCCATTCTGTAGGATGTCAACATCACTTGGGGAGTTAATTATGGCACCTAGCTTGCAATCGTCTGCAAACATTGTCAGCTAGAGTCCCTTTGTGTTGGCCTGGACTTTAAAGAAGTAGATACCAAACAGGAGAGGACCCTGGACCAAACCCTGTGGGACTCCACTCGTGACTGGTCAGCAGTCTGACTTGGAGTCAGCTACTTTTACACTGTGGGTTCTATCTGTGAGCCAGTTTGCAACCCATCTAGTGATATAGGGGTTGATGCCTAGCTTAGTGAGTTTTTCTATGATTCCTGAGTGAGAAATTGTATCAAAGGCCTTAGCCAGATCAAGGTAAGCTATATTAACCACCGTGCCTTCATCCACAGCTCTGGTGACTGACTCAAAGAAGTCAACCAGGTTGAGCAGGAATAATCTACCCTTCACAAAACCAAACTGTGTGGGATCCAGAGTTTGGAGATTCCTTATATCCTTGTTTATTAGGTCCATAATGATGCATTCCATAGCTTTACATATCAGACTCATCAGGCTAATGGGGTGATAGTTCCCAGGGTCTGTAGTTGCTCTTCCTTTGTAGAGAGGGATGACTGTAGCAGTGTGCCATTCAGTAGGGACAAAGCCTGAGGTAATGCTGTGATGGAACAGGGCACATAGCTGAGGTGCCAGTTCACACTGTAGTTCATGTAGAACACAGCCAGGGATACTGTCAGGTCCCATAGAAGCTGTATTTGTGGCCTTGGACAGTACTGTTTTAACCTGTGCAGCAGTAATACTGGGTGTCTGGCAATCTGCTGTTATTGTGATTGGTCCTTTGGTGGGGGAGAGAGGGGTAAAGTTGGCACTGAATCTGTCGGCGAGTATATTGGCAACATCTGTTGGTTCAGTATAGGAGGTGCCATTGTGCAATAGCTCCAAGCAAATCTAGGTATTGTCATGGAGATTCTTCACATAACTATAGAAGGCCTTGTGGTTGTCTTTACTATCTGCTGGAATTCTGTTTTCATAGCTAGCTTTAGAGGATTTGATGAGGGATCTCAACTTTTTGTTGAGGCTGATAAGGGTGTTTTTCCAGTCTTGGTACTTCAACTTATTCTGCATCAGTTTCCTCCTTCTATTGTATAGTTTGTTTCTGGCAGGGGACCACCAGATTGGCTTCCTTTTTTTGGAGGAGAGCATTTTGATTCTATTGGGTATGGTGAGATCCATGCATTTGTGAACATGTTCATACAGGGCATTAGTGTATGATTCATCGGTCATGCAGCTGTTCTCCAATTGCATGGGTGCCATGAAGTTAGCCACCTCTCTTTTTAGGAACCCAAAGTTAGCTTTGGAGAAGTTTTTCAAGGTTGTTACCTTTGCAGGGGGGAGGGTGAGTGGAATTTGGATTTCCAAGGTGATTAGTTTGTGGTCAGATCTGATGAGGGAGGAGTTTACTACTGGTATAGAGCAATGGTTGCCCATGTTAGTAATGACCAGGTTAAGAATGTTGCTACCTCTATTGAGGGCAAGAACAAGCTGGTCCAGGGCATTGGAATTAATGAATTTCAGGAAATGTTGAGCAAGTGTATTGGTACATGAGTAGTTTTCCCAGTTAATGTAGGGGTAGTTGAAGTCACCCAGTATGAGATTGTTAGGTTGGACCCTGATATTATCCAGGGTGCTTAGGAACATGTAGTGTGAGTCTTGGGACATGGTTGGGGACCTATAGCAGGCTAAGATGCGAATTTCTGTCTTACCCAATGTTAGCTGCACCTGAAGTATCTCTGATGCATTATGTTGGGCTACCAGTCTGGAGGATTGCACATCTTTTATGAATATGAAAACACCACCACCTTTGGAGCTTGGTCCAAATTCTGAGACCAAAAGGTGTGGAATGAGTTATAGCCTGGTAGTGCAGGGGTGCTTTCTGCTTCCTTGAGCCAGGTCTCTGTTACAGCACAAATGTTGATGTTCTCCATTTTAAGGAGTGCTTCAAGCGAGTGTATTTAGAGATTTAGACTTCTAGTGTTGAGCAGCATGACTCTCAGATTACATTTTTTTGTAGCTGTTATGGTGGTAATTGGTCTTTGGACCACCACCTAAAAAGGCACTATAGGGGTGGCAAGATCCTTGGCCAGTATCTGGAAGCTCAGGGGTGACAGATGCAGACCATCTCTGGCAAAGCATAAAGGTCTGTCTATCATGTCATCTCAGGCAGACAGATACTGGATCCCCTTAGAATGACACCAGAAACTTAGCCAATTGTTGAAATCAATCATTTTCTGCTTGTGCTATGGTATCATTCTGGGTGATGGTAGGAGGCTGCTCAGAGCTATGGTCATACCCGCCTGGCCTACATAATCCGAGAGCTCCTCCATGTCTCTTTTCATGTAGTCCAGGGAGGTACGTCTCAAGTCATTCACACCCACATGGGCTATGACAGAGTCATATTTATACCTGTTGTTGAGGGACCTGAGTGCGTGCATTATGTGTCAGATCCTGGCACCTGACAGGCAGCTGACTGTTACTTTCTCCTTATTCATCCTATTGAGTGGAACATCAGTGTGCCTCACTATCAAGTCACCTATGACTAGTGTGTTGGGCATGCTGTTTTGCCTTAGGGACTTTGGATGAGTGGCACACTGTTTAGGAGTGTTATGTATCGTGATTAGTGTTGTTGCATTTCTGCCTTGGAGGTCTTTGCTGTTTGGGTAGATTTTTATTGAGAGCCTCCACGAAGGTGGGTGTGTGGTTTGTGTTTTTATGTGTAGGCAGTGCTGGTGTGTGTTCTGGAGGGCTATGTGTTCCATGTGATGTGGTGCAAGTGTTGACCTTCTCCTCTTGACTAGCTACACATACACATACATAGAGACATGCACATTATGTGGCTGCTGTGGTAATTTAACCCACATGTATATAGTTTTGTTTCTATCCACAGGATACAGTAGTTAATGATTGCAGCATCCCTGAATTATGTTTTTGCCTTGCCATAGGGGCCTTTATAGGTGATGGCATCATCATTATATGATGCAGGAAACATATCCTGTTATGAAAGTGGTGTGCAAAGTATGGATTTGGTACGTCCTGTTGTGTTTCCAATGTGCAGGTATACTTTCAAAGACAATTTCTCAAACTAGATGCAAAAATATGTCAGGAATGCATGTAGTAAACTGAGTCATATGCAGCTGTTTCTCAATATGGTCCCAACATTACACACTTACTGTCACACACAGACAAACACGTTTTGTGATAGACATGGATGCAACTGTGTATGTAGGTGTGTTCATATTTGTGAAGAGTTGATGTCCATGTTAATACATGTATAAGATAATCTCAATGTGTATTGTTAGTATAAAGATTTAGATAATGTAACAATGCAGGTGTGCTATTCATTTCTACTTTGTAGTTGACATTTGGGAACTAGTACTGACATACCCATTATTAAGTGCATGAGTGCAGGTCACACGTTCTGAGTAAATATGTGTTCATTCAGTAACAAGTGTCTTCCCTTTCGTTGTGTTTTTACATGGAGAATATAATGGGATAAAGAATAACAGGGAAGTAAACATACTAATTCATGCCAATCAACTATTTCCATAGTGCACTGCTGAGCACCCAGTTTGCACGATCAATGGTAAAATGTTTGTGCATGCAAGATACACATTTAATAGCTACTGCTTGAACTTGGGAAGTACTTATGTATATGGGCTGGGGTAGAAATAGCTGACAGATACTATGGTGTTCATAATGTAGTTTATGTTGCAAATTTTGTATCATAAATGTTATGACATTAAGGAAGACAAGTACTCTTTTCCACGTTTGTGCAGACTTAATCACCAAGCAAATGTTTTTCTCTGCTTTATTGAAAAATACTAATAATTCTATTGGTTCTCCTTCCTTCATGTAAATACATTAAGTGGAGGGGCATGGCAGTCATCACTATGGACAGTACTGAGTGTAATAAAAACACCTGCTGTCTAGTTGTCTCTGTGGTAACATTTATAACAGCAGTATGCTCCTATTTTGAGCACAGGTAATATAAGGTTCAAATCTAGCTCAGTCTAATTTTTTTCCATATATATTCAGGATGTAATTAAATAATTACATCTGGTGATTTTTGAAAATGTGTGAGAGGCTGACTACAGTGAAGTACTGTATAAACATAAATGCTATTCGATTGATTAGTTTAACAGTACACATATGGATTTGCATATACATTCATCAGTCTAGATAAATATTATAGGAAATATTTAGAATGAGTGCTTTTATACTGCTTTAACTGTGTGTTTCCTTACTGCAGCATGTTTAAGCAGCATTGGTCAGAGGTAACTACATCATGCCATAGGACATGAACTGCCATTCACTGTCACTCAGCACTGGTGTGTGATACCAAATTCTGCATAGACACAGAGGACAAAATGTGAAGGGCTTCATTAGGATTTATTATTTATTTGTGTGGTATGCAATTCTATTTTTTGAGCAGATTAAAGGTGTGAAACTGGAGCAGATGGGAATGTGGTGAAATAGGGAGCAAACAGAGGGAAGAACAAAGGGAAAGCAATATAAGAATGTGCAGAAGGGAATTAGGAAAGAACCACACCTATCCATAACTTCAGCACTGTAAAATGAACATGGATAAAGTATTGGATGAATTTGGATTGTCACCTCAATGAAAATGGGTGACAACAAGGTAGTAATGTTGTATAGCCAATTGGACCAAATCAAGTGTGTCAAGAAGACGCATGTGAAGGGGAGAGCTATGTTTGGGGAAAATATATTTTTTGTGTGACAGGTGCCCATTTTTTTATTTTATTTCAGTAAGAGAGGAATGTTGGGTAAGGGACGTAGGCTTGCCAGAGTCAGGTAAGTAGGGTAGGTGAGGAAGCATTTGCAGACAAACAAGACAGTGACAAGGATGATGAGGGGCACAAAAGATTGAGGGACACCATGATTGGGGATAGGGAGGGGGCATTGGATGCCCATATCCATCAATCATGAGTGCAGTGAGAATCTAGTCCTCACCCTCAAAACTGTGATCACCATCCCCTTCCTCAGCTTGCTGTTGTAGTGCTTGACATTTTTTCCCAGCATTCCATTAAGAATCTTCTTCATCTGGTTGAGGCATGCACCAGTGATGCTTTCTACAACCTCACGTACCATGCCTGGTATCTCCTGGGAAGTGACAAAATCACCACACCCACCAGTACTCCAAGAGGGTACCAGCTGCTGGGTAATGCTACTTGCTGTTGAGGGTCCTATTAATGCAGGGGCTGCAGAGGCAGTAATGCCAGGTCATCTTAGATGTGCTGGGCGTTGGTACTATAGCCATTGGAGGTGTGGCAGGCTGAGGCAGGCTGAGCCGCACTAGTTGGCCTACCACCCTTTGCTGGAAATCATTTTGTTAGTTGACAGAAACTGATGACATCAGAATGTTGTGACCACATATATAAAAATAAAAAAGAGAGATAAGGGATGGGGAAAGAAATAAAACAGAAACAGATAATTAGAACCATCATATGTTACATACAATAAATTACTATGCTATAAATATAAGTTTACTTTTGCATTAATTATACTTTTTAAAAACTGCAAACTAGGACTGATAATTGTTCCAGGTAATCCTTACAATATGCATATATTGCACATATGGATTTTTCAAATAATACAGATTAAGTTAACAGCATGCATTTATGCCAGTTGAGTTGAAATTATGTAATATTTTAAAATTATTTTATGATATATTTGATTTGAACCTACAGCATCTGAATACATTATTAAAATTGATTACTTCAATTGTCTTAAGCCACAGAATGAAGCATGTATGCTTGATTTTACAGTTAAGATATGCATGTTTAGTTTGCTAGTAATGTTTAGAAGATCATTCCTTTTGCTAAAATAATTATTTTGTGCTGCAGACATATCCCATGCTTCTCTCAATCTTTTCAAATTTCAACATGGGCTTCCCTGTTTGCTGCAATCTCCTGGGTGGCTGTAAAATAAAAAGGAGAGAAAAAGAGAAGAACATTATACATGTCAGACTTGCCTATCTCCAGCTTTGAGCATCATTTAAAGTATCTTTATCTGTATACTTACAAAACTGTAAGATGTCAGCAGTCCTGAACTCATTCAGCCATTAGCTGAGTTGGGTCTCCTGCACATTTTCTCATCATTGAAGTGGTGCCTGCCTTGCTGTCCAGTGTGTGGAATGCCAGTCACACTGGGGATAGCCTTGGCAAGACTATTCCAAGCCTCTGATTTATACTGAGACACAGTATAGTCCCTCTGCAATAATCTACAGCTGTGGCACTTTACAAGGATTCCAGTGAATATTCTGGACTCCTCTACATCCCATCTTTGAACCCTAGGTTAGGCACCTTCCTTTCTTGCTCCTGCCATGTCCATATAGGTCATATATAGGTCAGGTCATGCAGCAACAGATAAAGTGTTTTCCACCAGTTTGTGATATCAGATTAAACTGTCAGTGAGCAAACCTGCGCAATAATGCCAACCACATCTGTGCGATGTTTAGCACAGAACAACAGTGCCAGAGAGGAACACAGTTTATGAAATAGGAAGGGTAATGTGACAGTTGCCATTCATTTATGAGTCAGTTGCTGCTGTACCTGTTAGTTGATTTAACTTTGCAGACATACACTGGTTGTATAGATTTTATGACCTGACACATTTTTTTGTCTGGCTTTACACACTGATAAAAGTAATTAGTACAATGTGGGATTCAAACCTATGTAAAATAGACAAAACATATTCTTGCACAGACTGTTTTTTCATCCTTGCCACAGAAGAAATGGTTGCCAGGCATGCTCATTAATTATACTGACACATGAAAGAGCGAGTGGTTAACCATGTATGTGTGACCTGACAAGGTTCTGGTTTATACATTCATGTGTATCAGACTATTGTTGAAGCATAAAGTCCTTCCTGGTTCAGAAAAGACACTTTTAAGTACAGAAACATAATTGTCAGTATATCCTCAGTCATACAAATAATTCACATGATCTCCAGTGCTATAAAAAGTTATTGTTATTTAAAATGATCTTTAGATTGTTCTTTAGTTTTAAAATTGGCTGGACAAGCATTAATACATTTTGGAACAAGCTAGATTAGAACCCTGGCTCACATGCATTGTAAGAATTAACTTTCTACCAATTGCCAAAGGGAAGACTGAGCAACAGGTCAATTTTTTACAATCATTACTGTGGAGCATGCCCACTGCAACTGAAAACTTGCTTGTTAAACATGCTGATTAGTTATATATACTCATTAAATAGTTGACAGGTTAATCATGTATGTGTGTGACATGAAAGATCAGAAAATAAATCTTTAATTGTAGAACCATAATTGTACTCATATCCACAGTTAGACTTTTAATATATATAATATTCTGTGTATGCTCATTGCACCTGCAATGCATAGATATTTGTATATGTAATTATTTTTCTACTGTGAATTTTTCTATGAAATAAAGTGGAACAGCATTAATAAAATTTTTGAGTTTGCTGGATTAGAACCCTGGCTCACCTGTATTGTATCCCTTAACTTACACCTGCTTCCAGGGGAACAATTAGGCAACAGCTTTATATTTTCACATTCATTATTGTGTTTGCGTGTTGACCGCTACACAACACAGCTAAACGTGTTTGCGTGATGTAACACTATGTATGCTACAATGTATCCTTTCTGAAATTGGCAATGTCTGCTTGTTGTCTGCAGGTATTCTGGACCTGCAGGTTTTGTGAAAGCTTGCTGACTGCAGCAGAATGCCACTTTGCATGCTTGCACGATGGAAGGACAAAGATGTAACAATGTAACTTTTATGAAATTGACAATGTCTGCTTGTTGTCTGGGCCATTTCACTGTGTTTGCACAGAGATCATCCACATGCATACAAGATAAGCAAAGCTCAACATGTATTAGTATAGTACAAAAAAGTGTTTAGAAGTTTTAATTACTAAAAGATAAATGTGGGACTTGAACTTTGATCTACATATCGTACGTACTGTGAAATTTATCGCATTTAAAATGTATGCTACACACACACTTGATTCACAGTTTTAATTTATTCCATCTTTATCATTGAAGCAACTTCTATTAATTTTTACTTATTTCACCATTTCACTGTATTTGCACTAAGCTGCACTTTGCACAACTATTAATATTTTAAAAAAGTAAAAAAAAAAGAAAACATACAGCACTACAAAATACTTTTTCACACACCTTACAGATTTTTAAATGAGTCTGGATTTAAACTGTCAGAATAATGAAACTACAAAACACACTAGGGGTGTCTTCTCACACTTTGCCACAGAAACAACTTTGCAGCAGTAATGGGAATCATTGTGCATACAAGCAAGTCCCATTTCTTTGACAATATTAATAACACATATACACTTTTAAACTCTCAGTTTTTTGTACATGGTAGCTTACATATTTAGTACGAGTGATCACACAACCATTTATAGAATTTGTTTGCAACAATGCAGCTCTGCATTCACTTTGTAATGTGTTCATTCTTTTCTTATCTGTGCTGTACTCTCAGAAATGCAGACTATAAGATATTCTGTATCTTGCCCAGGATTTATTAAAATCCATGTAGGCACAGTGTAGAGCCTACACAGAATGTATCCATAGTCATGGTTCCCCCTTGGCAGTGTGCCTTGCATATAAATGATGGCGTGTTGCCCTGGAGGAGCCGAGGGACACAATTATTGAATCAGGGTAGGGACAGGTATAGTGCTAACCATGGCTGGAGAGGAGCACGAGACTCCCTGCAATGTCATTTTGTTTTATTTTTCTTTCTTTTTTTTTTTAATACATGTTTGCGCAGCAGTGGCAAGCAGCACCCACATATAAGATAGCAGACACCTGCCAAACATCTAAAACTAGAAACTGGATGTAATTCAATATTTATTTAAATGTATGTTTAATGATTGTTAAATGTGTTTGTGTGGCACAGTGCAGTGCTCAGCTGTGCTTATAGGTAGCTCAGTGGCATATGTGAAAGTGAACCAAATGTCTTAATCTCTATGTAGGTAAATGGGTAGAGTTACGGCTTCATGTGCATAGGTCCAGGGTTTGAATACATGGAAGAGAAAATATGTATTTATCTTTGATAAAGAAATGTATGCAGACAATTTTAAAATATAGCCCTGCTGCACTCTGCTAAGCCCTGCTTAACTGTGCGTAGACATGCTAAACACTGCATAAACCTGGTAACAGATGTCAATGTTCTGCAGTGCTCAGCTCTGCTTGGCTGGTTTGCATGCTACTAACTGGAGCTGTGCTGGTTTGTGCAGTGCTAAGCAATGCAACACTTCTTTGAATGTTGCCCAATAACGTGTAAGGGTGAGAACACAGCCTATATTAAACCCAGTAGGTGGGAATACAGCAGAATCTATTGGAGTTCTTTCACTGATGGTGTATAATGGCTGGTGTTGGTGAAGATGCATACTTTTGGGTGCAGCTTTGGGGCATCCTGGAGTCCAGGGTCATGAGTGGACTTCTAATAAAAAAACATGAAGAGAGGCTGCTGCAGGGCAAGTTCCAGGGCTCAGAATGTAAGGCGGAGGCCTGAGACTTGCTGGCCATTGAACTCACCAGTGTCACTGGTATCCCCCACACAGGGGAGCAGTGTTGTCACTACCATGATGACCTGAAGAGGTGAAAGAGGGGGGACTCTTAGACACCTAGGTCCAAGAAGCTTGGGCAGGGAATGCCTCACAAGTATGTAAGTAATTTTACCTCCATTGTACCAATATGTATTTTGAATGTCTGCAAAACTGGTATGCATTATGATGTGCCTCTCTCCCTACAGCTGCAGCTGAGAGGCCTCGCAATGTGGAGTTACATGCCGGGTGTTTGGCCAGGTTGCGCCATGAGTATAGTGACTATGGATGTATTATCCTTATTTTACTAGAATAAGCAAGAAAGAGTGAAGGATTAAATGCAATAATGTATATACAGTAAAGTTTGTAGTGCAGTAAATGTGGAATTAGAGCTGTATTGCAATAAATCAATAATGCCAACTGTAGTGCAATAAAAACATGACACAGTACCAATAACTGCATTAAAGTATATACAATATAATATGTACTGCAATAAATGTGATAGTGGAGCTGCAGTGCAATAAATACATAATGTGAACTGTGTGTTGCAATAAAAACATGAAACACTACCAATAACTGCAATAAAGGATATACAATAAAGTCTGTAGTGCAATAAATGTGGACTTAAAGCTGTATTGTAATAAATGAATAATACCAACTGTAGTTCAGTAAAAGCATGAAACAATAATAATAACACCAAGGAAAATGGTGTACATCTGGATTGCCTTCTCGTAACCATTGCAGTAGAGCTGTATGCATTGAGGCTGTAAGGTAAGGTACTGCAGTCAAGTATAACACTGTAATAGCTGTAGAATGCAAATCTAATGGCTGCAAATTGTATTGGTTAACTCATGTAGTACTGTTCAAGGCTGTTTCGGTCAATATTGGTCACATAATGCTCTGTTATCTACAGACATCAGATAATAAAGGTATATGGGTGACGTAACCCACTCCATGAACTGATATTGTTTGTTGACTTCACAAATATTATACTGGAATATAGATCACCTATTATTTGCATTATGGTTATATTCCATACATGTGCATTCTACTGTCACTACAGTCTAGTATAACACTGTAATAGTACTACCAGGTCATATTTTGGTTCCAGGTGAGATCTAGGCAAATATTAGTCAGTCAGTAGTTAGCAGTGACTCAGTAGCTCAGTTTGTTAAATGCTCTGTATATAGTACATTTTGCCATACACAGTCCAGGGGTTTGAATCTAGTGGTAGGTAGCAGTTAATTTTACCTTAGCAGTCACATAATGCTCACAATTTCTCTCTCCAAGGTGCTATAGGTAAATGGGTGATGTAGCCCACTAGGTTGAATAAGGAGAAAGTAACTGTCAGGTGTCTATCAGGTGCCAGAATCTGACACATAACAGAAGCACTCAGGTCACTCCACAACAAGTACAAGTATGACTCTGTCATTGTCCATGTGGGTGTGAATGACCTGAGATGCACCTCCCTGGACTACATGAAAAAATACATGGTGGAGCTCTTGGATTATGTGGCCCAGGCAGGTATGACATTAGCCCTGAGCAGTATCCTACCATCATCCAGAATGATACTGCAGTACAAACAAAAAATGATTGGCTTCAACAATTGGCTAAGTTTCTGGTGTCATTCTAAGGGGATCCAGTATCCTTCTGCTTGGGATGACATGACTGACAGACCTCAATGCTTTGCCAGAGGTGGCCTGCATCTGTCACCCCTGGGTTTCTGGGTACTGGCTAAGGCTCTTGCCAGCCCTATAGTGCCTTTTTAGGCGGTGTTCCAAAGACCAAATTACCAACTTAACAGATATAAATAAATGCAATCTGAGGGTCATACTACTCAGCACTAAAAGTTTAAATCTCAAGATGCACTCACTTGAAGCACTCTTCAAAATGGAAAACATCGATATTTGTGCTGTAACGGAGACCTGGTTTAAAGCATAAGAAGCCACCCCTGCACTACCAGGCTATAATTCATTCCACACCTTTCAGCCCTGAAACATGGACCGAAGCTCCAAAGGCAGTAGTATCTCCATATTCATAAAGGATATGCACACCTCCAGACTAGTAGCCCAGCATAATGCATCTGAGATACTTCAGGTACAACTAACATTGGGTAAGACTGTGATCCAGGTCATAGTTTGCTATAAGTCCCCAAACATGTCCCTAGACTCTCACTCCACATTCCTAAGCACCCTGTAATCTATCAAGGTCCAACCCAACACTCTCATACTAGCAAACTTTAACTACCCTTCCATCAAATGGGAAAACTACTCAAGCATCAATGCACTGGCCCAACACTTCCTGGAATTCATCAATTCCAATGCCCTGAACCAGCTCATTCTTACCCTCACTAGAGGAAGCAACATCCTTGACCTGGTTATTACTACCATTGCTCTACACCAATGGTCAATTCCTCCCTGGTTAGCTCTGACCACAAACTAATCACCATGGAAATCCACATCTAACCCACACCCCCCGCAAAGGTATTCACCATAGAAAACTTATCCAAAGCTGACTTTGGACTTCCAAAAACAGAGATGGTTTACTTCATTGCACCCATGCCAGTGGAAAATAGATGCATGACTGCTGAATCATACACCAATGCACTGTATGAACACGGACATAAATGCATGGAACTAGCCATACCCAAAAGAACCATGACACTCTCCTTCAAAAAAGGAAGCCAGTCTGGTGGCCCCCTGCCATTAATAAACTTTATAACAGAAGGAAGAAACTGTTACAGAAAAAGGTGAAATCCCAAGACTGGAAAAATTACCCTATTAGCCTCAACAAAAAAGTTGAGATTCCTCATCAAAACCTCCAAAGATGGCTATGAAGGCAGAATTGCAGCAGACACTGAAAACAACCACAAAGCCTTCTTTAGTTATATCAAGAATCTCCATGGCAATACCCAGATCTGCTCTGAGTGACTGCACAATGGTACCTCCTATACTGAGCCAATAGATATTGCCAACATACTGGATGACAGATTCAGTGCCAACATTACCCCTCTCACCCCCCAAAGGACTAATCTCAATACTGGAAGAATGCCAGGCACCCTGCATTACTGTGGCACAGGTTAAAGCTGTATTATTTAAGGCCAAGAATATAGCTTCCATGGGACCCAACAATATCCCTGGCTGTGTTCTACATGAATTACAAAGTGAAATGGCACCACATCTGTGTGTTCTGTTCACTCACAGCCTCACCTCAGGTTTTATCCCTGCTGAATGGTGCACTGCTACAGTCATCCCTCTCCATAAAGAAGGAGCAACTACAGACCCTGGAAATTATTGCCCCATTAGCCTGATGAGTCTGATATGTAAGGCTATGGAGTGCATCATCATGGACCTAATTAACAAGGATATAGGGAATCTCCAAACTCTAGATCCCATGCAATTTGGTTTTGTGAAAGATAGATTATGCCTGCTCAACCTGGTTGACTTCTTTGAGTCAGTCACCACAGCGGTGGATGAAGGTAAGGCAGTTCATACAGCCTACCTCGATCTGGCCAAGGCCTTTGCTACCATTCCTTACTCGGGAATTATTGATAAACTCACCAAACTAGGCATCAACCCCTATATCATCAGGTGAGTTGCAAATAGGCTCACAGATAGAACACACAGTGTGAAAGTAGTGGACTCCAAGTCAGACTGCCGACCAGTCATGAGTGGAGTCCCACAGTGATCAGTCCTGGGTCCTCTTCTGTTTGGCATCTACTTCTCAGAAGTGCAGGCCAACATGGAGGGACTCTGGCTGACCAAAATTTCAGATGACTGCAAGCTGGGAGCCATTATTAACTCCCCAAGTGATGTAGACATCCTACAGAAAGTCCTCACTGAGACCAGTGACTGGTGTTGAAACCATGGCCTTAAGCTTAATGCCAAAAAATGTGTTGTCATCCCCTTTGGGGAAAACTCAGTTCCCACTAATTACCACATCAATGGGAGCCCACTTAACACTGAAGGCGTTATAAGAGATCTGGGAACACAGGTTGACAGCAACCTCTCCTTAGACCACTACATTGTCATTGTGGTCAGAAAGTCCTTCTATGTGGCAGATCTCAATACTAAGGGTTTTGCATCCAGGAAGAAAGAGGTCATCATTTCTCTCTACTCTTCCCTTATTAGACCAATCATAGAGTACAATGCCCCATTTGGCATGTACCTCACTAGACACCTGCAACAGCTGGAGAGGCCACAAAAGTACCTCACGAAGAGGATCCTAGGCCTTAAACACATGTCCTACATGGACAGACTCAAAAAACTCCAGATATTTTCTGTCTCATATCGTCTACTAGGAGACAATCTCTGCTTGACTTACAAAACCATGTCTGACCCAGCTCTGTTAGTAATGCTACATTTAAAGAAATCCCATTCCCTCCTCACCACATGATCCAGAGACCTCAACCTCATTACAACAATCAACAGATCATGCTGGAGGGACAGGTTCATAACCCAGAGACTGCCCATGCTCTGGAATAGATTTCTCATACATGTCAAGCAGAACACCTCACTATTCCTCTTCAAGAGAAATGTTGATGAGTGGATGGGAAATAGAAAGTTCACCCCGGGGATCACTCCAGTCGCTCTACTTGATAGAGGCACTGGGAACTAACAACGGGTGCCACAATGCCAGGGCACTTCTATGGGCTAGGCTTGTAAAGGCCCCATGGCCATTAGCATAGTACACACCTAAGCATAGTACACACCTATGAACCTATGAACCCATAAGCAAGGCATGACAATTGTTTAGTGTCTGTACTGTACACATACATGTCTCTCAAGTGTCACAATTTCACATTATGTAATTAATAGTGTGTAATCCATCTGTCACAGGATTACCATGGAAATGATTACCTAGATTGTAAAGTGTCACCACATTAGCCCACAAAACACCTTGGTAGTTATATAGGCCTAAAGAATAACGTAAAATAGAATAAGTCCAAAAGAAGCAGCAAAATCCACAGACAGAAACCCAAACCAGAGAAAACACTTAAGAGTCTTTATTGGATGACCAAAAGTAGAATAAAACAAGCACTTTCGCTCGGTAAAATACCGAGCTTTTTCAAGATAACAGTACATTGCAGTTAGCTTGAATAAATACTAAGCTTAAAACACATGATTGAATGAATTGAATAATTTACATAATTAATGAAAATCAACTCTATTAAACAATCAATTAGTTAGATAAAATTCTTGATCAGAATTTTTTAAAACAACATATGGTGCACTTAAATTCACTAAAAAAATGAATTAATAAATGCAACTGTTCCTAACACCATGTGGGTTATTCTTGGTCACCTTTAAAACCTAAATACTAGAATCACTTATACAAAAAATTTTTTTAAGTTAAAAAAAATTATTAAAACATTCTAAATATTATTGTATCTCAAATAAATATATACATATAAAACTATTCAATGCATATACTCCTACAGCCTAAATTGGTTCTAGCATAATAAATAAAATAAAATACAATAATGGTGCTATAACCGGGCCATCCTCAGTTTGAGGATGCTATTAATATTGATGTTATCATTGAGGCCAGGTGGTTTACCAGCATCTAACCTAAGCTGCCAAAGAAGCTCTCTATATTCCAAAGTAGTCTCCCAATCTCCTCCTCTGGCATCTGGTGTCAATTGTTCTAACACCATAAACTTCAATTCCATTCTGGGACATAAAAGGGAGTGTTTATAAAAAGCATTAGATTCCCTTTCTTTAAAGATATCGTAAAGGTGTTCATAAATTCTCTTTCTAATGGGTCTCTCAGTTTTCCCCACATAAAAACTAGAGCAAGATGTACATACCCCTAAATAAACTACCCCTTTTGTTCCACAGTTTGAATAACAACTGGATTTAAAAAGAAATTTCCTCGATGGAATATAGAGTCGAGTCATTAATAGTGGTGTGACACTGCTTTCAAGCACCACATTTAAAAGTGCCTGGCCTTGTATTACTCAATGCAGATCTTGGGGTGTGTTTCCTTTCAAACAGTTCTTTAAGATTAACATCTCTTTTTCTTACAAAATTGGGACGGGGTTGCACTAATTTATTTAACTCTTCATGAAGAGTAAGAACTGCCCAGTGTCTCCGTACTACATTTTCAATATCTAGAGAGCTAAGGGAATAAGTGTAGATAAAACAACTGTGTTGCTCCAAATGGTCCTCAATTTTGTCAACATTTACTTGGGGAACTTGCTGTTTTAAAAAATTCTGATCAAGAATTTTATCTAACTAATTGATTGTTTAATAGAGTTGATTTTCATTAATTATGTAAATTATTCAATTCATTCAATCACATGTTTTAAGATTAGTATTTATTCAAGCTAAGAAACAAAGGCTCACGGCCGAAGAAATCACCAGGACCTGGATACAGATGGTATACTGCAATAATTCCTTTATTTTACGTATAACATCCACGAATGAAAACAGCTCACAAATAAAAACTGACTGAAACAAGAAATACAGTCAAGCGCTTTCGCCCGGGCTCTCCCAGGCTTTATCAAGATCTTGACCATAAAGAAAATATAGACCCGTAGAGTAGATAGTAGTCCTGTTGTCAATTAAATAGCCTACAATGTTACTAATGGACTGTTTTTCTCTCTCTCCCCACCCCTTATCTTCATCAATTTATTATTGTTATTCATTGGTTATGGATTACTATTAGCATTTGTTGTTACATTAACTGTATTTTTGGGACGTGTTTTATTATTGTTATGTATTATAATGGTTGCATATTAACATATCTTGTTAAATTAACTATTTTGCTGGCCTTATGCTATAAATGATACTGACATGTTGTTAACAGACTGCCTGTTTTATTATTTATTGTTGTTTCACATAATATGCACTGATAGGTAATTGGGTTATTTCCAATGTTTTGGCATGCTGTTGATGAACAATGTTTTGTTAATAACTAAACTATACTCATTGCTATGCCTCCATTACCACAGCATGTCAGGGAAGGCTGGTTCCGGCTGATCCACCTACCTTGCCCCAACTGGCCATGTCATTGGGTCCTAGGTCCTAGCATGTCTGGGACCCAGGATAGTAGTGCTCCCTCTGCTGCCTCTGTACCACCTGTGGCATTGGGTGGAACCGTCTCAGGGGATGGGGCCCTATCTTCCCCTGGAAGCAGTGGCAGAGAGGCTGTAGTCACCCAGTATCAACTGCCGGTCTTGGTGCGCAGGATTGTTTACCAGAGTTATGAATGCCGCCTGTGCCAGATTGAGAGCACGTTGGCCAACCTGGTGAGGCAGCCTCATACTGGTGCACAGCCTCCAGCACAGCCACCCTTGGTGCAGTGAAGGAGCTGCACCAACAGTCCCATGGGTGGGGACATGAGTCACACTACTGCCTTCTGGAAGCACGTGTGACTTGGATTCCACAACACCATCCCATCCAAGGTGTTTACCCCCCTCATGTGTCACACATCACCCCTGTCTGCTGTCCTCTCTGTCTTGTCTGTCTGCATATGCATCCTCTCCTACCCAACTTAGCTCCCTATGTGTACCTATGTTCCTTCCCCTGCATTCCACTGTCACCTTAAAGAAATAGGCGCCTGTCCCAAAAAAATCACCCCATATATAGCTCTCCATTTTGCATACATGGTCACTACACACCACTAATTTGGTCTAATTGGCTTGAAAACACAGTTATTTATGTTGTCCTCACCCCTCTTTCTGGGGTTTTAGAGTCCAAATTCATTTAAAAATTCTGTCAAAATGTACAGCTGTTGTACAAGAAATGGATAGCTATGGTTCTTTCCTACACCCTTCCTGCACATCCCTACCTACCTTTCACTATGTTTTTACTCTGCTTGCTTCCATTTCACCACTTTCCTATCACCTCCTTTTTCTTTTCTTTATATTTTTTAGTGCGGATTTGTGCAGAGCTGCATGAAGTGGAGTGGCATGGTGCACTGCACTGATTCACTTAGCTGAGCTTAAATGAGCTTTTAATGATTAAATGCAGTTTTGTACAAAAAACACCACTGCCAAGTTTTGAACCCAGCCACCATATCTATAGCACACTACAGTGACCCACCATGCCATCCATATCTTCATTAAAATGGGTGTTTTGTTTTCAGCAAAACATACTAATTGTTGACAGTCATTAGGCATGTCTCAAACTGGAATAAGCAGTATGGGAGAAAATGGGCATGTACCCTGGACTCTGGTGCAATAATACACCACTAGATAGCCAAAGGCATAATAATGTAAGTAAGTGAGGCCCAAGATAGTGTTAAATGTGACCTTTTATTAGCAACATGTTGAAGCACCTGCTAAGGCATCAGTGTACATGTTCAATTGGGACCCTGGTGCAAATAATATAGCCATAGAAAGCCATGCACATACTGATGGATGCAGACAATGTGTGTCACACCTTGTAAGTTTGCGCATATACCTTGCAATAGACCTGCTGCAGCAGTGGCTCAGTAGCTCAGTCTGTTAAGTGTCTTGCATGCAGTACATTTTGTCAAACACAGTCCTGGGTTCAAATCTTCCTGGTTCAAATCCAGTTTTCTGTTGCAGTTCAATTACATTATTGTGAAAACAGCAGATAATGGCTGAGTCATGCAATCCTTATCCCCACAGCTTACTGCTAATTAATGAACTGCTATCTACTTTTGCAAGTCAAAGGCCTGCAGGTAGGGACACACTGCACATATCTATGTAGCCTAACTATATGTTGCCCACTATTCTGTTATTGGCACTGTTGTATAACAGATGTATCTTAATTGCATGCCTCAGTTGGACTGTAAAGGGTACCCTTACCCTGGATAAGCCATAACAACAGGGCAGACACAGCTGCCACAGTTACATGTACAGCTTGTTGCCCTCAAGACTGTTCACACTCCCCCTATGTGTTCTAGGCTGCAGCAGCAGCTGCAGTCTGTAGCACACACACCTGTATGTACAGGTACCTGCTACAGACCTACCATACCTCTCACTCCTTAGAACAAAGAATCCAGACACAGCCTCACCTAATAAGGGGAACACAGGCCCACAGATATGGATATGTTTTACAGTGTGCTCCTACAGAGATAGTAAGTCAATACAATAACAGTTATTGCATTAGCATGCACATACTCATGACACTCATATATGTGTCTTTCAGTACTGACCTCAACCCACGGTGTTTGCTAGTGAAATGCTAGATGACCACAATGTCATGGGACACTGTCACACATATGAGGCAAAGCTGTGGACATACTGACTAAATCTCTACAGTTGACAGTTGGTACCTACCCTCTGCAATGCTGTAGTCTCCACACCTCAGTAATTTCCATCTTAACAGCTAAGAAAGGGGCCTAAATCTACATGAAGGCCTTATATATTGCACCGTGCTGGCATGTCATTTGCAAATAATAGTGGATTTCAGATATTTTGGCTACAATTACCATATCAGAGCCACAGATTGGTGCAGAGGCAATTACATGTTAATGAGCAGTACATTAAAAAGGCAAGCAGCTGATTATGGGGTACAAGTCTGTATGTGACTTAACTTACATAGACAGTGTATTTGCATAGGACTACCAGAAGCAAAGTTCAACATAGGAGTACTGCACTCCACCAGGTGTGTGAATGATTTCTCCATAAAGCAGGATACAGGTGGGAGGATGGAGGTATGGGGAATAGGGATTACAGCAGTAAGCCTGTCTCAGATCTATGGTGATGACATGTCATTGATAGGGATTACAGCAGTAAGCCTGTCTCAGATATATGGTGATGACATGTCATTGATAGGGATTACAGCAGTAAGCCTGTCTCAGATCTATGGTGATGACATGTCATTGATAGGGATTACAGCAGTAAGCCTGTCTCAGAACTATGGTGATGACATGTCATTGTCTTAGATCTATGGTGATGACATGTCATTGATATGGACTACAGCAGTAAGCCTGTCTCAGATCTATGGTGATGGCATGTCATTGATAGTGGTTACAGCAGTAATCCTGTGTTAGATCTATGGTGATGACATGTCATTGATTGGGATTACAGCAGTAAGCCTATCTTAAATCTATGGTGATGATATGTCATTGATAGGGATTACAGCAGTAAGCCTGTCTCAGATCTATGGTGATGACATGTCATTGATAGGGATTACAACAGTAAGCCTGTCTCAGATCTATGGTGATGACATGTCATTGATAGGGATTATAGCAGTAATCCTGTCTCAGATCTATGATGATGACATGTCATTGATTGGGATTACAGCAGTAAGCCTATCTTAAATCTATGGTGATGATATGTCATTGATAGGGATTACAGCAGTAAGCCTGTCTCAGATCTATGGTGATGACATGTCATTGATAGGGATTACAGCAGTAAGCCTGTCTCAGATCTATGGTGATGACTTGTCATTGATAGAGATTACAGCAGTAAGCCTCTCTCAGATCTATAGTGATGACATGTCATTGATAGGGATTGCAGCAGTAAGCCTGTCTCAGATCTATGGTGATGACATGTCATTGATAGGGATTACAGCAGTAAGCCTGTCTCAGATCTATGGTGATGACATGTCATTGATACCCTGCTGTCTTACACCTACAGGCATGCCTCTCAACTGTCCCTGATTGTCACCCACATCTTAGCTCTGTCCATCTTACTCCCTCCTACAGCAGATGGCTGTTGTAGGAAAGCATGTGAATTACACATAATACATAGTGACAATAAGTAATGGTGTACACTCCTGTAATGGCAAACGATGTGCAGTAATTCAACTTCTCTCATTCTGTCAATGTCTCATATAAATAGGTCTAAATTTTAAAAGTTTGCCTGAACGTCCATGATGTACTGTGGGTATATCCCTGATTCTGTTGACATTTGTCCCTGTTTGGATGAGAGCTATGCCTAACATACCTATCAACCTCTTAAAGCAAGACATCTGGTCAAAGTAGTAAGTAATTAAGGGACAAACACCCAGAATGAGGGACACTGTTTATACATTGCTCGTACAAAGTGAGAAGGTAAATAGAATAACAGGTATTACAGTACCAAAACTGTGTTCTGAAGGGTATGATGTCTGCAACCCAGATGTCTGTCTTTATTTCCTGCCATCAACAAGCAATGATTGGCCAACCATTTGTCAGACATCCACAACTTTGTGTGAAAACAACTAAATCTATGAGGCAAACATCTTGACATTCTGCAAACATGTGTATAGCTGAGATATATGATTCCTACAGGGAACATATACTACAGCAGGTTTGCATTGTTTTCTGTCATTGTGGCACACTGCTGTTTCTGGATTCTCCCCATATAGTGGTTGTAATAGCACAGTGTTATTTGTCTGGCAGTAGCCATATGATGTATTACTGGGTGTTTGCTCATAGGGTATAAACCACAGTAGACTGCAGTGCTGGGTGTAGGAACATACAACAGAACCTGGCACGGCATACAGGGACATACCCCAGTATTGCTATTATCTTGGTGGGATCCACACACATAGTGTGTTGACAGTCTGTGGGGTATGACGTGTAAGGGAGCAGTGGATAGTACAGACCATTGTGGGTGTGCTGGATCTGTACATAGTGGATGTCCACATATCTGGTCCTGTAATGTGTCCCCCTTTTGTTGTCTTTTAGGAACCATGTACCGCAGAAGAAATGCTCCCTTTTAACATGCAGAGAATGAGATAATAGTGGATTGGCTGAGACAGCACCATTGGATCTTGTTGTCCAGGGGGAGGCATAATCGAGAACAGCAGACAGCATGGGCAGACCTTGTATGGGCTGTCAGTCAGATTGGCTAACAGGCCAGGACCTATGAGCAGGTCCAACACCAGGCCACATACATGGTGAATACTGCATGATGAAGGGCCGATGCTGTTTCCAGGGATCGTGCCACCACTGGTGGAGACCCTGCAGCAAAACAACTATTCTCAGCCACAGAGGAATTCCTGGCAAACCTAGGAACACACAACAGCTCCCAGGCATCCATCACACCATATATCTTACTGTGCTCACCAGAGTAATGCTGTTGTAGTCATTGTGGCAGGCTGTACATACCTGTACATGGGTGTCAGATCTATCTGCAATAGGGTGGGCATTGGGGATTAACCTCAGCTGTGCACACATAGTCTGAATCTCAACAATACAGCCATTAATGGTGGCTACTGTACAAGTGGATGTGTTCATTTACTACAATGTAGTGCTGCAGCATATGGTGGTGCTGACAATACCTCTCCATCACTGTGTACATGCACACACACTCAAACACCACTATCAGATGCAGGTCACCTACAGACAGACAGACACACACACACACACACACACACACACACACACACACACACACACACACACACACACATACACACACACGCACACACACGCACACACACACACACACACACACACACACACGACACCTCCCCATGGCCCATTTATCCTCCACCCCTTCCTGAGTCTCACACATGCTGTCAACTGTTTGGCACAGCCTATGCCTTCAGCACCCCACACTACACACTATGCATGTGATGATACCTGTGCCACATCCCTGTAATCCTTGTCATCGATGCAGGAAAATGAAGCTATGTGTCTGATGCATAGGGTGACTATATCACTTGACATGTATATGTGTAATGCAGTATTGTTTTGTCATGCCAATTGTTGTGATCCACAACAGATACTGTATGCTGGCATGTGTCATGACTAGGCATCAACCTGTGTATAACTTATGAGTTGGCTGCTGTAAGATTAGAACCCCTACCTATCAACTGTTGCACACTATAGTTCACAGTAGTTATGGCACATGCCACAGATCACATTTGTTGTATATGTGATTGCAGGCACTGCACTTGTGGAGTGTTACTGGATGACATGTGTCTCACAGACCTGTGCATGTTTCTATTCCAGGAGTCTGAGGGAATAAACTATGGACACATGGTGGCAATACAGCAACACAGAATGGCATGGCAGCATAGCAGACATATGATATCAGCAAGGTATGGCAGTATACATGCATGGCTCCCAAGGTGCATATGTGTAGAACAGTCTATCACAGACAATTGGGGCAGTTACCATAATCATGCATTCATACTTTGTGCTAAGGTCTGCTACCCTTGATACTTGTCACCTGGCTTTCTGAAAGCCCAAATCTAGAAGGTGTGGTGATGGAGCTGCCACATCTACAAATATCTTTTGTCGGTGTCAGACAGGTGGCAGACATTAGTTATGATTATGTAGAGGAGGGCAATTCAGAGACATAAAATTCATAACCATTGCATGGAGATAGTCCATATGGGCATGTCTGTAGTGCTGCAAGGGGATATATTTACACACACACACACACACACACACACACACACACACACACACACACACACACACACACACACACAGACATACACGAAGCTTATCTGATATTAGATTTTCTGCCAGTGCTCTTAAGATAGATGACATCAGCAGCCATGTAGAGGCCAGCAGCTAGTTGCAGGGCCAAAAGCTGCATAACCACTGCACGGGGACAGCCTGTGGGGAATATCTGTTGTGCTGCATGGGGATATATTTCCACACACACAGACACGTGCATACAAATGAGTTGGCTGCTGTAAGATTAGAAACCCTATCAACTGTTGCACACTATAGCTCACAGTAGTTATGGCACATGCCACAGATCACATTTGCTGTATATGTGATTGTAGGCACTGTACTTGTGGAGTGTGCAAAGCTGGCTTGTGTTGGACAGCATGTATGGCCTGCAGGGTGCTCTTGCTTGGTACTGTTATCGTATCTATTGTCCTAGGAGTAGGATACCTGTAAATATCCCTGTTATGTGTATACAGTCACCAGTATGGCCATATGTGGCTGATCACAGTTACGTAGGTAAACGTGGCCAGGGACTGTTTTCCCTATCGACAGCATGTGATAGAACCATTATATATTACAACACCTGCTGACCTGTGTCTGTCTACATGGGTGACATCCGCAGGCACAGGGGTCTGAGGGTGAGTGGAATATGTACTGTTGTGGCCTTGGTTTGGTTCCTCTGGGCAACTGCACTGATGTGAGACTGCAGATAACCACAGCTTCTGTAGGGTCTGTGGGGAACTCATACATCCCCACATATATATCCTTAAATGTGTATAACAGGGATGTCTGTATAAATGCCTCTGTGTGTCTATGTTATGTATGTGTTACATGGATATATGTAGTGAGTCTATGTATCACTGTAATACATGTCCACACACACACACATATATATATATCAATCAGACTGTGAAATAAATAACGTTGTTACCTCACAGCAAGAGGTTCTCACGTTCAATTCTCGGCTTGGCTTGGAAGTGCCTTCTGTGTGGAGTCTGCATGTCCTCCCCGCGGTTGGGTAGTGTTCGAAAGACATGCGTGCATAAATGGGCGTGCCTTTGTTGAAGGTTGGGCATCGAGCTGGCACCTCAGTGTTTCATAAACATCTACTGCCAATCATTAGCGGACCGGAGTTCTGCTGTGGTGACCCCTTACCGGGGAAAAGCCGAAAGACAAACAACAACAACAACTGAGGCTCAGGATAGTTTCAATTAAGCTTTTGTTCTATTATGATTACAAGAACTTCTTTAGAATGGCAATGCAAAACTTTAGAAAGCAATCTCAGAGTTGGTATATTTAAGTAGCAGGGGGGTGTGGGGGTGCAGGGGGGCTTATACTTAGTGGAAATTAATATTGTTTCTGTTGTTTAAAGTCAGCATATGTATTTTTTGTGTTTTCAGGCTTTTGAGTTTCTGGCTTTTGACTTTTCAGGTATTTGTTTTCAGGCTTTTGTAGTTTCAGTCATATGAAGGGGAACCATATATATATATATATATATATATATATATATATATATATATATATATATATATATGGATTCACTTTATAATCTCAAAATACTAAAATACCAAATGTTAGTATCTTGAGACTATAAGCCGAAAGCCCCAAAAAATGACACCCACAACCGCGATATTCAAAATCGCGATCATTCACATACATGAGCCACCACACAAACAAGCACACATATACCTACCTAAGGACACTACAACAAACAAAACAACACACACAAACACAACATAACAAACAAACACACCTACCCTACCTATAAGTAAGGGGGCAAGCCCCCCTGCACCTCCCATGTGGAAGGGCTGTGCCCCCTCACCCCCGCTACTTATATATACTAACTCCGAGGTCGCACTAAACACACAAACACATAAAACCCACCGCTACACACAGTCACACACAATAAAATCACTACCCAATACCCTTACAAGAACACCACTTACCTGAATCCCAAGCTAAATCCACAAACCACACCGCACGTCACGAATGCGACAGCACAACGGCAAAGTCAACATTTCTGCATTCGATATTATGCAGTTTCGTGTAACTGCACTTTCAACTTTATAGTCTAGAAATACTAAATTCGGTATTTTAGTATTTCAAGATTATAAAGTGAAACCATATATATATATATATATATGTGTGTGTGTGTGTGTGTGTGTGTGTATGGATCTACTTTTTTTGATTGAAATATCATTATTTCGAACAAGAAAAGTACGACTTTACTTTCGCGAAAATGCACTTCAATAAAAGTGCACTTTCGCGAATTCCAGTTCAGCAAACCAGCAATACAAATAAAAAAAACACTTTAAACTCCGTTTTGCAGGGGGGCAAGCCCCCCTGCACCCTCCATGTGGGGGGCTGTGCCCCCCACATTCCTGCTACATTATATATACTAACTCTGAGATCACACTACAGTGGGGAAACAGGTACATTCCCTTATCCCCACTGTAGTGCTCGGTTTTATTTTTATTGCTGCATTACAAAATGGAACTTTATCTGGATGCACTTCTTATAGTTCACTATTGGCAGAGGCATTTTTGACAAACATTTTACTTTCTCAGATAAACAGTTCTTATAAGTGTTATTGTTACAGCTGGCTATCTTACACTCTTCTTATGTTATTTTAGGGAAATGTAATGTACTATATTGCTAATGACACAGGGGTGTTCAGCTTCTAAGATGGCCCATAGACACCTCCAGAGGAGTGCTGGGCACAGTGAGAGGTGACTGGCAATTGTATTTGAGTTTTCTTTGTAAATGTGCACACATATTTTGTGAGAATTGAGTTGATAGCATTTCTAACAATTTAGTTATGTGGTATTCTTGTGTTTGTACAAACTGTCATTTGCCTTTTGTTTTGTGGGGAGCCAAGTACCATTTTTGCTTTTCTACAACAAAAGTTGTGTTTCAAGAGGTTTGCTCTTGAAATTGTGCAGTCATCTTGTTCTTTCCATTGCAAACAATAGATTTCTCCATTGGTATTCCTTGTTTTAGAGCAAGAATTGGTTTGTTTGTGAGAGTGATATGGTACAACCACATAACCTTAAATTTGAATAACTGAGCTGTATGTGTCCAGTGGTTAATGCTGAAAGAATGAATGTTTGTGTATGTAAGCAGGAATTTCATTATGTGATATCAATGTGTTGTATCCTTCTGTTTTATGCCACATAGGATTATGGCACCCAAGTGTACAAATCCACATAAACTCTGTTTCAGTGACTCGGTAAATGACGTCATAGTGCAGGCATTCAGGCGGCATGCCACCTTTCTGCTTGCAAGAAGATGTGGGGTTATGGACAACAGAATGCATATTTGGAACCAGACAGTGAATGATATAAATAACATGAGGGGGCACACAAGAACTTATGATCAGGTGCATCATAGAGCCGCTGATATGATTTCATCAGCCTGGAGGAGATCAGCTGCAGTTGCCCAGGAACAGATGGCTATGAGGAGGGAAGGGGGCTGCTACACTACCACCCCTGACACCAAATGAAGAGTTCTTGTCAACTGTTAGAAATCCAGAGAGCTCAGTGTAAACTGCACACCAACATGTGATTGATGTTTCTGGAAGGACAAGTATGTCCCAGGAGGAGCTTCTAGCTAAACTTACGTGTCAATTTGTAAGATTTGTTTATATAGTAAAATATTGTAAGTAGTAGTTTATGTGTTTATTTATCTATTTATTTTTGGATGGACCTATTGATAAACTGATACAGTTAAAGACACATTTTTGTTCATTACACGTGGACTTTGGATGGACGTGCCAGTCAAGTTTCTGTTAAAAATATTGTTAATGGACATATAGGCAAAAAATGTGTATTCACTGTTCCCCCTGTGTTATTGCAATAATGATGATTATGTCCTTACTTTGTTTCATTTCTTCCAGAGCCATCCTTCCTAGCAAGTGTGGATTCATCTGGACATGG
>NC_056745.1:29071783-29079283 GCF_019279795.1 Protopterus annectens
AATATGCAAAGACAATGTTATACAGCAGGGGACCCAACACTGGACCTTGTGCAACCCCTGCTAATACTGGTCAAGGGTCAGAACTGTGTCCTAAGATGGCAACAATGTGCCTTCTGTCTGATAACTACTTCATATTCAAGTTAATAAGATGTGTGTCTGTTATCTTTAAGAAGAGTATTATGTATGGTCTTGTGTGGTATGTGTCAAAGGCCTTTGCTAAGTCAAATATGACCACTGCAGGCATACCATGGTCATTTGTTGTAGTAACATGGTCATACAATTCAATTAAATTAATTAATGTAGACCTTCCAATGCTAAAGCCATGTTGATTTAAAATATACAGGTTAGTTGATGCCTTAGCTTGTAGAGTAAGTCCAACAAGACACTGTTCAAAACATTTCCCCAATACAGATGTCAAATTTATAGGGCAATAATTATGTGTATCTGTGATTTTCCCTGCTTGTGTATTGAAGTAACATATAATAATTTCCAGAAATCTGGACCAGTACAAGATCTTAGTAAAGCACTGAATACTTTAGTAAAAGGAATAAATATGTCATCCTTTAATTGCTTTAATTGAATAGAGGGGATATCATCCAAACCTGCAAATGTTTTATTTTGAATCTTACTTAAAGCAATAACACTATGTGATGTAATTTCTAGGCAGATGGATCCATTTGTATTTAACTTAATAAAAACTTATTTATTATTGCCAACAACAGTGAATATGTATGAAAAATGTTTGTTAAAGGCATTAGATATTAATGTTGGGTTGACTAGCATTGATTTGAATGGTACAATCATAACTGGATTTAAAATCTTTCTGTGAGAATTAATATATTTATAATAACTTTTTTATTGGTTGGGAGGCCAACTTTATTTCAAAATCAATTTTCTTCCTCTTTATATTGTTTTGTAAACATATAACAACTGCAGTCATTCAAAGCTCTTTTATTTTGGCTTGTAGGAAATGTTTTATACTTCCAAAACAGTCCCTTCTTTTTCCTGTAATATCTGATTAAAATGTTATCTCACCTATAAGGAAATTTATTGCAAGCATTATTAATAACAAAAACAGTACATTATTAGTTATTATACCATGACCCCCCATCAATATTCCAAAACGTTCACGCTGATTGGCCAGCGTGCACGTTGTAAATCGACTTATACTAATGGAAAAAGGTCCGGTCGCCCGGACTTTTTCCATTAGTATAAGTCTCTTTGAAAACACTGTCTCGCTATGTTAGAAGAGTTTAACATAGCGACACAGGTTTAAAAAAAGCAACGGAGATCTCTGTTGCTTTTTTTAAAGCTGTCTCGCTATGTTAAACTCCTTCAACATAGTGACACAGTGTGTAAAAAGCAACGGGGATCTTGCTTTCTCGGTTGCTTTTTTTTTTAAACATGTCTCGCTATGTTAAATGGGTTTAACATAGCGAGACAGCTTTAAAATAAGAAATGGACATCTCCGTTGCTTATTTTAAAGCTGTCTCGCTATGTTAAACCCATTTAACATAGCAAAACAGCAAAAAGCAACGGAGATCTTGCTTTCTCCGTTGCTTTTGGCCACAGCTCTGATGTACTGCGTAAGCATGCAGTACATCAGAACTGCCACGGATACCAGACAGCTGCGGAAGGGCAGCAAAGAGGCATTATACAATGCCATTATTTAAGAAAAGTAATTATTTCTTTTCTTAAATAATGTCATAGTATAATAGCAATAACCCACTTCTGGGTGTGGTAATGCGGGATTTACCCATGGTTGTCTTTGTTTGGTCCCGAGGGCTTTGCCCTCGGGACCAAACCACGCCAACCGTGGGTAAATCCCGCATTACCCACACCCAGGTGTGGGTTATTGCTATAATATCTTTTCCAATATATTTTAACTACAACCAATGTTTAATGCCTCTATATTCAATTTATGTTCTAAATTCAATTTCTGATAAGATTATAATCAATGTTATAACTATACATTTACAATTTAGGAAAGGTATGTTTTACAGTCAAAATTTCAAAACTTGAAGGATTATGATCAGACATTCTTAATGGCAACCCAGTTTGCATATTATTGATTACATTTTGGCCATGTGTTAATATTAAGTCAAAAATGTCTTTTCCTAGCACTAGCAGTTACCAATTTTACATATTATGGAAACAAACTATATTAATGAACTTCCTAGAAAATTCATTCTTGCCACAAAATGTTTTCTAGTAAATGTCTGGGTAGTTGAAATCACCCACAAATTAATTTATAACAGAATAATCTTGAATCTGGAATATCCAGAAAATACATAGATTTTGTTTTATCCATATTAGGCCTTTGGTACAAAATCTAAATTCTGGATGTGACCTTCGGTGTCAGTAAATCAGTCATTAAAAATTCATTACTTCCATCAAAGATGACTAATTCAGATGGTATATTTAGCATAGTAGTGTCGAATTCCCACAACGAAGCATCTTGGTTAATGTAGAAACTGAGTTGACTGAGAAACAATGCTACCATCTAAAGATGTAGGCAGAAATATCCCAGTCAAAGTTTCTGGGTCCTCTAGACTGGGATCAGGTGTCATAAGCTGACATCTTTCCTCCTCTTGTTTATGTATGCCCTGAAGATTGGAAAATGCATTATGGGTACTGGTCACTGGAGTTTCTCTGCTGAAAGACTGCCTCTTAGTTTCTGCAGTAGAGTTGCCAAGTTTGGTGGGCAGCATGGATTTCATAGGGGAGGACTTCTCCACTTTCTTCTTATCTCTAAGCTCTGATGAAGTGTTCATGTCACACATTTCACCCCATGTATGCCCAGCCACTTTCTGTGCATTTAGTGTCTCAGTAAAGCTATTCACCCCTTCCAAGTTCTCAAAAGATGCTTGTTGGCCTTCTATAGTGATAAGCCATGTTTGCAGAGAAATGTAACTGGCAGTGACAGCCAGTTCTCTAAGCTTCTTAATAAATGGAGCTGTCAGTTTCCTCTTGTTAAAGAGAGTATTACTGTAATCTGAAGCAAAGTACATCACAGAGCTTGCTGTTAAGTGTTCCCCACTTATCTATCCTTTCTCAGGACAACTTTTTATCATTGTAGTCCAGGAAACATATGATGAAATGCCTGTGCAGGGTGCTCATACACATTTTGAAGCAACTCTGTTCACCACCTCAGTTATAGGCTGATGGGGTATATAAAGAGCATTAGTTCTTTTTAACAAATTCTACCAGGTTGCTCCCCTCTTTACTTTCAGGAAGGCCACTTATTTGGATATTATTTCTATGGCTCCTGTTTTCAACATTGTCAATCTTGAGCTCCGCTTGAGACGCCTTTAATTTCAGTTTTGTCAGTTGTAAAGAATATATGGTAATCAGTTCTCATTTTTGGTCCAACTCCTGCTGTTGCTGTTTTAGCATCTCTGTAATATTTTGCAGTCACTCATCTCATTTTGATATAGACTTCTTTAAATTTCTTGCAGAACTGCTTGTACCAGTGCTGTCATGTTTGTAATTGGAGGACAAAAATCTTCCAGTGTCCAGAACCCATGAATTGAGGTGCCACCAGTATAGAAGCCTGGGAGTTGCTAGTCAAAAACCCAAATCCCTTAAAAATTAAATTTCAGCCACTCATCTCTGCATTCTTGGTGATGATGCGAATAAGGTAATAAAGTACTATGGTGGTTGCAGCTATTATATCTTAAAAACAGTTAAAGACTTAACTCATGGCAATGGAGGCAGGAGCAACTCAGAAAAGCAGCCTCTTCATTTACAGTCCTGTGTTCCATTGGTACCAAAGTATCCATAAATTTGTCTCTTGTCTTGTCAACATTTGGCATTGTCTATACATCTTAGAGTACACTGAACGTCTTTTGTAATAAAACAGGTAGCACAATCAAGTTTGGTGCATAAGGCTGTGGGTTCTATTCCCACAGCAGGTAGATGGAGTGCTGACTCTGCAGTACAGCATAAGGTGGGTGCTGCACTAAGCTGAGACATTAAACAAAAGTCCCATCTGCTTGAGATGGTGGTATCACAGGTGGATGTATATGATCTCATGCACCTATTGAAAAGAGTAGGGGAAATTCCCAGATGCCCTGGCCACATTTCCATCATAGTATAAATACTACCTCAGGTTTTCCCTGAAAAGAGGCTACTAGCCTAGTACAACTAATCTAGTCAACAAAGGATAAATAAATAAATAATAAAATGGCCAACAATGGTATGTTTTATGCCTAAATGACCTGTATAAGGAAAATAATGGGCTAAATCTGAAATTCTAGTTGGCAAGACCTTGGCACTAGCAACAATCACATGACTACTCCCCTACCTCCCTTCAGGAGCCTATTCTCTGTAAAATAATCACATGTCCCAGCATACAGACTCTCTCTGCTCTTGAAAATCAGAAGTCTAATTGAGTACCTTCCAAAATTTTATAAAGTTAGATTTGAGAACTGTGCTTTCCCATAGCTCTTGTCATGAACATCCACAGTTTCAGTTCCATAAGAAGTCTAATATTTTGACAGCTGTACATCAGATTTAGGCCTACTGCGATCAGCTATCCAGTTAGTTAGTCAGTTAGTTAATTTATTAGGATAGTGCTCTAATGTCAATAGGTCTTTTTCAGGCTATCTTGGAGACCCAATCCTTCAATAAGTATTCTCCTTCAGAAAAAGTCCCATACTGTTTGACATGTGACTTTGATTTAGGTTAGATCCTAATACACATCTTTCTTCCTGATGTGACCACATCATGAGGTTATATTGGTGGTGGGGTCACTGTATGGCTCTATCATCTGATGCCTTCCTCATGTGCTTGTCTTTATTCTCAGCTACAACTAATTGCATGCATACAAGGTATTGCATGAATGAAGTAATTTCCTATCAGGACAGCTGACAGATATCATTAATAACTGTCATCTACTTAGGTCACTGCCCCATTCCCAGTTTAAATAAACCCAATTAAATGGCACCTGAAAATGTGTCCTTCCCACGAACCTAACCAGAGTGTATTATACATGCAAATAATGCTCCTCTTTAGAAACCGCAGGTTTAACAATAGTTATGTTTGATGCGGTAACCATCATAGTAATAGTTAATTTATCCTCCACTTGGATAGGGTTCAAACCGTTGTGATATTTTGGACCAACAGCAGTTTTAAGACAACTTACCACTGTCAGTGTGCTACATCTCTTATTTCCCTCATTGACTTTTGTTCCTCAGCCCATCTCTGTAAATATTTGATCCATACAGCCCCACTTGATTACAATGTTAAGCATCTACCCAGAGAACTTGGTGTTAACTTGAACCAATGAAGTTTTGTCTTTATATACATAACTTGATATAATGTTTTAGATTGCCCTAAGTGTTCTCCTTATACTCTTGCATAGTGTTAGGTAAAGCACCTTTATTAGTTGTGTCCTGCTCAACAAACAGAGATTATCATTTTTGTCCAATCTTTTCAACTGAATTACAATCATGGCTTGTCACCTAGACCATCATATCCTCAGGAAAAGTATGGAGTGATTGTTCCCTTATTATATGGTCTCCCAACATTTCAGAAATATTAAACTAACGATCAATAACCCCCTGTGAAAGTAGGGATATACATCTGCAGTGGAATCACTATCACTATCATCTGATTTTATTTATATGTTCTCTATTTTATCTATAAGCTCCAGTTGTGAACTTAAAACATTCAAATAGGGCATGGTTAACATTAGTTTAGGGAACATAGTTTGAGTGAGACAGCATACTAATGGCATGCATAGTCTACCAATGAACAGAGAAGTCAAATTCCTCTCCTATTACCCTTCTTCAGTTTTTAACAGATTACACACTTATTTCAATGCCTCAAAAATCCTGTCAAAGTTCGTCCCCCTTTTTATACTGAGAAAGCAAATTTGCACTGATTTTGGCTTCTAGGTCTGATTTTTTACCCTTGCTACTTACATGCACCCGGTGAAGGGTCATGAGTTTTCTGTCTGGCTGATACTGCTTTTCTCTTTCGACACGTCCTTTCTCCCTTTCATTGCCTTCATGTTGTCACTTCCTTCCCTGACATGTACCTCAGGCTGATTGATTCTCTCATCTGATTCAATCTCAAGTCATCTCATGCTCTAATTTTGCTTTTAATTTAAGCTGCCTTTTGAGATCATCTAGAGACATCAAGTGATTCTTTTGCTTCAGGCACCCCACATACAGTTTCTGCAGGCTGGTGCTAAGTAAAGTTCATCCATACTTCAGCTCCATGTAATACAGTTACTAGGTCATCCTTGTACAAAGTAGCATGTGGGATGCCTCTTACTCACTTATGCAACTGACATTTTGCAGTCTTCCTCTGAGCTCATCTTGTTTGTTTCCCAAGTACAATGCAGAAATGCTTTGCAATGTATAATGCTTTATATTTTATATTGTGGCTGCAAGAAAACTCATACTTTTGGTGACAAAAATATTTTCAGTATGTAAGTACAGTTTAAAATATATCCTGCAGCAAACTAAATTATTTTAGGACTACAAAGGAGACAGTGGATTTAATTCTGCACTCTGGGTACCAGATATATGAAGGACATGTTTACAGACCTTAAATCAATACCATTAGCACCAATATTATTTGGGGGGCATACAAGATTGTGACTACTTCACCCTACTAAGACTAAAAACTTTCATACCCAAATACATTTTATACTGTATAGACACAGAACAGGGTTATAATGTCTGGCTTCTCATGATTTTGCCGCCTTGATCTAAACCCAGTATATTTTGTTACAGTCTTGCAGTGAATTTTACTACAATATTGCCAGCAGCATCTGGAAATTAACCAAATTATTTTTTCATATAGATAAGCACTCAGTGTTCCCCATGAGGAGTAACTGATATCTATTAAATATCATCAGTCCTTTCCTCCACTCAAAGTGGTCACAGCAACAAGCTAAGCTGGTTTAATGTCGAGGTCTCAGCTGGTTATTAAACACTCTTCCAATAAGTCAAGTCAGTAGATTAAACTACAATAGATTTTAGCCAGAGACATTCTCTTGAAAATAGGTGGATGCCAACAGTCACAGATATACTGTCTGTGATGTGACCGTTTATAAGTTAATAAATAAATAAATAAATCAGTAAGTTAATTGCACTAGATAGAAACATAGAAAACATTCTAAACAGATAAAGATCAAAATAATAATTCTAACTGCAGCTAAATAGATGTCACCTATCACTTTCTATAGGAGACTGCTGCCTAACTTCCTGTAAGTCGCTGAAAGTGTCCAGTAGCAGCAGATGACATAGAGGGAAAGTGCATAGGATTTAGCTTGCAGTCACAAAGAATGTGAGTTATAGTTCCCTAACCTGCAGTCATGTAGAAAATGATTGGATGCCTCAAACTGGAGTACATTTCATCAAGTAAATAATTCCAGAAGAAAAAGAAAATACATGAATCTTGATTACACCTCTCTGTAAAGTTGATTTCCCAAATCTGAATTGCACTCATGAAAAGAGCATAAAAAGTAGCAACAGCCCTAATTCA
>NC_056745.1:29084283-29094283 GCF_019279795.1 Protopterus annectens
CTGCGAACTTTGTTAGCCGGAAGCCTTCTGTGTTAGCCTGTACTTAGGAGAAGTAGATACCAAACAGGAGAGGTCCCAGGACGGAACCCTGTAGTACTCTACTTGTCACTGGTTTGAGGTCAGATTTGGAATGTGCAACTTTTACAGTGTGGGTTCTGTCAGTGAGCCAGTTGACAACCCATCTTGTGATATAGGGATTTATACCTAGTTTAGTGACTTTAGCTATAATTCCAGAATGGGGGATGGCGTCAAAAACCTTGGCGAGGTCAAGATAGGCTGTGTGAACCACCTTATCCTCATCTACAGCTTTGGTGACTGCCTCAAAGAAGTCGATCAGGCTCAATAGGCCTTTCACAAACCCGAACTGGATGGAGTCCAGAGTTTGGAGGTTACCAGTGTCTTTGTTTATGAGTTCCATGATGATACGTTCCATGGCCTTACAGACCAGGCTCATCAGGATAATAGGGCAATAGTTCCCAGGATCAGTGGTGGCTCCCCCTTTGTGGAGTGGGAGAATTTTTGCTGTGCATCATTCAGTGGGCACAAAGCCTGATGTGATCCTATGATTGAACATGGTGCTTAAGTGGGGAGCCAGTTTGTTCTGAAGTTCATGTAAAACACAGCCTGGGATGTTGTTCAGTCCCATGGATGCTGTGTTTTTGGCTTTAGAAAATTCAGCTTTTACCTGCATAGTTGTGATTACAGGGACTCTGCATTATTCCTATATAGATATGGGCCCTCTAGGGGGTGAGAGGGGGGGTAAAGTTAACACTGAACCTATCTGCCAGGATGTTGGCAATATCAGTTGATTCTGTAATTTTCATGCCATTGTGCTGTAACTCAGAGCATATCTGGATGTTGCCATTGAGATTCTTGACATAGTTATAGAATGCTTTGTGGTTGTCCTTAGAATCAGTGGCAATGTTGTTTTCATAGCTAGCTCTGGAGGATCTTATAAGGGATTTCACCTTCTTACTGAGGCTGACCAGGGAACTCCTCCACTCATGGGATTTTACTCTCTTTTGCAACAGTTTCTTCCTTCTGTTATAGAGTTTGTTTATGGCAGGGGACCACCAGATTGGCTTCCTTTTTTTGGAGGATATCATCTTGGTTCTGTTTGGGATAGTACGATCCATGCACTCGTGTAAGTGCTTATAAAGTGCAATTGTGTAGGATTCAGTAGTCGTAACTGTATTGTCCATCTGCATGGGTGTCATGAAGATAGCCACTTCTGTCTTAAGAAGCATAAAGTTGGCTTTGGAGAAATTTTTACTGTGGTGTCCTTAATGGGGGGTGGGGGTGGGATGTGGATATCTAGGGTGATTAGCTTATGGTTGGATCTGACCAATGAGGAGTTGACTTCAGGTTTGGAACACTGGTCACTCATGTTGGTAATGACTAGGTCTAGGATATTGTTGCCCCTGGTGGGGGTGTGGATAAATTGATCCAGGGAATTGGAATTTACAAATTCCAGAAAGCGTTGAGTGAAGGAGTTGGTACATGAGTAGTTTTCCCAGTTAATGGTGGAGTAGTTGAAGTCGCCCATTATTGGGGCGATTTCTATCTATCTATCTATCTATCTATCTATCTTGACTGTTATGTTGACATAACTTTGCTATAGCACACTCACTTCTTATTCTTCCCCTTCATTTTTCATCTGACATATCTTAGACATAACTACAGTCGATGGGGAAAATTTAATAAAGCCTACATGTTCTTTTTTTACCATGTAGGCATTGTGCCACACTGCTTATATGAAAGTAAGCAGGTTTGCAATCCAGTAAGTAATGCTAGGTTGCACGTGTGCACGTGCTAACATGGTAAGTTTTGCAGCATGCAAATCACCTCATAAGCAGGTGACTCTCTTGCAAATAAGGCAAGTAGAGTGATCCAGCAAGCAGATAGCCAGCCCTTCAGACCCTGTGTCAGTGACAGTAGTGTGCATGGAAAACTTCCATGTACAGGACTGTGAAAAGACAAAAGGGGCTGTAATAATTTATGTGAATGGGCAGAAATGGCATAGCACACACAGATATGAGTGAAATGATCTTCTGTGTGTCTCAAAAGTTACAGTAAATAAATTAAAATAAATATATTTTTAATAATCTGGACATGATTGACTGTCACATCACTGTGTGCAAACATGCCATATACAAAAAAATGTTGAAAAACTCAAAATTAATATCATAAGACAGAAAAGTATTACAGGGCCCTGCATGCAGTATTTACAATGGTACATTGGTGCTGTTGCTAATTGGAAGCGTGTAGTATTAAGGGTGTGAGCACAGATCCCTGTGAAATGAGGTGCAGTTACTGAACAGCATAATGGGGTAATCGTGTCTGCAGATCCCCTCTGTGTAGGCAGAGAACCATGTTAGTGTCCACAGAGGAAGTAGCTGACATCAGAAGAGAGTGTGTCCACTAACTTCTGAGCTGATTGCAGTTCAGATGTGCCTGTTTATGAGACATAGCACCATGCTGAGTGTGCAAGTCTGGGGGATGTGCACTAATTTCTAAGCTTTGTTTAGCTACAGGGCACGTGTTTCCATGTGTTTGCTTGGGACACCTCTGTGCTGAGTGTTGAAGTCTGGGGGGAGTGTCCACTGACTGCTAAGCTTTGTTTACCTATAGGCCACATGTTTCAGTGTGTTAGTGTGGCGTGCCACTGTGGTGAGAGTATCTAAAAGGCCAATGATGTATTAATTATAGTTGATCCTTATTCAGCTTAAACTAGGGCCATTAAATGATGTTACTGACAAACTAGGCAAGTGCAATGCATCATAGGTAGCCAAACACATAGGCAGCACCTACAGTAGAGCACTACAAAGTATGCACACACCCTACAATCTGATTTTCCACCCATATTCTATACCATTGGAGTACAGACTTGGGAATTTTAACTGAAGGAATGCTAGGGGCTGCTGCAGTTCTGCTACATCTGTATGTGCTAGATGCTGAGGTCAGTACTGATGCTGCTGCAGGTCTGCTACATCTGTATGTGCTAGATGCTGAGGTCAGTACTGATGCTGCTGCAGGTCTGCTACATCTGTATGTGCTAGAGGCTGAGCTGCTGCTGCTGACAATAGGCCTAGACAGAGAAGGAGAAGAGTGTTCAGGCCCAGATAGCCTTCCAGGAGCTACATGAGCTGGACATTGTACAGGGTGGACAGGGACATACTACAAGAACTCACTGAGCTCTGCCTCCCTCAACTCAGACCCAGAGACAACAGAGGGGAACCAATCTCAGTGGAACCAAGGTATGTGTAGCCCTTAGGATACTAGCTGCAAGAACTTTCCAAAGACCAGCTGGGGACATGATGGGTGTCTCACAGGCATCAGGATCCAGGGTACTCCATCAGTTCCTGGATGTTATGCTACCACATGCCAGTGAGCACACTTTTTCCCCTCACCCCTGAAGTGAGGGCCAGAAATATGCAACACTTCTACCATGTAGCACACTACCCTGAGGTACTGGGTGTTATAGACTGCATTCATGTACACATCAAGTCACTACCTGGTGAGGAGGGTAGAATCTACGTCACCAGCAAGGGGTACCACTCCATCAACTGCCAGGTCATGTTCAACACCCAGGAGATTATCATGAATGTGTGCCCTGGCAGCCCTAGCAATTATGAAGAGTCCCATATCTGTCAGGAATCACAGCTACCAGATGTTTGGTAGAGGGGACATCCCACACAGCCATTTACTGGGGGATACTGGCTATGTACTGGAACCATGGATGATGACACCCATCACTAATGCACACACATCCACAGAAGAATGCTATTATGAGGCACATGCACAAACTAGAAACATCATAGAGTGTGTGTTTGGGTTGCTGAAGTCATGGTTCTGGTGCCTCAATATACCTGGTGGAGCTCTGGAGTACTTTCTGGCCATGTGTGCACATATGCTCACAGTATGTGCTATGCTATACAATATGATCCTGTGGAAACAGCTGCAGCAGGATTAGCAAATGGAAGGGATACACAGCCCCCTACCAGTGCCTAGGTCACCACAGCCACACTCACAGGAGGACTTGGAGGAGGAACCCCCTGATGATGTCCCTGTAGGCAGATGTAGGTGTGTCCTGTATGCCCTGGCATTGGCTAAGAGACAACGCATAGCACATTCACTGATAACCTAGGACCCTAGGGACTGACACCTTACTCCTACTCACACATATATATTAATATAGCTGATGCCGGGCAACCCACAAAACCTGTACCTATCCATGTATTGGCTGTGTACTGCTTGCATCACACAGAATCAGCCCTAAGCTACAGTTCTGTCCACTGCTGTATTCACAAGGTAAGTCTGTAACCTACACACTAATTGTAAGGATTACTATAATAAGGTATCATATGTATGGATCTGCTGCTGTTATGAAATGAAATATAGTGGGCTATCTGGTCAGATTTAACATCCACATGGGACTACAAATACCCAGGCAAATAGTATGTATTCCTTAATATTCACTAGGCCCCATGGTTGAAATAATCCTGACATCAAGCAAGGGAGATGGTAAACAGTGGGCACACATGATATGTGGAGTACTGTCTACTCAAGCTGATCATGTGTTGCTGTCCCCCCACCCCCAACACAGCAGTGTATCCACATAACTTTTTTAACAGAAAATTAGCTATATTATGTCAGTGGATCATGCAATCTCATGGTTGTAACACAGATATCACTCACACATTGTATGTTTCTCTTCAAGCCGGATAACAATGTACATATATATGCTGTTGATTGTGTGATGGATGACTCCTCTCTGTCTAGCAACCTGTGTGGCTCAGAGGACTAGGGAGGCTATTATAGGTGATGGTGTTGATAGTGCTAATCTGGAATTACTCACATCTTTTGCATGTGAGGTAGTACTATGTTGGTGTTTGCACAAAGTGTCATACATCTCAACCTCTTAGTGCAAGACATCTGGAGAAATCCAGAAAGATTGGGAGCACAAAGGCTGAAACATAGGGACAGATTTTAAAGACTGGTCACATAAACACAGCTGGATTTAAAGGTGTTGCATTATTACATATATTCTGAAGGATATAAAATCTGAAACACAAATGTTTGTCTGTAGTTAGTAAAATGTATTGATGTCAACATTCAATAACTCATCTGAAGACCACAAATGTATGAGGAACAGACCAAACATATCAGGCACAACTCTGGACATTCTGTGAAAATCAAGTGAGATGATAGGTATGCAGACTGTCAGTCTGTTGGTGATGTAACATTGCCAACCTCACTCACATATTAAGTACAGCAGAGAGCTGGGGAATGTTTAGTAATGTGCAGTACTGCAGAAACAGGGGCAGATGTTAATGTCTGTAACATACAAAATCCCAGACTGGAGTACAGGTAGATGTGGCCTGGAGTCACATTATGAGTACTGAAAGTCCTACTGGGCATGCCCATACACTTAGGAAAAATGAACACACTTCCATTGCCCCATCCTTGAAATGACCTGTTATGTATAAATTGTCTATACATGCAGACATGTACGTATAAATATCCATCTGTCAGTTTCTTTCTATTACATGCATAATATACCTATCACTATGTAGTGTCAAATAGATATATACCGATATATATATATATATATATATATATATATATATATATATATATATATATATATAGCTATATATATAGCTATATATATAAAAATGATACATAGTCTCCCGCATATATCTACATAACACATAACATATCATACACACACACAGCTACATTTATATATACATCCCTGTTATATACAGGAATATGTGTCCCTGCCCACAATTTCGCTTAACTAACTGCAAGCAACCACATATGGCCATACTGGTAACTGTACACACAGAACTAGGATAACAACAGTTATCTCACTGCTAGGATACTAAATACAGATAACAGAACAAAGCTATATCACTCTGCAGGCCACAGATGTTGTTCAACACAAGCCTAGTTTGTGTAATGTACAAGTGCTGTGTCTGCAATCACATATACAACAGATATAACCTGTGGCGCATGTGATAATTACTGTGATCTGTTGTGTATAAGCCTAGATAGATAGGGGTTCTATTCTCATTCCAGCCCACTTGGTGTGTGTGTGTGTGTGTGTGTGTGTGTGTGTGTGTGTGTGTGTGTGTGTGTGTGTGTGTGTGTGTGTGTGTGTGTGTAGCCCCCTGCAAAACAATGGACATACCCTCATGGACATACCCTCATGGACATACCCTCATGGACATACCCTCATGGTATCCACCTGCAATGGTTATGCACTTTTTGGGCCTGTAACTTGCTGCTGGATTTCAAACTCCATTCATCTACAAAGCCTGATAATGTCAGCCACCTTATAATGCTTTTAACCATAAAAAATAACCTCTCTACTGAGGATAGACAGTGCATGGACTTGTTAAAAACCCCAAAAATAAGAATTATGAAACAGGACAAGGGAGGTGGGTTCGTTTTTATGGGTATTTGGGACTATAACCGCAGCATGACTAATATTCTTAATCTTGAAGCATATACTAGTGTATCCTTAAATGAGATTAATGGTGCTTACCAAAGAGTAAGAACTGAGATTAATGACCTTTTTATTGAAGGCTTTATTGACATTAATATTTACCATTACTTGAATATTATCTCCCCCCTTGTGCCTGATATTTTTGGAGTCCCCAAAATGCATAAAGACTTATATAATCCACCTATGAGACCACTGGTACATGGACGCAACTCCATCACATATGCCTGTGCTAAACTTATTGATACCAAATTGAACAACTATTTAAGTTCTGAACCCCAAATTTGTAAAGACTCATGGAGTTTTTTAGAAGGTATTAATAACCTTACCTTTGACGCTGATTATAACTTTTTGACTGTGGATATTCATGATTTTTACACCGTCATTCCACAAGATATAGGGTCTGATTCTGATTAGGTAGTGGACTTTCTTCATTTTAAGGGAGCTGATCATGATGATATTAACTTAGTGGAGAGGCTGTTGGACATTGTCCTGACTAACAACTTCATTTATTTAATAGTGAATATTTTCTCCAAACAAGTGGGTTGGTGATGGGTTCTCCCTGTGGCGTCAGCTTTGTGAGCACAGTGATGGCACACTTGAAAAGAAACTGTCTATTTAATGATGAGGCTGTTATGAACAAGATTTTCTGGTACACAAGGTACCTGGATGATATTGTAATTTGGAAGGGCAATAAAGAATCTGCACTTGAGTTTGTCAAGAGAATTAATGAAAGTACATCTTTTTTGGAGTTTACCTTCCAATTTGACACTGTCTCTATTACGTTTTTGGACATGTATTTAATGAAAGATACAATTAATAACAGGCACCTTGCAAAATTCTATAGAAAACCAACTTATTCAAACACATTCCTCCACTTTCACAGTGCCCACCACCCCTTCCATCAGAGAAAGGTCATGGTAAAATGTCAACTGGTAAGGGCGGCCAAGATGACATCTCTATGGGAAGAATTCATATCCGAATGTGAATTATTGAAGGGGATGTTTCTTAAGAGGCATTACCCCTTACCTTTATTAGAAGAACTTACCTTTGAAGTACACACTAAAAGGTTGCATGGGTACTTTGAACCCATTTTAGGTAAGGGGGTACACGGGTTTGAACAAGTTAAGCCTCCAATTATGACAACTGACCACCAAGAGGCTAGTTTTAATTACCAAACTAGCCTTATTATTACATATTCCAGTGACATAAGTGTTATTAAACATGTTTTAAATAAAAAATTGGGGTTTATTCAATAAAGATACTACCCTCCTCCAAAAAATCAGGATAGCCCCGAAAATTATTTTCAGAAGAGACCCTAGCTTTAAAATGCTATTGGAAAATATGGGTGGGAATGTTGGAGATGCCCGCAGTGTAAATTTGTTGACAGCACTAACACCTTTGCAATTAATGACATTGTTTATGAAATAAAGGGTAAACCAAAGGAGTGACTTACTTAGCTAAGTGCCAGATATGTACCGTATTTTATATTGGAAAGACGGAAAGGTGCTTTAAACAACAGGTATATGAGCACCAGTATAATACAAGTAAAAACAACATTAATAACGCCCTAGCTAAGCACATCTCTATTCATCATGACATTTTTTTCATTATGTCATTATAGATCATCTGAAGAAAAATCCTAGAGGGGGGCCTCGGGCATTGAAACTTGAGGAAAGGGAGCTGTTATGCAACTCTGGGCTAATGCATTTGTGCACCCAGGTCTTAATGAAAGTTACTCATTAACCTGTATTCTCAAACTTAGAGCCCTGGTTAGATAAGTCTTCATTTGTATATATTTCTGTTAGCTCATATGCATAAGCGAATACTGTATGACATTTGGTATTATGTCAATGTTCAAACATGTAATAATAATACTATTATTATTGTACTATATTATTGTTATTATTATAAATATTTTTATAGAGAACGAGTAATCTAATTTAATTCTACTTTTCGCATAAGGACTAATTAAGTTACTTGTGAGTGTAACTTATTGCTGCTGTTTTATAATTGAATTTCCCAATGGTGTCAATTTTTGGTGGACTGTTTAAATAGTAGCATATTTTACTTTTTATTTTATCTGAAGGAGTTCATTTAATTACTTGGTGGACAAAAGCGCTAATAAATATTTTTACTGAGCCGGCTTTTTGTTCCTGTTCCTCTCTGTGCTGTATATTATTTTATCTAGTAATCATGTGACAGATGGATTAGCAGGGGCGGCTCGTGCTATCGGTCTGCCAGACTGCAGCCTCCCCCACCTAGAAATAAAAAGAAATAAAAACATTAAACAAACTTTAAAAATATAATATATTTAATTTTTCTATTTTCATGGAGTACCAGCTGCCGCGCATGCGCAAACACACTGCCCTGCCCGCAGATGCCCAGGAATCTCTGTGAACTCTGACTGCTGCTCAGGCAGTCCAGATGCAGAGAAGGTATTTTCTGCCCTGCAAATGCCCAAGATGCCGTGCACAGAAGAGAGGAGCTCCGGACTGCTTGAGCCACAGACAGGACCAATCGGGAGAGAAGTAAGCAGGGATTCGAGTGCAGGACCAATCAGGAGTGAGATAAGTTCTCCTGAAGGGAAGCGTTACGTCAAGTGCCGGTTTGTTATGAGTAGAATGGAGTTGGAATAGTGCTGCAAGATGGATTACAGCTTTCCGGACCCTTTTCTGAGAGAATGGAGTGCTTGGTGTGTGAGACGGATTACAGCTTTGAATGGAGTACTTTCCGGACCCAGGTAAGGTGTGTGTGTGCGTGTGTGTGTGTGTGTGTGTGTGTGTGTGTGTGTGTGTGTGTGTGTGTGTGTGTGTGTGTGTGTGTGTGTGTGTGTGTGTGTATGTTGAGGGTTGGGGTGCAGGGTTTACTAGCACAAAAACAAAGTTGTACAATTTATTTACTTTCTTTAAAAGTGTATGTTAACTGTTAGGAAGCTGGTACTGGAAATACTTTAAAGTCAGACTTAGTGCAATTTTGCTTATGTGTGTGGTTTTGTGAGAGAGAGAGACAGACAGACACAGCCACAGGCAATATTAAGCAACATGCCTATCATTTATTTCAAGTTGTTTGGGCAGACGAATAGCACTGGTATAACAATAATCATATAAAGCGTGCACTAGGATATATTTATTTTCCATTTGTTGACGGTTTATTTCCATTTGGATTACATGTCTTTTTTTCAGGCCAGGGACATTTGAAAAAGTGATAACAATATACAAATAGGTTTTACAATATACAATATACATATGGAAGAGAGAGATGAGGGGAGACAAAAAAGAGAAAAAAAAAAAGAACAGGACAGGCATAATGGTATGGAAGTAGGATTACACATCCATATGAGACCATAATTCATATTATATAATTATTGCTAAAGGTCATAGTATTTTACACATATACATACACAAACACAATTATTATTATTTATTCTAATACATCACTACAACAGTAGCATAGTATCAATGGGAGTATAAAGGAACAGTCAAAGAA
>NC_056745.1:29096783-29249283 GCF_019279795.1 Protopterus annectens
TGAAATGCATATGACAGTATTTGTAATAAAGGACAGGATTACATTATTTTAAGAGCTCATTACAGGCTTTACCTGCAAACTAAACAGAATGCCAATCTATCATGTGTGGTCTATATCCTGTGCAGTAATCCTTTAAGCAATGTATGTTGAACTTTTTTCCTGTTTGCTTTTCATTTTTTACTTTGATCATGTTTTCCTCATGAAACAAGTAGATAGTTGTTGTCAGGCAGCAGGTCTTTTTTGGATAAGAAACATTTTTACAAGTGGTGGTATCACAGAGATTGCTACGTTCAGCATGTTACTTGGTACTTTAATAAAGCTGAATATAAATTATAATTAGAACTGGAGTACAAGAAGTGGTTTGAGTTGAGTGCTGCTTGTTTTTCTTATACTTGATTTTGACTAGCATTCCAGTAATGTATTTAAAAAGTAATTTATTTTTTCATGCCTCACAACCTTTTTGTTTCCATCTAGATATTAAGTAAGCTGTCATGCAGCCAATGGATTAAAATATGTATTTTCTTCTACACTTCATTTTGTCTTGATTGGACTCTCATAATGATTGTTTGGCACCCTGGGCAGAGTATTTAATTAAAGTTAAAGTTTTTGTGGTTTTGAGCATAGCTCCTCCCCTTTCTAGTTGGCCACACCCATTCCCATTGACCCCACCCATTCAGCTGTCTCCTGCAGCCCCCCTTTGATTTGAAGTCACCAGCCGCCACTGTGGATTAGTCAGCTTTATTTACATTACAAGAAACTGTGACACTTGAGAGGCATATTTGTGTACAGTAAGTAAACTAGACAGCTGTCATAGCTTAGATGGCAGGCTTGGGATTAGAACCTGTTGCTCAAGTAATCAGGATTACACACACGAACATCTTTTGTTCTTGTTCAAGCAGCTTTATTATATACAAACACATCATAAACGAGGCTAAGTAACTTTAACTTATAAACAAACTAGCTATCATGCACACAGCTGTTAACACTCTGGCTGCACCTTCAAAATGGCACTGAAGCTAACACGTGCTTGGTACTTATATGCACAGACACATCTTGGAAATGCTTCTTAAATGTATAGCACACCTGTTATTCTACATCCTCCCTCTTTGAGAAATGAGTCAGTCATTTTCACTGGAATTAATAAATATGTAATTTACACAGGAATAATTTTCATTGTGCAATTATATGAAGCTAGGTACATATATACAACTATGTCCAAGTTGCTGTGTATTTCACACTAGGCTTTGAAATGTGACCATATCATGTATCATAAAATTTGGGATCTGGTTTAGCAACTGTGATTGTCTCTACTGATTGTTCAGTCTTAGGAACCTTGGCACCATCTGCTTGAACAGTATCAGGAGTCAAGACGTGTTGTAGAACAGGAATATCATCTGGATTGCTCTGAGAGTTAGAGTCTTTATCACAGGAAATATGCTGCGATATCGGTTCTGGTTTCAACTTAGTAATGAGTGTAGTAGAAGTTAGATTAGGTAGTAGATCAATCTCAAACCAATTTGAATAAGAGTCTACCAGTACTAAGTAATTGTTGATTGTTCCATTCAAATATGTCAGTATCTACTATTGACCAAGGTAGTTCAGGGACTTGACTTAGCTGAAGTGGCTCTCTTTGCAAATGTGCTTTAGTACTATTACACTGTGAAGATGAAGAAAGTACTCTATCAATGTCTTTCACTAGTGAAGTCCAAAATACAAGTCCTCTCACCCTTCTCTTAGTACATTCGGAACCTGAGTGACCATGATGCAAAATCTGGATATACTTTTGTTGTAAGGAAGCAGGAACAACAATTTTAGGACTTTTGAAAATAGTGCCATCTTCCATCAACAACTCATCTCTGTAAGGAAAATAAGGTTACACACCAGGTGGTACATTAGATTGCTTTGATGTCCATCCAACATTGATGTAGTGATTGAGCTTTTGCAAAACTGGATCAGTCCTTGTATGATCTTTTAGCTCATCAAGTCTTGTGGTAGAAAGATTACACACTTCCATGACATCAAAGTCAAAATTCTCTGCGTCAAGCTGTTCCATTGTATTTCTGGGTGATCTGGATAAGGTATCAGCCAGATAAAGAAGTTTGCCTTTCATATACACCATTTAAAAGTTGTACTTCTGAAGTTCAAGCATCATTCTTTGCAATCTCACTGGAGCTGAATGCATAGGCTTTTTTAAAATTGTAACCAAAGGTTGATGATCAGTTTCAATCTGACTATCTCAACCATAGATATAATCATGAAACTTGGAACATGCAAACACTATTGCCAAACATTCCTTCTCAAATTGTGCATACTGCATCTCCATTTGAGTAAGTGCTCTAGATGAGTAGGCTATTGGCCTGCCTTCTTAAAAAAAAAAAAAAAAAACTGGACCTAAACTAAATTTTGAAGCATCTCAGGAAAGAGTTACTGGTTTATTGACCTCATGGTGCCTTAATGTTGGTGGGGTAGCAATTTTCTGCTTAAGAACTTCAAATGTTTTCTGGTGCTGTTCTAGCCATGACCATGTCTCATTTTTACATGTGAGCTCTTTCAAAGGCACTGTCAATTCACTAAAGTTTGGTATAAACTTGTCTAAATAGTTGACCATACCAAGAAAACATTGTAGAGCTTGTTCATTTTCTGGCGCTGTCATTTCAAGAATGGCTGCTTACTTGGACAGATCTGGTCTCAAGCCAATACTTGTAAATAAATGACCTACAGATATTATATCTGATAGTTTGAATTTGCAATTCAGAGGATTGAGCTTTAAGTTCACTTGATGTGCTCATTCTAGAACTCTCTTAAGATTTCTGCCATGCTCTGTCTCACCATTGCCTCTGACCAATAAATCATCTACTATTATGGCACAAGGATAACACAAAAAATTGCTCCATTGCATGTTGAAAGACTTCACTTGCAGAATTTAGACCAAATGGCATCCTGAGGAACCTATATCTGCCAAATGAGGTACTGAATGTAGTCAGCAGTGAAGATTTGCGATCAAGCATCACTTGCCAAAATGAAGTCTTTGCATCCAAGACAGAAAAAAAACAAGAATATATATCCAACTCACACTGAAGCATCTCAGGCTGGGAAAACAGAAGAAGCAAATCCTATAGACATCACCACAGCAGAGAATGAGCAAGTTACACTTGATTAAGAAGAAAATGAGCTTTTATTGATAAACCAAATAAAATATGATGACTGCTTTCAACATAAACTGCCTTCTTCAGATCGTGTAATGTAAAGACCAGCAATGGTTTAAATAACATTGAAAAAACAATCATAATGATGGTTTAGTCACTTCCTTTTTCCTTTGGTTTTTACTTCCAGTCACAATGTAGCATCAGTGAACTTATTTGCATGAGCTGGGGAAAACAAGATCTTGTAATTGGTGCTTTGATGTTAGCCAATCATTTGTCTAACTAATGGTATTATATCCAATAAAGATGCTTCTATATTCTTTTAAGGGTTCAGAGTTACTGTTCTGTTGACAACCAATCATATACTTCACATTGGTTGCTATTTCCAATCACAATACAGCCTTTGTAAGCTTATTTGCATAGATTGAAACTACTATTTGGCACTATAGCCAAGACCAACCAATCATATGTCCCACTTTTGTTCTTACTTCCAACCACAATGTAGCATCAGTAAACTTATTTGCATAAACTAGAACTGCTGTTTGATACTATAGTCAGAATCACTAAGGATCCTTGTATGTCAGTAAAGTTAATACCCATGTCAAGACTTAATAAGTACTTGATAAATATAGTTTCATCCTGTTCTCCTTAGTTTCTACTGCAAATATCAATAGATCTCTAGCAAAGTTTCCAGTGGTTTCTTAAAAGCAAGCTTTACACCTTAAAATATTAAGTTACATTCTTACCTTGCATAACTAAACACTTATAGTTAGTTAGTAAGTACTAGCACAATGTTTTCTAAACTGCATATAAACTTGGTATCCAATGGAAATAAAACTAAATATGTAAAGTTATAAAAACGTAGCAAAAGGTGAGGGCGAGACACAGCTTTAAAAAGTAGCTAGATAAAATGTCACCAATGTATTTCATCCACCTCAAAACGACACAGCTTCTCCAAGAAAAGAACTCCCAAAGTATAAAATCCGTTTTCTTTATTACAGACAGGTACCAGAGTTAGCGCTTTCACCTTGCGGTTTCTTCAGACTCAATACAAAGTACATAACAATGAGTCTATAAATACTTAAAAAAGTGGGAAAAACAAACAATTAAAAATCATTAACAACTAATTAAATACTTAGCAACCAACTCATTCAAACAAATTCAACTGTAATTCTATATACATCATTGAAGCATCAGTAATAAAATAATCATAAAAGCTTCCTAACAACTAATTCATAGTAATAAAAACATATAAATTCAATATCTTATTTAATTCTAAGTTTTCTCATCCTTAAAAAAGGTTTCAAGGATACCTTAGCATTAAGCCCAGGGGCCATATCTGATCTCAACTTCAAAATCCATGCATTTTCCCTACTCTCAGTAATAGCCCAAATGTCCCCACCCCTGATGGTAGCATTAATCTTCTCTATAATCCTGAAATTAAAAGTATGGGAGCTGTCTGTGTCCATAACATGTTTGGCTAAAGCATTCGTAGCATTTTTGACCCTAATGTTGTACAAATGTTCTCGTACATGGTCCCTTAAACATCTGTTCGTCTTACCTACATAAAATGACGAACAGACGTTACACATAGCCAAATAAACGAGGTCCCTGGACATACAATCACCCCTATTCTTGAATGTATAAGAATAATAGGTAGTGGGATGTATAAATACTGGGTCCCCACAAATGTAGTCACAGAAATTGCACTTCCCACACCTCATAGTCCCAAATGGAAGAGTAATCCTAGGATTGTTAATCACCCTATCACATAATAGCCTCTTAATATTCTTTTTGTTCTTATACCTGAATCGTGGGCCATCACCGACAATTCCAAGGATATGTGGATCCACCGACAATATACCCCAATGCTTCCTCACCACATCCTTAATGCTACCCACATCTTTAGTATAAAACAAAGAGAAGGCTATAGGGCTATGAGTGTGAATATTAGTGGGGTCTCGTATATCCATTCCAAAACTTAATTCAGAGAAATACGGAGCAGCTGCTTCAGATCTCAACTCAAATATATCCTCATGTCCTCTCATGATGTCATCCATCTTATATCCCCGTAGGGCCAACCTCCTATCTAAATCTAACAAGTCCTGACGGAACCCTTCCTCTGTGGGATTGTACCTGGAAGCCCTCATACTCTGTCCCCTAACAATATTGTGGAAAACATAACCAGGATGCATACTGTGTCTATGTAAAATCGAGTTTTTATGACATTGCTTTCTGTAGACCCCAGTATTAATAATACCATTATGTAATCTCTCAACAAATATGTCCAAAAAAGAAAGCTTATGATAAGAGAACTCATAACTAAACCTAAGATACTCAGTACAAGCATTTAAGTCAGTTATAAAAGATACAAGCTGTTGAACAGACCCCTTCCATAACAGGAAGAGGTCATCAACAAAACGCCTGTAGAAAGTAACATGAGCTTGGAAACTGGGATGAGGAATCATAAAGTCAAACTCCCATTCAGCCATGAACAGGTTGGCGTAGCTATTGGCACAAGAAGTGCCCATAGCTACGCCATCCAACTGAATAAAACATTCCTGTTCAAAACCAAACACATTGGTGTGTAGAACAACATCCAAAAATGTCAATAAAACACTGATTCTATCTTCACTATACCCAGAATAGTTATTAAGATGTCGCCTAATATAATCCAAACCTATTCGGTTGGGGATAACAGTGAACAGAGAATTCACATCCAAAGTAACAAACAAACAATCTTGTTGATCAGATCCATCCCTCAAATGTTCATAGAGATCTAACAAGAACTGTTTAGTGTCTCTCAAAATAAACCTATGGGCATCAACCACGGGTCTCAAGAACTTCTCTAAATATAAGGAGAAAGGCTCTGTTAACCACCCACCACCTGACACAATAGGCCGAAGTGGTGGGTTAACCAGGCTCTTATGAATTTTAGGAAGCCCCTTAACAACCGGGACTAAAGGATGAGGTACTTCCAAAAAAGAACACATGCAATCATCTATAAGGCCCCTACTTAACAAATCCCCCAAGACATCACAAATCTTCACACTATAACTCACTAGAGAGTCATAAGGGATACGTTCATAGAATTTACAATCACCTAACATTCTCCTAACTGCATCCAAATAATCTGGCGTATCCATCACTACTATTCCTCCCCCCTTATCCGCAGGCCTCAGGGTGATGGAAGAATCATTCATCAGTCTTTTAAGTGCTGTTCTCTCACCATATGTTAAATTATCCTGCCTTCTTTTTCTCACATCATACATCCTATAAATATCTTCTTCAACTAATTTACTGAACGCTCCCAGTAACGGGTGCATAGGAGGGATGTAAACACTAGGTTTTCTAAAACTACTCTGAACAAGGTTATCTTGATTGTTATTATTAAACATCACTCTCAAAGATAAATTTCTAACATAAAGTTTAAAATCACGCAGTGACTCCTCTATAATACTATATGTGGTGGGGACTACATTTGTGGGGACCCAGTATTTATACATCCCACTACCTATTATTCTTATACATTCAAGAATAGGGGTGATTGTATGTCCAGGGACCTCGTTTATTTGGCTATGTGTAACGTCTGTTCGTCATTTTATGTAGGTAAGACGAACAGATGTTTAAGGGACCATGTACGAGAACATTTGTACAACATTAGGGTCAAAAATGCTACGAATGCTTTAGCCAAACATGTTATGGACACAGACAGCTCCCATACTTTTAATTTCAGGATTATAGAGAAGATTAATGCTACCATCAGGGGTGGGGACATTTGGGCTATTACTGAGAGTAGGGAAAATGCATGGATTTTGAAGTTGAGATCAGATATGGCCCCTGGGCTTAATGCTAAGGTATCCTTGAAACCTTTTTTAAGGATGAGAAAACTTAGAATTAAATAAGATATTGAATTTATATGTTTTTATTACTATGAATTAGTTGTTAGGAAGCTTTTATGATTATTTTATTACTAATGCTTCAATGGTGTATATAGAATTACAGTTGAATTTGTTTGAATGAGTTGGTTGCTAAGTATTTAATTAGTTGTCAATGATTTTTAATTGTTTGTTTTTCCCGCTTTTTTAAGTATTTATAGACTCATTGTTATGTACTTTGTATTGAGTCTGAAGAAACCGCAAGGTGAAAGCGCTAACTCTGGTACCTGTCTGTAATAAAGAAAACGGATTTTATACTTTGGGAGTTCTTTTCTTGGAGAAGCTGTGTCGTTTTGAGGTGGATGAAATACATTGGTGACATTTTATCTAGCTACTTTTTAAAGCTGTGTCTCGCCCTCACCTTTTGCTACGTTTTTATAGTTTTATTTGCTGTTTGGAGTGGGCGTTTACCCTGTTCTACTACCTTTTACATAAATATGTAAAGTTAATATATCCAAAGACATAAAAAAAATGCTTCAGTTGCAAAGTATGTTAACTAAACATATATCCAGCTCAGAGAGTTGCTTGTTACAAGACTATATACACTTATAGACCTGCCAATTAAAAGTATTATTAATAAGTTTACTTTATTTTTTTATTTTTATGTCTTTGGATATCTTAACTTTATATATTTAGTTTTATTTTCATTGGATACCAGGTTTCTATGCAGTTTAGAAAACATTGAAAAAATTTGAGGACGTGGCCATTTGTGGTTTACAGCTTCTGCTGCATTTGTGTCAATTATTATGTGTTTAAAGAGGAGATTCTTCGATCACATAATATAGACCCTTATTTCTTAGGTCAGTAATGTAAGCTTCAAAAGTTCCCCCTTGCTTTTGATCTCTCGTGTAAAACAAATGCCTCTCTAATGTAACATTAGGCAGGGGGTTATATATTTCTCTAAATTTGCTCTTCAAACACTCAGGGTCTTCCCTTGATTCAGCCTACAGAACAATATGACGAGTTTCTCATTCACTTTCATACACTGCTGGTGCATATACAAATTAACACTCTCTTTCAATGACCTCTGACCTGTTAGGTTTAGCAAAATAAATGCCCTAGTGTGTGCATCTTTATCAGAATAAGCTGCTTGTATAAATATATTATACTTTGCTCAAATATTCTCCAGTTCTCTGCAATATTCTGATCAAATATAAGTGGTTCTGGCTTGCAAAATCCATCTGCCATATTAACATATCTTAGTGAAGACTTTTTCAAATATGCGCAAACACACTTATACATACAGATATACATGTGCTTGACATTTATGCCAATACTGGCAATAGCACAATAAGCCTCTGTATAACTGAACTTTACGAAATAAGTCTCCTGGGCACTGTAATACTATGAAATCACTTTACTGTAAAAGTCACTTGTTATGAAATTATTTTACTGTACGAGACAATATCTTGAAATTATTTGACTGCAAAAGTCATTTGTCATTTTAAGAAACATTTCGAACAACTACACAGTGCAAATATACTGGGCAACAGAAGCTGGGGCAAGAAACATGTTGAAGTAACTGTAGTTTGCGAATAAACTATTTCAAAGTAATTGTAATTTGAAAGTGAACTGTTTCAAAGTAATTACACTTTGCAAATGAACTGGGCAGAAGAAGCTCAGAGTGAAAAACACTTCAGAATAACTGCACTTTGTGAATAACAGTACACAGCTCACTGAAATGTCTCAAAATGGCTGCATTTTGCCAAATGACTTTGTACAGTGCAAGAAACCATAATGGCTGCACTCTACCAATAGACCCACCCATGCACAAGGAACTTTTCGAAATGGCTATATTTGACTGCACTTCATGAAATAGTTGCAGTTTGCACACAACAAAAACCACACACTGTAAGTACTTTTACACACTTTGAGATACTTCAAATAACTCTAGTTATGCTATTCAAGGCTTCAATCAATTCAAAGTAGTAATTTATGCCAAAACACAGTAATTTGCCAAAACACATGCCTTGCTTTATTTATTCAATATGCCCTTTTCTGCCCATTTTATTATATTCCTTTTGCTCATTTAATCTCTTTTCATGCCCAGTATACTTTCGTGTGCTCATTTTAACTCTAGACATCCTCATTTTACTTTAAACATGCTCATTTTACAATTCTGAGGTAGTTCTGAACCCCTTATGTTCTTTTCTGATGCTTGTTTTATCAAATAACCTTGTTTCAAACATTTCATTTGATTAATGAGCTTTTTTACACTTCTAGTTTGCTTAATAAATGTTTATGTGCTATTCGTTTGTATTGTGCCCTTGTAATGCTCTAGTTTATCTCTTTTAATAAATAAATCATTTGTGTGTATTTTCTTTACCTTTCACTTGCTTCTGGTCCTTTTTTGCTCTCGGTTCACTTAGTTTGCCTTCAATATTACTTCTGTACCTCATGGCTCTGATGAGAAGTCATTGCTATCCCGTTTCTAACACTATGTCACTCACCTGGTCAGGATTAAACAGACAGACATCATGGGTTCTTGTTCAAACAGCTTTATTATATACAAACACATCATAAATGAGGCCAAGTAACTTTAACTTATAAACAAACTAGCTATCATGCACATAGATGTTAACACTTTGGCTGCACCTTCAAAATGGCACTGAAGCTAACACGTGCTTGGTACTTATATGCACAGACAGATCTTGGAAATGCTTCTTAAAGGTACAACACACCTGTTATTCTGCAGAACCCAATAGCTGTGACTGCAAGGGACATCCGCAAATGTAATAATTGACTGCAGCAACATAGTGCAGGCATTGAAGAGATACAGCCATACTGGGATTACACAGATTTATTTATGAATCAGCAATGCTGATGAACACATTCTTGGTATTAATTGTGACATTCTGTGAGATCTAAACACAATATCTGCACATAATATGGGCTAACTCACCCATAGCTATTTTATGTTCCTGTGGAAAGAGAAAATGTGAGCATTATGTGACTGATACTGAAAATGTAGTGTTACATACCACTGGATTTGAATCCAGGACCGTGTGTGGCAAGATGTGCTGTGTACAAGGAATTTAACAGACTGAGCTACTGAGTCACTGCTGACTACTGGGTAACTGATTACTGGGTAACTGATACTTGCCTGGAGATCACCTTGAAACATACTATGAATTGAGCAATAAAAGTTACAGAACATTCCTATAGCATTCTAGTACTGTTACAGTGTTATATTAGACTGCAGTGACAGTAGAACACACATGCATGGAATACAACCATACTGCATGCATTGATGTAGCTTTATTTTACATTCAACAATGCTGGTGAACACATTTTATTGTTATTGGTTTGAAATATCTGTGAAGTTCACACACAATATCTGGCCATGAAGTGGGCTACCTCACTCATATACCTTTATTACCTGAAGTCTGAGGAAGAGATGGCATTATGTGACCAATATCAGCTTGGAGAGAGCCTTGAATAGTACTATGAGTTAAGCTATTCATTTTGCAGCCATTAGATTTGCATTATACAGCTATTGCAGTGTTATATTTGACTGCAGCAACCTTACCTTACAGACTGATTGCAGCTCTGCTGCAATAATTATGACAACACAATCCTAATGTGCACCATTTCCTTGCTGTTTTTGCTATTTTTTTATTGTTTTTATTGAATTGCAGTTGTTATTATTCATTTATTGCACTACAGCTCTAATGCCACATTTATTGCACTACAGATTTCATTGTATATACTTTATTGCAGTTAATGCTTTACTTCGTCATGCCTAGTGCACTACAGTTAGAATAACACATCCGTACTTACCACACTCACAGTGCAACCTGGCCAGGTGCCCTGCATGGGACTCGACATTGTGAGCCCAGTCAGCAGCAGCTGTTGTGAGTGAAGCACACCATTATGCATGCCAGTTTTACAGATATTCAGCTTGCATTTTGTTAAGACAGCAGAAAACATACTTACATACTTATGGGGCATTCATTGTCCTTACTTCTTGGACCCAGGTGTCCGAGGTTCCCCTCTTTCTCCTTTTCAGGTCATCATGATGGTGACAAGACTGATCACCTGTGTGAGGGATCCCAGTGGCACTGGTGAGTTCTGTGGCCAACTGGTCTCAGGCATCTGGTTTATACATCAAGCCCTGGAAACCACCCAGCAGCAGCCTAGCATCATGAATTTTTGCAAGGAGGTCAACCATGACTTTGGACTCCTGAATGCCCCACCTCTGCACCCAAAAGCACACACCTTAGCCAACACCACCTGCCATACCAACAGCTGATTGAACTCCAATGAATGCTGCAGAATTCCCACCTATTGTTCTTAATATAAGCTGTTTTTCTTCCCCTACAATTCATTGAACAACATTCAAAAAAGTGTTACATCACTTAGCAGTGCACAAACTAGCTAAGCAGAGATGAGCAACATGAAAACTCACACAACCATGGTTATAGTGAAGCTTAGCACTGTGCAAACATTAGCAGCCTTTAATAGGTTTATGCAGTGCTTAGCATGCTTGGACAGAGCTCAGCAGAGCACAGCAGTGCCATATTTTACAATTTTGTTATTAAATTGTAGAAAATGAGTGCATCACATTACAAACATGTTCCATCTGCTATGGATTCAAAACCAGGGCCTACTACACATATACCTGCAACACTACCCATTTAACTACTTGAATATACTACTGAGTGACCTGTTAGCTTTGCTGAGCACCACGCTGTGCTGCACAAACATGCATAAATACGTGTAAAGCCTGGAAATAAATAATTAAATACATATGGTTTCTATTTTTAGATGTCTGGCAGGTGTCGGCTATGTATGTATGAGTTCTGCTTGGTTTCGCTGCACTTAGCAGAGCGCCGTGCAAACGGCAATTTAAAAAAAAATTAAAAAGATAAATAAATCTAATTATGATTATTAATTACATCCAGTTTCTATTTTTAGATGTCTGGTAGGTGTCAGCTGTCTATATGTGAGCACAGCTTGGCATTGCTGCACTCCTCCCCATGTCATGCAAACAGTAGTATTTATCTTAATCATATGCACATGTCTCACATTATTCTCTCTGCTGGTTGCTGCGATGTCTATCTTAATCATATGCACATTTCTGACATTGTTCTCCCTGCTGGGTGCTGCAGTATCTGCCTTAATCATATGTACATGTCTGAAATTGTTCTCCCTGTTGGGTTATGCAATGTATATCTTAATCATATGTACATGTTTGATATTGTTCTCCCTGCTGGGTGCTGCAGTGTCTATCTTAAGGATATGCACATGCCTACTATTGTTCTCCCTGCTGTGTGCTACATTGTCTATCTTAATCATATGCACATGTCTGACATTGTTGCCCTGTTGGGTGCTGCAGTGTCTATCTTGATATTCTGCAAATGTCTGACATTGTTCTCCCTGCTGGGTGCTGCAGTGTCTATCTTAATCATATGTGCATGTCTCACTTTATACTCTCTGTTGGATGCTGCACTGACATCTTAATCATATGCACATGTCTGACATTGTTCTCTCTGCTGGGTGCTGCAGTGTCTATCTTGATATTATGCACATGTCTGACATTCTTCTCCCTGCTGGGTGATGCAGTGTCAATCTTAAGCATATGCACATGTCTGACATTGATATTGATATTGTTCTCCCTGCTGGGTGCTGCAGTGTCAATTTTGATATTATGCACATGTCTGACATTGTTCTCCCAGATGGATGTGGCAATGTCTATCATAATCATATGCGCATGTCTGACATTGTACTCCCTGCTGGGTGCTGCAGGGTCTAACTTGATATTATGCATATGTCTGACATTGTTTTCCCTGCTGGGTGCTGCAATGTCTATCTTAATCATATGCACATGTCTGACATTGTTCTCCTTGCTGGGATTGCAGTGTCTATCTTATTCATATGCGCGTGTCTGACAATGTTTTCCCTGCTGGGTGCTGCAGGGTCTAACTTGATATTATGCATATGTCTGACATTGTTTTCCCTGCTGGGTGCTGCAATGTCTATCTTAATCATATGCACATTTCTGACATTGTTCCCCCTGCTGGGTGCAGCAGTGTCTATGTTAATCATGTCCACATGTCTGACACTGTTCTCCCTGCTGGGTGCTACAATATCTATCTTAATCATATGCACATGTCTGACATTGTTCTCCCTGCTGGGCGCTGCAGTGTCTATCTTGATATTATACACATGTCTGAAATTGTTCTCCCTGCTGGGTTATGCAATGTATATCTTAATCATATGCACATGTCTGACATTGTTTTCCCTGCTGGGTGTTGCAGTGTCTATCTTGATATTATGCACATGTCTGACATTGTTTTCCCGGCTGGGTGCTGCAATGTCTATTTTAATCATATGCACATTTCTGACATTGTTCTACATGCTGGGTGCAGCAGTGTCTATGGTTATCATATGTACATGTCTGCCATTGTTCTCCCTGCTGGGTGCTACAATGTCTTTCTTAATCATATGCACATGTCTTCCATTGTTTTCCTGCTGGGTGCTGCAGTGTCTGTCTTGATATTATGCAAATGTCTGACATTGTTCTCCCTGCTGGGTGCTGCAGTGTCTATCTTAATCATATGCACATGTCTCACTTTATTCACTCTGCTGGGTGCTGCAATGTCTATCTTAATCATATACACATGTCTGACATTGTTCTCCCTGTTGGGTACAGCACTGTCTATCCTAATCATATGCACGTCTGACATTGTTCTCCCTGCTGGGTGCTGCATTGTCTATCTTGATATTCTGCACATCTGACATTGTTCTCCCTGCTGGGTGCTGCAGTGTCTATCTTGATATTATGCACATGTCTGACATTGTTTTCCCTGCTTGGTGCTGCAGTGTCTATCTTGATATTCTGCAAATGTCTGACATTGTTCTCCCTGCTGGGTGCTGCAGTGTCTATCTTAATCATATGCGCATGTCTCACTTTATACTCTCTGTTGGATGCTGCACTGACATCTTAATCATATGCACATGTCTGACATTGTTTTCCCTGCTGGGTGCTGCAGTGTCTGTCTTAATCATATGCACATGCCTGACATTGTTCTCCATGCTGGGTGCTTCAGTGTCTATCTTGATATTATACACACTTCTGACATTGTTCTCCCTGCTGGTTGCCACAGTATTTATCTTGATATTATGCACATGTCTGTCATTGTTCTCCCTTCTGGGTGCTGCAGTGCCTATCTTGATACTAAGCACATGTTTGACATTGTTCTCCTGCTGGGTGCTGCAATATCTGTCTTAATCATATGCACGTCTGACATTCTTCTCCCTGCTGGGTGATGCAGTGTCAATCTTAAGCATATGCACATGTCTGACATTGATATTGATATTGTTCTCCCTGCTGGGTGCTGCAGTGTCAATTTTGATATTATGCACATGTCTGACATTGTTCTCCCAGATGGGTGCGGCAATGTCTATCATAATCATATGCGCATGTCTGACATTGTACTCCCTGCTGGGTGCTGCAGGGTCTAACTTGATATTATGCATATGTCTGACATTGTTTGCTGCAGGGTCTAACTTGATATTATGCACATGTCTGACATTGTTTTCCCTGCTGGGTGCTGCAATGTCTATCTTAATCATATGCACATTTCTGACATTGTTCCCCCTGCTGGGTGCAGCAGTGTCTATGTTAATCATGTCCACATGTCTGACACTGTTCTCCCTGCTGGGTGCTACAATATCTATCTTAATCATATGCACATATCTGACATTGTTCTCCCTGCTGGGCGCTGCAGTGTCTATCTTGATATTATACACATGTCTGAAATTGTTCTCCCTGCTGGGTTATGCAATGTATATCTTAATCATATGCACATGTCTGACATTGTTTTCCCTGCTGGGTGTTGCAGTGTCTGTCTTGATATTATGCACATGTCTGACATTGTTTTCCCGGCTGGGTGCTGCAATGTCTATTTTAATCATATGCACATTTCTGACATTGTTCTACATGCTGGGTGCAGCAGTGTCTATGGTTATCATATGTACATGTCTGCCATTGTTCTCCCTGCTGGGTGCTACAATGTCTTTCTTAATCATATGCACATGTCTTCCATTGTTTTCCCTGCTGGGTGCTGCAGTGTCTGTCTTGATATTATGCAAATGTCTGACATTGTTCTCCCTGCTGGGTGCTGCAGTGTCTATCTTAATCATATGCACATGTCTCACTTTATTCACTCTGCTGGGTGCTGCAGTGTCTATCTTGATATTATGCACATGTCTGTCATTTGTCTCCCTGCTTGGTGCTGCAGTGTCTATCTTGATATTAAGCACATGTCTGACATTGTTCTCCCTGCTGGGTGCTGCAGTGTCTATCTTAATCATATGCACATGTCTGACAATATTCTCCCTGCTGGGTGCTGCAGTGTCTATCTTGATATTACGCACATGTCTGAAATTGTTCTCCCTGCTTGGTGCTGCAGTGTCTCTCTTGATATTATGCACATGTCTGACATTGTTCTCCTGCTTTTTTCTGCAGTGTCTTTCTTTATCATATGCACATGTCTGACATTGTTCTCCCTGCTGTGCACTGCAGTGTCTATTTTATATTATGCACGTCTGACATTGTTTTCACTGCTGGGTGCTGCAGTGTCTATCTTAATCATATGCACATGTCTGACATTGTTCTCACTGCAGGGTGATGCAATGTCTATCTTAATCATATGCACATGTCTGACATTGTTCTCCCTGCTGGTTGCAGCAGCGTCTATCTTAATCATATGTACATCTCTGCCATTGTTCTCCCTGCAGGGTGCAACATTATCTATCTTAATCATATGCACATGTCTGACATTGTTCTCCTGCTTTTTTCTGCAGTGTCTATCTTGATATTATGCACATGTCTGACATTGTTCTCCCTGCTGTGCACTGCAGTGTCTATTTTATATTATGCACGTCTGACATTGTTTTCACTGCTGGGTGCTGCAGTGTCTATCTTAATCATATGCACATGTCTGACATTGTTCTCACTGCAGGGTGATGCAATGTCTATCTTAATCATATGCACATGTCTGACATTGTTCTCCCTGCTGGTTGCAGCAGTGTCTATCTTAATCATATGTACATCTCTGCCATTGTTCTCCCTGCAGGGTGCAACATTATCTATCTTAATCATATGCACATGTCTGACATTGTTCTCCCTGCTGGGTGCTGCAGTGTCTATCTTGATATTATGCACATCTCTAACATTGTTCTTCCTGCTGGTTGCGGCAGTGTCTATCTTAATCATATGTACATCTCTGCCATTGTTCTCCCTGCAGGGTGCTACATTATCTATCTTAATCATATGCACATGTCTGACAATGTTCTCCCTACTGGGTGCTGCAGTGTCTATCTTTATCATATGCACATGTCTGACATTGTTCTCCCTGCTGGGTGCTGCAGTGTCTAACTTAATCATATGCACATATCTGACATTGTTCTCCCTGCTGTGTGGTGCAGTGTCTATCTTGATATTATGCACATGTCTAACATTGTTCTCCCTGCTGGGTGATGCAACGTCTCTTTTAATCATATGCACATGTCTGACATTGTTCTCCCTGCTGGGTGCTGCAGTGTCTATCTTGATATTATGCACATGTCTGACATTGTTCTCCCTGCTGGGTGCTGCAGTGTCTATCTTGATATTATGCACATGTCTGACATTGTTCTCCCAGATGGGTGCAGCAATGTCTATCATAATCATATGCGCATGTCTGACATTGTTTTCTCTGCTGGGTGCTGCAATGTCTATCTTAATCATATGCACATTTCTGACATTGTTCTCCCTGCTGGGTGCAGCAGTGTCTATGTTAATCATATCCACATGTCTGACAGTATTCTCCCTGCTGGGTGATGCAATGTCTAACTTAATCATATGCACATGTCTGATATTGTTCTCTCTGCTGGGTGCAACAGTGTCTATCTTAATCATATGTACATGTCTGCCATTGTTCCCCCTGCTGGGTGCTACAATGTCTTTCTTAATCATATGCACATGTCTGATATTTGTCTCCCTGCTCGGTGCTGCAGTGTCTATCTTGATATTATGCACATGTCTGACACTGTTCTCCCTCCTGGGTGCTGCAGTGTCTATCTTAATCATATGCACATGTCTGACATTGTTCTCCCTGCTGGGTGCTGCAGTGTCTATCTTAATATTATGCACATGTCTGAAATTGTTCTCCCTGCTGGGTGATGCAATGTATATCTTAATCATATGTACATGTCTGCCATTGTTCTCCCTGCTGGGTGCTACAATGTCTTTCTTAATCATATGCACATGTCTTCCATTGTTTTCCCTGTTGGGTGCTGCAGTGTCTGTCTTGATATTATGTAAATGTCTGACATTGTTCTCCCTGCTGGGTGCTGCAGTGTCTATCTTAATCATATGCACATGTCTCACTTTATTCTCTCTGCTGGGTGCTGCAATGTGTATCTTAATCATATACACGTCTGAAATTTTTCTCCCTGCTGGGTGCTGCAGTGTCTATCTTGATATTATACACACTTCTGACATTGTTCTCCCTGCTGGTTGCCGCAGTATCTATCTTGATATTATGCACATGTCTGTCATTGTTCTTCCTGCTGGGTGCTGCAGTGTTTATCTTGATATTATGCACATGTCTGACATTGTTCTCCCTGCTGGGTGCTGCAATATCTGTCTTAATCATTTGCACATGTCTGACAATGTTCTCCCTGCTGAGCGCTGCGATGTTTATCTTAATTATATACTCATGTGTGACATTGTTCTCCCTGCTGGGTGCTGCAGTGTCTATCTTAAACATATGCACATGTCTGACATTGTTCTCCCTGCTGCGTGCTGCAGTGTCTATCTTGAAAGTATGCACATGTCTGTCATTTGTCTCCCTGCTCAGTGCTGCAGTGTCTATCTTGATATTATGCACATGTCTGACATTATTCTCCTTGCTGAGTGATGCAGTGTCTATCTTAGTCATATGCACATGTCTGACATTGTTCTCCCTGTTGGTTGCTGCACTGTCTATCTTAATCATATGTACATGTCTGACATTGTTCTCCTTGCTGGGTTTGCAGTGTCTATCTTATTCATATGCGCATGTCTGACAATGTTCTCCCTACTGGGTGCTGCAGTGTCTATCTTGATCTTATGCACATGTCTGACATTGTTCTCCCTGCTGGGTGCTGCAATGTCTATCTTTATCATATGCACATGTCTGACATTGTTCTCCCTGCTCAGTGCTGCAGTGTCTATCTTGATATTATGCACATGTCTGACATTGTTCTCCCTGCCTGGTGCTGCACTGCGTATCTTAATCATATGCACATGTCTGACATTGTTCTCCCTGCTGTGAGGTGCAATGTCTCTTTTAATGATATGCACATCTCTGACATTGTTCTCCCTACTGGGTGCTACAATGTTTATCTTAATTATATGCATGTTTGACATTGTTCCTCCTGTTCAGTGCTGCAGTGTCTATCTTGATATTATGCACATGTCTGACATTGTTCTCCCTGCATGGTGCTGCACTGCGTATCTTAATCATATGCACATGTCTGCCATTGTTCTCCCTGCTGGGTGCTGCAGTGTTTATCTTGATATTATGCACATGTCTGACATTGTTCTCCCTGCTGGGTGCTGCAATATCTGTCTTAATCATATGTACATGTCTGACATTGTTCTCGCTGCTGGGTGCTGCACTGTCTATCTTAATCATATGCACATGTCTGACATTGTTCTCCCAGCAGGGTGCTGCAATATCTGTCTAAATCATATGTACATATCTGACATTGTTCTCCCAGCTGGGTGCTGCAGTGTCTATCTTGTTATTATGCACGTCTGACATTATTTTCCCAGATGGGTGTGGCAATGTCTATCATAATCATATGCGCATGTCTGACATTGTACTCCCTGCTGGGTGCTTCAGTGTCTATCTTGATATTATACACACTTCTGACATTGTTCTCCCTGCTTGTTGCTGCAATATTTATCTTGATATTATGCACATGTCTGTCATTGTTCTTCCTTCTGGGTGCTGCAGTGTCTATCTTAATCATATGCACTTTTGACATTTTTCTCCTTGCTGGGTGTTTCAATGTCTATCGTAATCATTTGCACATCTGACATTATTCTCCCTGCTGGGTGCTGCATTGTCAATCTTGATATTATGTACATGTCTGATATTTGTCTCCCTGCTCAGTGCTGCAGTGTCTGTCCTGATATTATGCACCTGTCTGACATTGTTCTCCCTGCTGGGTGATGCAGTGTCTGTCTTAATCATATGCACATGTCTGACATTGTTTTCCTTGCTGGGGGGCTGCAGTGTCTATCAAAATCGAATGCGCATGTCTGACATTGTTCTCCCTGCTGTGTGCTGCAGTGTCTATCTTGATTTCTGCACATGTCTGGCATTGTTCTCCCTGCTGGGTGCTACGGTGTCTATCTTGATATTATGCACATGTCTGACATTGTTCTCCCTGCTGGGTGCTGCACTGTCTATCTTAATCATATGCACATGTCTGACAATGTTCTCCCTACTGGGTACTGCAGTGTCTATCTTGATATTTCACACGTCTGAAACTGTTCTCCCTGCTTGGTGCTGCAGTGTCTTTCTTGATATTATGCACATGTCTGACATTGTTCTCCCTGCTTTTTGCTGCAGTGTCTATCTTTATCATATGCACATGTCTGACATTGTTCTCCCTGCTGGGTGCTGCAGTGTCTATCTTTATCATATGCACATGTCTGACATTGTTCTCCCTGCTCGGTGCTGCAGTGTCTAGCTTGATATTATGCTCATGTCTGACATTGTTCTCCCTGCCTGGTGCTGCAATGATGATCTTAATATTATGCACATGTCTGACATTGTTCTCCCTGCTTTTTGCTGCATTGTCTATCTTTATCATAATCACATGTCTGACATTGTTCACCCTGCTATGTGCTGCAGTGTCTATCTTGATATTATCCACATGTCTAACATTGTTCTCCCTGCTGGGGACTGCAGTGTCTATCTTGATATTATGCACATGTCTGACATTGTTCTCCCTGATGGGTACTGCAATGTCTATCATAATCATATGCGCATGTCTAACATTGTTCTCCCTGCTGTGTGGTGCAGTGTCTATCTTGATATTATGCACACGTCTGACACTGTTCCCCTGCTGGGTGATGCAATGTCTCTTTTAATGATATGCACATGTCTGACATTGTTCTCCCTGATGGGTGCTGCAAAGTCTATCATAATCATATGCGCATGTCTGACATTGTACTCCCTGCTGGGTGCTGCAGTGTCTATCTTGGTATTATGCACATGTCTGACATTGTTTTCCCTGCTGGGTGCTGCAATGTCTATCTTAATCATATGCACATCTGACATTGTTCTCCCTGCTGTGTGGTGCAGTGTCTATCTTGATATTATGCACATGTCTGACATTGTTCCCCTGCTGGATGATGCATTGTCTCTTTTAATGATATGCACATCTCTGAAATTGTTCTCCCTGCTGGGTGCTGCAGTGTCTATCTTAATTATATGTACATATCTGCCATTGTTTTCCCTGCTAGGTGCTGCATTGTCTATCTTAATCATATGCACATCTCACACTATTCTCTCTGCTAGGTGCTGCAATGTCTATCTTAATCATATGCACATTTCTGACATTATTCTCCCTGCTGGGTGCTGCAGTGTCTATCTTGATATTATGCACATATCTGACATTGTTCTCTCTGCTGGGTGCTGCAATATCTGTCTTAATCATATGTACATGTCTGACATTGTTTTCCCTGCTGGGTGCTGCAATATCTGTCTTAATCATATGTACATATCTGACATTGTTCTCCCAGCTGGGTGCTGCAGTGTCTATCTTGTTATTATGCACATGTCTGACATTATTCTCCCAGATGGGTGTGGCAATGTCTATCATAATCATATGTGCATGTCTGACATTGTATTCCCTGCTGGGTGCTTCAGTGTCTATCTTGATATTATACACACTTCTGACATTGTTTTCCCTGCTGGTTGCTGCAATATTTATCTTGATATTATGCACATGTCTGTCATTGTTCTTCCTGCTGGGTGCTGCAGTGTCTATCTTAATCATATGCACTTTTGACATTGTTCTCCTTGCTGGGTGCTTCAATGTCTATCATAATCATTTGCACATGTCTGACATTGTTCTCCCTGCTGGGTGCTGCATTGTCAATCTTGATATTATGTACATGTCTGATATTTGTCTCCCTGCTCAGTGCTGCAGTGTCTATCTTGATATTATGCACCTGTCTGACATTGTTCTCCCTGCTGTGGGCTGCAATGTCTATCTTAATCATATGCACATGTCTGACATTGTTCTCCCTGCTGGGTGCTGCAGTGTCTATCTTAATCATATGCACATGTCTGACATTGTTCTCCCTGCTGGGTGCTGCAGTGTCTATCTTGATATTATCCACATGTCTAACATTGTTCTCCCTGCTGGGTACTGCAGTGTCTATCTTGATATTATGCACATGTCTGACATTGTTCTCCCTGCTGTGGGCTGCAATGTCTATCTTAATCATATGTGCATGTCTGACATTGTTCTCCCTGCTGGGTGCTGCACTGTCTATCTTAATCATATGCACATGTCTGACATTGTTCTCCCTGCTGGGTGCTGCAGTGTCTATCTTGATATTATGCACATGTCTGACATTGTTCTCCCTGCTGTGGGCTGCAATGTCTATCTTAATCATATGTGCATGTCTGACATTGTTCTCCCTGCTGGGTGCTGCAGTGTCTATCTTGATATTATGCACATGTCTGACATTGTTCTCCCTGATGGGTGCTGCAATGTCTATCATAATCATATGCGCATGTCTAACATTGTTCTCCCTGCTGTGTGGTGCAGTGTCTATCTTGATATTATGCACATGTCTGACATTGTTCCCCTGCTGGGTGATGCAATGTCTCTTTTAATGATATGCACATCTCTGACATTGTTCTCCCTGCTGGGTGCTGCAGTGTCTATCTTAATTATATGTACATATCTGCCTTTGTTTTCCCTGCTAGGTGCTGCAGTGTCTATCGTAATCATATGCACATCTCACACTATTCTCTCTGCTGACTGCTGCAATGTCTATCTTAATCATATGTACATTTCTGACATTATTCTCCCTACTGGGTGCTGCAGTGTCTATCTTGATATTATGCACATATCTGACATTGTTCTCTCTGCTGGGTGCTGCAGTGTCTATCTTAATCATATGCACATCTCACATTATTCTCCCTGCTGGTTGATGCAATGTCTATCTTAATCATATGCCCATTTCTGACATTGTTCTCCCTGCTGGGTTCCGCACTATCTATCTTGATATTATGCATGTCTGACATTGTTCTCCCTGCTGGGTGCTGCACTATCTATCTTAATCATATGCGCATGTCTGACATTGTTCTCTCTGCTGGGTGCTGCAGTGTCTATCTTGATATTATTCATAGGCTCATAGGTTCATACTAGGCTATCTGCCCTAGGGCATTTATAAGCCTAGCCAGAGTTTGTTTGGCTTTCACCACCCATTTTAAATTAATTTTGCTATGCCCTTTTTTGAGGTTAGTATACTGTGCCTCTGTCTAACAGTGACACAGAAGAGATCCCAGGGGTAAACCTATGATCTCCCATCCACTCATCAAGATTCCTCTTGAAGAGAGTCAATGAGGGACTCTGCCTAACCTGGACTGGGATTTTATTCCAGAGTGAAGGGAGCATCTGGGTTATGAATCTGTCCCTCCAGCATGTCCTGTTTATTTCAGTGCTGAGGTTCAAGTCTCTTGAGCGTGCAGCTCAATGGGATTTGGATTTTCTGAGGTGCAGCATGTCCATTAATTCCGGGTTGGACATGGCTTTATATGTCAGGCACAGATCGCCTCTGAGCAGGCGGTATGTCACTGAGTAGAGCTGGAGTTTCTTTAACCGGGCAGCATATGGCATCTGTTTGAGCCCTTTGATCCTCTTGGTGAGGTACTTTTGGGGTCTTTCCAGTTGCTGCAGGTGTCTGGTAAGGTACATCCCAAAAGGGGCATTGTACTCAATTATGGGCCTGATGAGGGATGAGTAAAGAGGCACGATGACCTCCCTGATCTAGATGTGAATCCCTTCATGATTAGGTGGGCTATATAAAATGTTTTTCTAACCACTTTGGCCACGTGGTTGTCAAATGAGAGATTGCTATCAACTTGGGTCCCCAGGTCCCTAATTACTTCTTCTGTACTTAATGGATTACCACCTATGTGGTAATTTGTGGCACTTTGTTTTGCCAAAGGGATGACTATACACTTTTTGGCATTTAGCTTGAGGCCATGGCTCTGGCACCAGTTGTCTGTTTCTATGAGGCCCTTTTGGAGGATGCTTGTGTTGGCTGGAGAGTCGATTATGGCACCCAGTTTGCAGTCATCTGCGAACTTGGTCAGCCACAGTCCTTCCGTGTTGGCCTGTACCTCCGAGAAATATATACCGAACAAGAGAGGTCCCAGGACTGAGCCTTGTGGGATGCCACTTGTAACTGGTTTGGAGTCTGACATGGCTTCAGGAATTCTAACTATGTGGGTTCTGTCCTTGAGCCAGTTTGCAACCCATCTAGTGACATAGGGGTTTATATTTAAGCTGGTGAGCTTATCTATAATGCCCAAGTGGGGTATTGTATCGAAGGCTTTTGCAAGGTCCAGGTAGGCTGTGTGGACAACCTTCCCCTCGTCAATGGCCTTGGTGACTGTTTCAAAGAAATCGACCAGGTTTAAGAGGTAGGATCTGCCCTTAACAAAGCTGAACTGGGTAGGATCTAGTGTCTCTAGGTCCCCAATATCTTTATTTATGAGATTCATGATGATCCTTTCCATAGCTTTGTAGACCAAGCTAGTCAGGCTTATGGGGCAATAGTTTCCAGGATCCGTTGAGGCACCACCTTTGTGGAGAGGGACCACTGTTGCTGTACGCCACTCTTTGGGTACATATCCTGTAGTAAGGTTTAGATTGAACAGTAGTTTTATGTTTGGGTTTAGCTCTTCTTGGAGTTCATGTAGGATGCAGCCCGGGACATCGTCTGGTCCCATTGATGCTGTGTTTTTTGCTTTGGAGAGGGCGGTTCTTACCTGAGCATCTGAGATGTCAGGGGGGCAGCACTCTGCTGGGATAGATATTTGCCCTTTGGTGGGGAGAAGTTTGCTGAACCTGTCAGCTAGGATGTTGGCAATGTCTGTGGGTTCGATGTATTTTTTGTCATTTTGGACTAATTCTGAGCATATCTGGGAATTCCCACCCAGGTTCCTAACATAACTAAAGAAAGCCTTGTGATTATCCTTAGTGTCCTGTGCAATTTTTCTCTCCAAGCTGGCCTTAGACGATTTTATGAGTGCCCGTAGTTTTTTGCTAATACTGATCAGAGATGCCTTCCCTGTTTGGGATTTTGCTCTATCATGTAGTAGCTTCCTCCTTCTATTCTATAGTTTGTTTGTCACTGGGGTCCACCAGACAGGACATCTGCCTTTGGAGGATTGGGTCTTGGTTTTATTTGGGATTGTATGATCCATGCATTCCTGAAGGTGTTCATTGAATGCGTTTATAAAGGATTCTGCGGTCTGGGCCGTATTTTCCACAGGCTCGGGGGCTTTGAAGGATTCCACCTCGGTTTTGAGGAGTGTGAAATTTGCTTTAGAGAAGTTTTTCACTGTGGTTTTCTGGGCAGGGGGTAGGGTCGGGATGTGAATACCCAGTGAGATTAGTTTATGGTCTGATCTTACCAGTGAGGGATACACTTCTGGTCTGGAGCATAGAGTCCCCATGTTGGTGATGATCAGGTCCAGTATGTTTTCCCCTCTTGTGGGAGTGGTAACAAGGTGTTCCATAGCATTTGAGTTTATAAATTCTAGGAACCTTTGGGCTAGGGTGTTGGAGCTAGATTAATGCTCCCAGTCTATGTTTGGGTAGTTGAAGCCACCCAATATAATGGTGTTTGGAGAGACCTTCATATTTTCCAGTGTTCTCAGGAAGGCTGAGTGGGGTTCCTGGGTTTGGGAAGGTGGTCTGTAGCAGGCTATAAACTGGAAGGCAGTTTTACCCACTGTTAGTTGCACATGGATAGTCTCTGACGCTTCGTGCTGTGCCACCAACCTGGAGGTGTGGGTATCTTTGACGAATATTGATACTCACCCTCCTTTTGTGGTTTGGTCCAAGTTTTGGGGCCGAAAAGCATGATATGAGGTATAACCTGGTAGTGCTGAGGTGCTCTCAGGAGCCTTGAACCAGGTTTCTGTTACTACACAGATATCGATGTTCTCCATGCTAAGGAGAGTTTCGAGTGCATGCATCTTGAGGTTTAGACTTCTGGCATTGAGTAGCATTACTCTTAGTTTCTTATCCCTTGTGATACCTATGGAGGTGGGTTTGTCTTTTGAGCCTTGCCTAAAAAAGGCACTATGGGGGAAGCAAGAGCCTTTGCCAATATCCAAAAGCCCAGGGGTGACAGGTGCAAGCCATCCCTAGTGAAGCATTGTGGCTTGTCGAGCATGTCATCCCAGGCTGACAGGCATTGGATCCCCTTTGAATGACACCAATACTTAAGGCAATTGTTGAAATTGATCATCTTGTCTTCATATTGTGGCATCATTCTGCACATGTCTGACATTGTTCTCCCTGCTGGGTGCTGCACTGTCTATCTTAATCATATGCACATGTCTGACATTGTTCTCCCTGCTGGGTGCTGCGCTGTCTTTCTTAATCATATGCACATATCTCACATTGTTCTCCCTGCTGGGTGCTGCAGTGTCTATCTTGATATATGCACATAGCTCAGATTGTTTTTGTGCCCAATTTATTGCAAACCTGCATCCTCCATGTATCTCTACCATTGAGTAGCTTATACATTTCAGCTCAGATAGTCTGCTTCAGTTTATCTTGTTTTTGTCACTAATTTCTGATGGTGGCAGACCATGATATGACCATATTGTCTGGTGAACGTTTGTCAAACCCCTGAGTGATGTCTGTGTGCATGTTGTACCATAGTTCCCTCCTTATTTGCAGTGACCATCATGTCTGGTATGTTTAGGGGACTGCTCTCCATGTTTGGTTGTGTTTAAGTACATTCTGGAAGCATTACGTACCTCTCCCAGTGCATGTGCAGGTGATTGCATTTTCTCATTTCAAGCCTTCTCAATGTATATCTGATACTTTTTTGTGCCTTTAAAGTGGTTGGTGACTTCTTTCATGTAGGTTTTGTTGCTGTTGCATACATCTGCAGTTCCTTTCCTCACACTATAAGGCTAGCATTCTGCAGTCCAATGGTGGCTGTATAAAAATGCTGAATGGTCATTCCTGAAATGTATATTGGCAAAGTTTTGTCCAACTTGGCCTGTCCAGGATGTAGGCCAGCTCACTACCATAGCAAACAAATTTAAATATAAATAAAAGTAAACTGCACACTCTGCATTTCCCATCTCTGAATTCTACCATTTTGTTAAGCAATATTTTACCAAATTTTCATGAAGATGGAATTATCTGTATGGACCAAATGACTTTTATCGCACGGACTACTGAATTTTGTCAAATAACATTTAGTGTACAACAAAAATTTCAGTGGCAAATGTCTGCTTTCTGTTAATTTACTTTTAGTGTATGTGCCAGAATAAAGGATATTATAAATTCTTATAGTTTATGAACTTACAGCATTTTTTCATTCACTGCAACAGTGGCAGTGATGCAAAAGGTAGCACAATCACCTTCTGTGCCAGAAGACCAGAAGCTGTGGGTTCCATTCCCACTCCAGATGATTGGATTACTGACAGTACAGCATTATGGGGTGCTACATGTCTGATTGTGTTATCCTTTAGATGCAATGTTAATCCAAAGCTCCATCTACTTGAGTTGTTGGTAGCTCAGGTGGATGTAAAAGACCTTATGGCACCTATTGAAGAGTAGAGGAAGTTCCCTAATGCCCTGAACCAAATTTCCACTTGTTATATAAATGTCACCTCTAGTCTCCCAAAAAATGAGGTCACTAACCAACTCAGACTAACTTGTTCAACAAAGGAAAATGAATAAATAATAATTAATCAATATATAATAGCATGTGCATTTATATAATTTCGAAGAGGGACTTTTTTCCACTCCCTGTACCACTACATGCCTGATGTTACACAGTTCCTTCATTTTTTTTATTTCCAGAAATTTAAAGTATACCCAATGAGAACAAAAAAATTAAAATAACTTACCTTCAGGTCTGACCCTTGAACATGTAATCTGAGACTTATTTTCCTCAGCACTATTGCATAGGTTTTTGTAAAGCCTTCTAGCACTGTGTCCCAGCTATATACTAAGCACAGTGACAACTGTCAGAGCAAAAATTATGGTTCTGCAGTCCTGTTTCTACATGTAGTCTTAATATCTAATTATAACACAGTGGCTACTGCTGGACTGAAGTGAGCTATCAAACCATGTTTAAAAGCTACAAGCTTAAATTCCCTTACACATTCTCCAGGTATTTTTGTTAACTTTCTGCCTTCTGCTTTATACAGTATTAATCTTTCATAGATTTAGTGTTCTTAATGGCTAATTACACTGCACTTAACAATCAATATAACAACACTTAGAGATTCCATTTTCATGGTATTGTCATCTCATTAAACATATAGAGATTGCACACTTTGTAAAAGTGTTTTTATTTGTATGTGTACTCCTTAAATAATTTAAAGAATACTAATTACATATAGAATTTTATGTTTATGTTAATCACATTTCAGTATTTTATTATTATATATGCCTTATACATAAAACAAACCTTGCATATATCTTATCCTTATTTGTTTTTGATTTTACAAGGTACTTGGACAGTTTGCAAGTTCTGACACCTTTAAGAGTTATATTCTACTGTGTCCAGAAAATAGGGTTTTAGGAAATGTCTACAGGAAACACCTGCATTTATATAAATTCTACACTGTCATATAAACAGCATTAAATGTACAATAAAATATATATATATTGTTTGTGGTGTTAGATATGTTAGAAGACAGTATTTCTACAAAGGTTTAGTATACACAGTGGTTTGCCACTATACATTTGGGAGTTGCCAATGTTTGCTGTTTTTTAATTTCTGAAAATGAATCATGATGAATAATAAAAGCTGAGCAGCTTTTATCTTATTACACTTTGTGTACTATGCTTGCATGTCTGCTGCTGTTTATATCTCTCATATTGCCTCTTCTGGCATACTATTATTTCTCTGTGCTATGGTAGTTGATGTATGTCAACTCATCAAATCTAAAAGGTGGGATTTAGAGAATTGGCAGATTTTAATATTTGTAAACTTTACAGATAAAATGGATTCTTAAGCAACTCCTATTGTGTTTTGGAATTTTTCATACATTTGTATAGTTTCTGATTACCTGCTTAACTGATTTTAGAAGTGCAAGGGGAGCTGCACACAGTTCTGCCACTTATTGAGGGCAAGACAGAGACAGACACCATTGCATAATGTGCAACAAACACCATGCTAATCATATAATGTACAACAAACATTCAGTCACACATGGCATGCTAATCATATAATCTGCAACAAACATTCAGTCACACATGGCAGGCTAATCATATAATGTGCAACAAACATTCAGTCACACATGCCATGCTAATCATATAATGTGCAACAAACATTCAGTCACACATGGCATGCTAATCATATAATGTGCAACACAGTCACACATGGCATGCTAATCATATAATGTGTAACAAACATTCAAACATGGCATGCTAATCATATAATGTGCAGCAAACATTCAGTCACAAATGTCATGCTAATCATATAATGTGCAACAAACATTCAGTCACACATGGCATGCTAATTATATAATGTGCAACAAACATTCAGTCACACATGCCATGCTAATTATATAATGTGCAACAAACAGTCACACACGGTACGTTAATCATATAATGTGCTACAAACATTCAATCACACAGAGCATGCTAATCATATAATGTGGAAGAAACATTCAGTCACACACAGCATGCTAATCATATAATGTGTAACAAACATTCAGTCACACATGGCATGCTAATCATATAATGTGCAACAAACATTCAGTCACACATGGCATGCTAATCATATAATGTGCAACAAACAGTCACACACGGTACGTTAATCATATAATGTGCTACAAACATTCAGTCACACACAGCATGCTAATCATATAATGTGTAACAAACATTCAGTCACACATGGCATGCTAATCATATAATGTGCAACAAACATTCAGTCATACATGCCATGCTAATCATATAATGTGCAACAAACATTCAATCACACACGGTATGCTAATCATATAATATGCAAAAAACATTCAGTCACACATGGCAGGCTAATCATATAATGTATAACAAACATTCAGCCGCACATGACATGCTAAATCATATAATGTGCAACAAGCAGTCAGTCACACACAGCATGCTAATCATATAATGTGCAACAAACATTCAGTAACACATGGCATGTTAATCATATAATGTACAACAAACATTCATTCACACACAGCATGCTAATCATATACTGTACAACAAACATTCAGTCACACATGGCATGCTAATCATATCATCTACAACAAACATTCAGTCACACATGGCAGGCTAATCATATAATGTGCAACAAACATTCAGTCACACATGCCATTCTAATCCTATAATGTGCAACACAGTCACACATGACATGCTAATCATAAAATGTGTAACAAACATTCAGTCAAACATGGCATGCTAATCATATAATATGCAACAAACATTCAGTCACACATGGCAGGCTAATCATATAATGTGCAAAAAACATTCAGTCACACATGCCATGCTAATCATATAATGTGCAACACAGTCACACATGGCATGCTAATCATAAAATGTGTAACAAACATTCAGTCAAACATGGCATGCTAATCATATAATATGCAACAAACATTCAGTCACACATGGCATGCTAATCATATAATGTGCAACAAACATTCAGTCATACATGCCATGCTAATCATATAATGTGCAAAAAACATTCAGACACACACGGTACGCTAATCATATAATATGCAACAAACATTCAGTCACACATGGCAGGCTAATCATATAATGCATAACAAACATTCAGTCACACATGACATGCTAATCATATAATGTGCAACAAACCTTCAGTAAAATATGGCATGTTAATCATATAATGTACAACAAACATTCAGTCACACACAGCATGCTAATCACATAATGTATAACAAACATTCAGTCACACGGCATGCTAATCATACAATGTGCAACAAACATTCAGTCACACATGGCAGGCTAATCATATAATGTGCAACAAACATTCACTCACACATGCCATGCTAATCATATAATGTGCAACATTTAGTCACACATGACATGCGAATCATATAATGTGCAACAAGCAGTCAGTCAGACACAGTATGCTAATCATATAATGTGCAACATTTTGTCACACACAGCATGCTAATCATATAATATGCAACAAACATTCAGTCACACATATGTTCACAGGTTGGCACTAGGTTCTCAGCCCTAGGACCTATACAAGCCTAGCCATAACAATTCCCTGGCTATTTCTTCCCACACTATTTACTCCCCTGGACCCCTGGCATGCTAGACATGGCATGCTAATCATATAATGTGCTACAAACATTCAGTAACACATGGCATGCTAATTGTATAATGTACAAAAAACATTTAGTCACACATGGGAGGCTAATTGTATAATGTACCACAGTCACACATGGCAAGCTAATCGTATAATGTACAACAAACATTCAGTCACACATGGCATGCTAGTCATATAATGTGCACCAAACATTCAGTAACACATGGCATGCTAACTGTGTAATGTACAACAAACATTCAGTCACACATGGGATGCTAATTGTATAATGTACCACAGTCGCACATGGCAAGCTAATCGTATAATTTACAACAAACATTCAGTCACACATGGCATGCTAGTCATATAATGTGCACCAAACATTCAGTCACAAATGGCATGCTAATCATATAATGTGCAACAAACATTCAGTCATACACGACAGGCTAATCATATAATGTGCAACAAACATTCAGTCACACACATCATGCTAATCATAAAATGTGCAACAAACATTCAGTCACACACGGTACGCTAATCGTATAATATACAATGAACATTCAGTCACACATGGCAGGCTAATCATATAATGTACAACAAACATTCAGCCACACATGGCATGCTAATCAGATAATGTGCAACATTCAGTCACACATGACATGCTAATCATATAATGTGCAATAAGCAGTCAGTCACACACAGCATGCTAATCATATAATGTGCAACATTCAGTCACACACAGCATGCTAATTATATAATGTGCATCAAACATTCAGTCACACATGGCATGCTAATCATATAATGTGCATCAAACATTCAGTCACACATGGCATGCTAATCATATAATCTGCAACAAACATTCAGTCACACATGGCAGGCTAATCATATAATGTGCAACAAACATTCAGTCACACATAGCATGCTAATCATATAATGTGCAACACAGTCACACATGGCATGCTAACCATATAATGTGTAACAAACATTCAAACATGGCATGCTAATCATATAATGTGCAGCAAACATTCAGTCACATATGGCAAGCTAATCATATAATGTGTAACAAACATTCAGTCACACATGCCATGCTAATTATATAATGTGCAACAAACAGTCACACATGGTACATTAATCATATAATGTGCAACAAACATTCAGTCACACACAGCATGCTAATCATATAATGTGTAACAAACATTCAGTCACACATGGCATGCTAATCATATAATGTGCAACAAACATTCAGTCACACATGCCATGCTAATCATACAATGTGCAACACACATTCAGTCACACATGCCATGCTAATCATATAATGTGCAACATTTAGTCACACATGACATGCGAATCATATAATGTGCAACAAGCAGTCAGTCAGACACAGTATGCTAATCATATAATGTGCAACATTCTGTCACACACAGCATGCTAATCATATAATATGCAACAAACATTCAGTCACACATATGTTCACAGGCTGGCACTAGGTTCTCAGCCCTAGGACCTATACAAGCCTAGCCATAACAATTCCCTGGCTATTTCTTCCCACGCTATTTACTTCCCTGGACCCCTGGCATGCTAGACATGGCATGCTAATCATATAATGTGCTACAAACATTCAGTAACGCATGGCATGCTAATTGTATAATGTACAACAAACATTTAGTCACATATGGGAGGCTAATTGCATAATGTACCACAGTCACACATGGCAAGCTAATCATATAATGTAGAACAAACATTTAGTCACACATGGCATGCTAGTCATATAATGTGCACCAAACATTCAGTAACACATGGCATGCTAACGGTGTAATGTACAACAAACATTCAGTCACACATGGGATGCTAATTGTATAATGTACCACAGTTGCACATGGCAAGCTAATCGTATAATTGACAACAAACATTCAGTCACACATGGCATGCTAGTAATATAATGTACACCAAACATTCAGTCACAAATGGCATGCTAATCATATAATGTACAACAAACATTTAGTCACACATGGCAAGCTAATTGTATAATGTACAACAAACATTCAGTCACACATGGCATGCTAGTCATATAATGTGCACCAAACATTCAGTAACACATGGCATGCTAACTGTGTAATGTACAACAAACATTCAGTCACACATGGGAGGCTAATTGTATAATGTACCACAGTCGCACATGGCAAGCTAATCGTATAATGTACAACAAACATTCAGTCACACATGGCATGCTAGTCATATATTGTGCACCAAACATTCAGTCACAAATGGCATGCTAATCATATAATGTGCAACAAACATTCAGTCACACATGGCAGGCTAATCATATAATGTGCAACAAACATTCAGTCACACATGCCATGCTAATCATATAATGTGCAACATTTAGTCACACATGACATGATAATCATATAATGTACAACAAGCAGTCAGTCACACACAGCATGCTAATCATATAATGTGCAACATTCTGTCACAGCATGCTAATCATATAATATGCAACAAACATTCAGTCATACATAGGTTCACAGGTTGGCACTAGGCTCTCAGCCCTAGGGCCTATACAAGCCTAGCCATAACAATTCCCTGGCTATTTCTTCCCACACTATTTACTTCCCTGGACCCCTGGCATGCTAGACATGGCATGCTAATCATATAATGTGCTACAAACATTCAGTAACACATGGCATGCTACTTGTATAATGTACAACAAACATTTAGTCACATATGGGAGGCTAATTGTATAATGTACCACAGTCACACATGGCAAGCTAATCGTATAATGTACAACAAACATTCAGTCACACATGGCATGCTAGTCATATAATGTGTACCAAACATTCAGTAACACATGGCATGCTGTGTAATGTACAACAAACATTCAGTCACACATGGGATGCTAATTGTATAATGTACCACAGTCGCACATGGCAAGCTAATCGTATAATGTGCAACAAACATTCAGTCACACATGGCATGCTAGTCATATATTGGGCACCAAACATTCAGTCACACATGGCATGCTAATCATATAATGTGCAACAAACATTCAGTCACACATGGCAGGGTAATCATATAATGTGCAACCAACATTCAGTCATACACGGCAGGCTAATCATATAATGTGCAACAAATATTCAGTCGCACACATCATGCTAATCATATAATGTACAACAAACATTCAGTCAGACATGGCTGCCTAATCATATAATGTGCAACAAACATTCAGTCACACACAGCATGCTAGTCATATAATGTGCAACAAACATTCAGTCACGCATGCCATGCTAATCATATAATGTGCAACAGACATTCAGTCACACATGGCATGCTATTCATACCTCTAAAAATCTAAGTGCAAGAAATCCAATGAGGTGTACTCGTATATAAAGACCTCACATCAACCGTACACGTTAACCAATGTGGTTCAAGTTGTGTATCATTTATGATTTGTAGGAATTGTGTAGTATCCTGTAGTCTGGCTCTAACTTTAGTTAGCAAAGGTTTAAGGTGTTGTGTTAGGAACATAGATAAAGGTTCCGTAAGAGAACCTATGCCTGATACAATTGGTCTCCCTGCCGGTTTCTAAATAGACTTGTGGACTTTGGGGAGAAAATATAGAATTTGTTTTTGAGGGTTTTGTACAGTTAAATGTTGAACTGTGTTAGCAGTGATAATGCCTTCATCCTCAGCCAACTTTAAAAAAGTATCTATTTCTCTTTTGAAATTGGGAGTAGGATCAATGTACATTCGCATATAGCATGTGACATCTGATAACTGTTCTAAACCTTCCTGTACATAGTAGTTCATATTAAGAGCCACAACTGCCCCTCCTTTGTCAGCCGGTTAATATAGCTATATTTTTATTGCTACTCAATTCCTCTAAGGCCTTTTTCTCCAACTGAGAGATATTTTCTCTCTCAATTTGTGACTCTGAATGTAAAAAATGCAAATTCCTAAGCACTGATTGTTGAAAAATCAGCACATTTCTATTCATAGGGGGTAGAAATTGTGATTTACAAAACTTACAATCCATAGATCTTTGAGAACTCTGTATTGTATCATCTGAAAAAAGTATTTTAAGATTAAGATTTCTACAGAAATTAATAACATCCAACACAATGTTATATTCATTACAAAAAAAGCTTGGTACAAAACCAAGACCTTTATTCAACAAACACACCTGTTCAGTTGTTAGATTCTCATCTGACAAATTTAACACAGTGATTCCTCCCCTGATGTACTTGTCAGAAATATACTACTGGATTGTTGTTGAACTCTAGTGTACAAACCTGGGGCTAATTTATATAATGTACTTAAATATTTAGGCACTGTCCCTATATGTATGTTTGACCTGAAAATATTAGTTTATGGATATAGTACTACTGGAGCATGAAAAGTATTATTAGTAATGTTTGGGATAGTGGTATGTGCTGACCTTTTTTGATAGAAAGAATGCTATGTATTTCAAAGCCTAAAATTTATCTCGAGTGTTCTTATATGTATGTCACCTATTTTGATTTACATCATTTTTTACGGCATTTAGGGGCATTTAATACTGGGTTGGTTCTCTTTCTGGTTTTGCCCATTTGTGTATCTGTTGTGACTTATTGTTGAAAAATGTTGGTACCTTTACCATATCACTATAATTGATATTTCATAGTGATTTAGGTATCTGGTTGTCAGTTTGACAAACCTCTAACTATTTCCACTCATCCCTGTGTTCATGTGATGCCCTATTTTATATTGGCAATTTTATAATATTTTTGCCAAATTCATGGGCAGCCTGTTATAATTACATATATTAGAGTTTGGATTCATAGATTTACTATACTCAATAGACCAAATTGGTTTTGTATAGTGCCCCTTATATCATGAATTTGGAACAGATTTTAGCAGGATTATGTGCCGATCGGGATGATATAAGGGTCTTTGGTATAGACCACATCTCAGGTAGTGATCCAAAGGTTGTGGATAATAACCCATTGGAAAGATGTGAATTGGCATTCCAAAATCTTAACAAAGGGCTTAAGAATCTCAGAGCTAACATTTGGCATTTGAAACTGTTCCGTGCATATATTAAAAAGGACATGGCACCTAGGGGTCTTAGAATACACCTGCAGCCAATGGTTGGTAGATCTGAACAGAGACTAACCACGGAATGCAATAAAGCTTTACAGGAAGCTTCCATGATGTTCGTAAATATTCTTTCTTCTTATTATGAAAGAATGATAGATATTAATCTATCGGAAGTCAAGTCTGTTTGTGAAGAATGTAAAAAATATGAATCACTTACAATATATGAAGGGTTAATTAGCAAGTTGTCCAAGGATTTGGCCAATTTTGAGAAACAAATTAAAGATAGAAAAATTAAAAAGTTTTATAGGGACATTGCAGACTATGATAAAGGGTGTCCTTTTGAAACCAAAAGATCTGTTCGATTTATGGATATAAGCCAGCAGATGACTAGGGGCAAAACCAGAAAGAGACCTAGGTCCATTCTTAAAAATAATGATAGATTTCTGACAAGTACATCAGGGGAGGAATCACCCTACACTGATAGTGAATGTGCTCTGCCCCAGGAATCACCAATGCGTAAGAGATCAAATTCAGCCCTCCCTTTAGAAGGGGAAAAAGGCGGCGGGGTGGCCACAAGCATAAATGTGGAAAGCGGAATAGATTCTGTGGAGGGCTTGATAACAGCACTGTTAAGATAATTGAGCAGGAATACCACAATGTGTTAAATCTGTCAGATGAGAATCTAACAACTGAACAGGTGTGTTTGTTGAATAAAGGTCTTGGTTTTGTACCAAGCTTTTTTTGTAATGAATATAAGATTGTGTTGGATGTTATTAATTTCTGTAGAAATCTTAATCTTAAAATACTTTTTTCAGATGATACAATACAGAGTTCTCAAAGATCTATGGATTTTAAGTTTCGTAAATCACAATTTCAACCCCCTATGAATAGAAATGTGTTGATTTTTCAACAATCAGTGCTTAGGGATTTGCATTTTTTACATTCAGAGTCACAAATTGAGAGAGAAAATATCTCTCAGTTGGAGAAAAAGGCCTTAGAGGAATTGAGTAGCAATAAAAATATAGCTATATTACCGGCTGACAAAGGAGGGGCAGTTGTGGTTCTAAATATGAACTACTATGTACAGGAAGGTTTAGAACAGTTATCAGACGTCACATGCTATATGCGAATGTACATTGATCCTACTCCCAATTTCAAAAGAGAAATAGATACTTTTTTAAAGTTGGCCGAGGATGAAGGCATTATCACTGCTAACACAGTTCAACATTTAACAGTACAGGACCCTCAAAAACAAATTCTATATTTGCTCCCCAAAATCCACAAATCTATTTAGAAACCGCCAGGGAAACCAATTGTATCAGGCATAGGTTCTCTTACGGAACCTTTATCTATGTTCCTAACACAACACCTTAAACCTTTGCTAACTAAAGTTAGAGCCAGACTACAGGATACTACACAATTCCTACAAATCATAAATGATGCACAACTTGAACCACATTGGTTGATGTGTACGGTTGATGTGAGGTCTTTATATACGAGTATACCTCATTGGGCAGGATTACAGGCCTTAGATTATTGGTTAGAACACACCAACTTATATCCACCAGGATTTAATACATTGCTTGTGTGTATGGCTGAACATATGCTAAAGAAGAATATTTTATATTTTCAAGGGGAGTGTTATTGGCAACTTCAAGGTACTGCCATGGGGGCATCTTTTGCCCGCATATATGCAGATCTATTCATGGCGTACCTTGAAGAGTGCATGATATACAACCTTATGCATAACATATACATGGTGGAAATGGATATTTGGCATAGATACCTTGATGATTGCTGGATGGTGTGGCGTGCGGATTCTACATATTTGCAGGAATTTGTAGAATATTTGAATAGTAATGTTTGGAGTATAGTATTCACTATTACATATGATCTTAATACTATTAATTTTCTTGATGTTACAGTATATAAAAACAATGATCATACACTGAGTACTAAAACATACAGGAAATATCCTCAATATAACACCTTATTACATGCATCTAGTATGCACCCACGCCACACCGTCCACAACATACCAAAATCACAATTCTTGAGAATAAAACGCATTTGCTCATCCCAGACTGATCTTGGGATAGCAAAACAGGATTTACAAAATAGATTTTTGGAAAGAGGTTATCATTACCCAGATATTATGTCAGCGAGTAGGTGGTCAGATAACCAAGATAGGAGCAAGCTATTAGAATATAAGAAATGTGAACAACTAGGGGTTGAATCATCAATCAGGTTTGTCACCACATATGGCAGAAACCACAAATGTGATCAGAAACTTTCTTGATTCAAACTGGAACATACTATTAGCTAATGATCACTTAAGAAACATCTTGGGCCCTAAATGTCAATTCTCTTACAAACATTGTAAGAATTTAAAAGCCATGTTTTCCCACTATAAACACAAGGAAAGTGGTGGTGCTGCTCACAAACAACTGACAATATCTGGAGACAAACTTGGTGGAACGTTTCCATGTGGCCATTGCGTATCTTGCATTCAAGTCACTAGACTAAAACAGTTTACAAGTAACAACACAAGCAGAGTTGAAGACATTAGGGTTTTTGGGAACTGTAGTAGTACCTGGATTATTTACCTGGCTAAATGTCAATGCTCAGCATTTTACGTCAGACAGATGTCAAGATCACTCAGAATCCGGATGGGGGAACATAAAAGTGATATTAAAAATAAAAAGGAAACCAATTCCCTATACCGACATACAGTCAAGCATCAGAATGTCAAGTTTATGTTCACAGTCATTGATAAAATAATGGGGGATAGAACTAACAAACAAGGGTGGCATACTATTCTGAACCATAAGGAGAAATATTGGATTATCCATCTTGGTGCCCTATTTCCCCCAGGGCTGAATGACCATTTGTGAACCAATAATTATCTGATACATATGATGTAACATTACATATGTTGGAATATCAAATTAATACATATAATCAGTCCCGTTTTGTGGGTTATTGATATTAATTATGATCTCGACTGTATACCAATGGTAATGAGATAACTTTGATATTTTGGTGGTATTTATTAGTGTACAGGTCATATTTTTCTTGACCAACTAAATAATTCATCAGCAAATTGATTACCTAGATAATTGTGTTTGAAGTTATTGTACAGTCCACTCAAAAATACATATTTGAATTTATGTAACACAATCCCAGCAAAACCTCCAAAGGTCCTCACCACTAAGTCACAAAACAGGAAAAATTCGTAGGAAACACAAGGATGAGGACCACCACGATTATGCAGCAAAAAGTTCTTCTTTATTGAGTACAAAAACGAGAGAGATGAGCGCTTTCACGTACAGGCTGTACGCTTCTTCAGATCTATTCAATTGTGGCTAAGACAGTTCTTATATAGTACATTTAATTGATAAATTGTTAAATACATTAATTAATCAATTAACATGATGATTCCATAGCTAGGACAGAAAGCTGTTGCTTCAAATGAAAGCTGTTACTTCAAATGAAATACATGCTATTTCTGAAGAGAAGAAAAAGTATATATCTGAAAGCTCACTCTAAATTTTAAAACCAAATTCAAAAATAGATAATAACACATAAAAACATAAATAGAGTTAATACTTGTATATAAAAAAAAAAAAAAAAAAAAAAAAAGCTTTCAGATATATACTTTTTCTTCTCTTCAGAAATAGCATGTATTTCATTTGAAGTAACAGCTTTCATTTGAAGCAACAGCTTTCTGTCCTAGCTATGGAATCATCATGTTAATTGATTAATTAATGTATTTAACAATTTATCAATTAAATGTACTATATAAGAACTGTCTTAGCCACAATTGAATAGATCTGAAGAAGCGTACAGCCTGTACGTGAAAGCACTCATCTCTCTCGTTTTTGTACTCAATAAAGAAGAACTTTTTGCTGCATAATCGTGGTGGTCCTCATCCTTGTGTTTCCTACGAATTTTTCCTGTTTTGTGACTTAGTGGTGAGGACCTTTGGAGGTTTTGCTGGGATTGTGTTACATATTTTGTTGCTTTTTACTTTATCCTTGGCTGCCTGCACACGATGGATGCTATTGCAATAGAGTTAGAGTATGTACCGAACAAACCAAGTGGAGTAAGGAAATGGAACAGCTTACTGGAATCTAAAGACAACCCTCTACTAAACATCAATATGGAATATACGTCTGCGACACCTAACACAGAAAAAGGTAACGTTGATAAGATGAAAGATTTCAATGTTACCTTACGAGAATTAGAAAATATCCTGTATAAACTTTATAGACTCATCTGGCAAAGACGCCACTTGGAAGCGTGTCTGCATTTTAAAATAATTCCCAGAGGGATGAGGGTTCTAGTCATGCCCTCGTATGGTGAAACCCATCCTGAGCTACTTCGTAAGTGGCAGCAATTAAACCTAGATTTGGGGTTTAATTATATAAAGTTACTGTTAGAACATTTTTCGCCGATAGAGAAAGATCTCAATATACAAGCTGAATCTCTAAGCAAAGATATCATGGCGAAATTTAAGGAGGAACATTTCCAACAGAGACTAGATAATATGTTTAATCAACTCTCTATGTATGGCGATAAACTGCAACAACTAAAAACACGAAAATTGCATAGAGACCACATGGATTTTGTTAATAATCATGTTTTTGCTTGGCCAAGATACAGAGAAGCTGGCGTAAGTGAGAATGTGTCTCTTACGAACTCTGATCAAAACCAAGAACATTCTCCTAATCAGAGCTATGCTTCAGCCTTAACGAACACTAACTCCACCTTAAGGAATTCGGCTGCCACAATTGAAACCCCTACGTCATTTGCATCATCGATTTATACACAGAATCACGAAGTGAGAGACACTCCCCCTTGTAATCAACAAGCCCTTGTTCAACAGAATGCGAGTACGCAAGGTGCCAAACCAAAAATTAAACAGGGGAATCTGGAAGGGTTTTTACCTCTTCCATTGAAGTTTCGGAAGAATTTTCAGAGCAGATCGAGGAGCAGAGGCCGCACCAAAAGGAAGTACTCGGGAGAAGAAATGACATTGAGCAACAGGAACCGAAGAAGAGAACAGAGGACTTAGTTTTTAATTTATCGCAACGAACTTTAACAGAGACTGACTACGCATTACTGAATAAAGGGCTATCCTTTATACCTGCCCAGGTTAGTAACATAAGTGAAGTGTTAACTGACCTGCGGCTTTTCGTTCGCAAGATTAACTTAAAATGTATGTTTAAAAACAAAGTGCATTCTAATGATCCTGAAAAGGAAGTTAACATGATTTTTAGAAAGAAAAGTACTTTTACTCCTTCACAAACACCAGTTACAGAATGTTTTATTAAGGCTTGTGAAACAGATTTTTATACATATTTTAACAGTAAAATGAAAAATTTATATACCAATATTTCACATCTGGAATGGGAGTCATTATATGCCCTTCAACATGACAAGAACATAATAATAAAGCCTGCAGACAAAGGGGGTGGAATAGTAATACTAGACTATACTTCTTATAACACACTGATGCTGACTATGCTCAGAGAAACTGATACTTATAAGGAGATTAATATTAATGATCTAACTAAAGTTATTTTTTCAGTACACCAGGAATTATATGACTTTTTAATGTGTAGACAGATAGATCAAGAATTATACCAATATTTTTTAATAGAGCAACCCAAGATCCCATACATAAAAGGGTTGCCAAAAATACATAAAGGGATAATACCACCACCCTTACGACCGATAGTAGTAGGAGAAGGGTGGGTTACGGAAACTATGTCAGCTTATATAGAGAAGAAGTTAAGGTCCATTATAAATGAGATAACCTCTATCTTAAAAGATACACACCAACTTTTAGAGGTACTAACCGATTTTGAAGAAGGTATACCCACCAATAGCATCTTAATTACCATGGACATGAGAAATTTATTTACTTCCATTCCCAATAGCTATGGCTCTGATGCCATCAGATATATTTTACACAGAACAGATAGGTTTAATAATAATGAAAAGATTCTGTTGAATGCTATCCTTGATCTTATATTGAATAACAATGTCTTTATGTATGACAACATGTTGTCTTTGCAGCAATGGGGAGTGGCTATGGGCACTCCCTGTGCAAATACCTATGCAAATCTTGTTGTCTATTACTGGGAGTGCATGCATTTGTTCAATAATGTCAGCTTTGGTAAAATGTTGCTATATAAAAGATTTGTAGACGACATTATAATTTTCTGGGATGGTACCCTACAAGAATTTTTGGATTTAGTGGAATACTTAGAAACCACAACTTCTTTTTTCAGATTTACCTTTGAACACTCTACAACAAGAATCAATTTTCTAGATGTTACCATCATTAAGGATGACAATGGTAAACGGAGTCATACCATCTATAGAAAACCTTGCTGGAAAAACACATTATTGGAATACAGTAGCATGCACCCCAGACACATATTTTATAACATTGTCAAGGGTCAACATATAAGAATTAACAAATTATGCAAGAATCAGGATGATAGAATGGAACAAGCATTGAAATTGGATGACATGTTTATAGAGAGGAACTATAATAGGGAATTGATTCAACGGGCCAAACTACCATCTGGTTCTACTTCCACCTCCTTTATACAGAGAAAAAACTTTTATCAGATACATGATGAATTCAAGTCATACAAAGAAGTTATATCTTTTCAGACTAGATATACTAGTGATAATAGGAGTATCACTGAGGTCATATGGAAGAATTGGCATATATTACTTACGAATGATGAAGTCAAGGATTTAATAGGAATCAAACCAAGATTCATTTATACAAATAGTAAGAATCTTAAAAGATTATTATGTATTGAAAAACAAAATCATGAGGCATATAGGATAGATGATATGAAACAAATTGACATAAAAGGGAATTTGATTAGACGTTATGAAGTAGGAACTTATCCATGCAAAAAGTGTAATATGTGTGGCTATATTTCAGAAGATATAGATTTCATGCACCCTCAGTTAGATATCAGTTTTAAACCTAACTTCAAATCGACCTGCACTAGTTCAAACTTGATATATTTAGCTAATTGCCAAGATTGTGATGCGTTCTACATTGGGATGACAACAAGATCTTTGAAAGAACGCATTTACAATCATATATATGACATTAGGAAAAAAGATCAGAAGAATGCTTTAGCTAAACATATATCGAATCATCCAGAACATAGTTTTAGATTTAGAACACTACAACTAGTACATACAAGTAATAGGAAAGGAGACATCTTTAATGAACTAGAAAGCATAGAGCTGCAATGGATTCTCAAATTTAAAGCACATTACACCCAGGCCTTAATCAATATATTAGTGTTAGATCGGTACTTAAAAAAAGAAGCTTAAAATAGTACAAAGTATTATAAAATGAAATAGAATTAATGAAATCAAATTCCTATGTGCACTAACTTCAATTGATACATGCATAATTGTGTTAAAAGTTACAAAATTGCACAAAAGACCTGAACAATGTTCAAAATATTTTATTTTGTTTTATTTGACATGTATATAAAATACAAAAAATACATATTGACTCCCTTTTATTTATTACTTTTGTTTTCAACATATAGCTACATTCATCAAATAGATTATTTCACATTAACACTTCATGTTTTAACTTTCAATAAATAAGATTTACATATGATACATTTTAATTTCATTTAATATAGACTTTTTATATATATGCATATATATTTTTATAAGATATTTTTATAGATACTATATATATTTTCAGTTATTTATAAACATATTTATGTTGATTATATATTGAATTATATTTATATCTTCCATATATTTATATCTATACTCTTATATATATATATTTTTATATGTCTTAAAATACTATTTAGATACTAGATAATGAAATATCACTCCTTATATACATCATTAAATTATAGCTATATATATATATTTAAAGGTAAAGGAAAAGACACTACCTTACAATAGGACAGATAAATAGATATACATTATATACCTATTACTAGTTATTACAACTATCCGTCCTACTATATATACATATATTAGCTATATATAACTGTATATAATATATACGTATTTTGAGTCAATTATTCATAATAGACAATGAGTATCAATATCAGTATGAACATTTTTACATTTTTTATATATGGAACACATAAATTAGATATAAAATATGTATATATTTAAATAAAATATGAATGCTATTCTATTCTACTGATCACATTATTTTATTTTGTATTATAATATAAATAATTTTTACTTTAACCTTTATATATTTCCATATTATTATATTATTTATATATATATATATTTTTATATAGTATCAAGTGTTTTATATTACATCACGTTTTTATACCACATTATGCTTTTTAGGTAAGCCTTATATAAAAAATATTAAATGCCATTTGCATAAACATATTGTTTGCACATCGATACATAAACATACATATAATCTTTATTCAGATATAATTATTAATTTTCACTTAGGTATATGTGTTGTTTATACATACACATTTATCAATAATAACGTACTTGAAAATGCAGAAGATTTTAATATCAGAAATGCTCCGAAACGAAAGGAGATATAGATCTGATTTTGCGCAGTCCCACATATAGTCTCTTAGTGTTTTTCCGTCAGACATGGGTATACATATTTATTTCTCAGAGATTTTTGATAAGCTATAGTGATTTAGTTTTATTATGATCCTTGAACTTGACACATATTGCTAGGTCGCAGTTTAGTTTAATGAAAGAAGTACTCAGAATATTTGTACGAAGCTGACCTTTTTGATGCCTACATATGAAGTGAATTTTAATCAAATAAGCTGTATACATCATAGCGACATACTTTCCTCAGCTATAAGTGCCATTTCTTTATAATATAATACACAATATAAGACATCGTATTATATATATTTTTATTTTTATTTTATTTTACTTAAGGATTGCAGTCCTTATTAATGATAACATTAAGAGTGTATATACTATGTTACCAGCTATATATATATATATATATTTTTTTTTTTTTTTTTTTTTTTTTTTTTTTTATATACAAGTATTAACTCTATTTATGTTTTTATGTGTTATTATCTATTTGGTTTTAAATTTAGAGTGAGCTTTCAGATATATACTTTTTCTTCTCTTCAGAAATAGCATGTATTTCATTTGAAGTAACAGCTTTCATTTGAAGCAACAGCTTTCTGTCCTAGCTATGGAATCATCATGTTAATTGATTAATTAATGTATTTAACAATTTATCAATTAAATGTACTATATAAGAACTGTCCACAATTGAATAGATCTGAAGAAGCGTACAGCCTGTACGTGAAAGCGCTCATCTCTCTCGTTTTTGTACTCAATAAAGAAGAACTTTTTGCTGCATAATCGTGGTGGTCCTTGTGTTTCCTACGATATTTGAATTTATATTAAAATGGTTCATATATTATATTTATGCTATCTATCTCCAATATATGGAGTTGGTCTTTATTATAGTTTAATGTATACAATTTCATGTGTATATCAATTCAGTAATTATATGAATTATATTTGTCTAGTATGTACTGTATATAATATGGTATTTTATTAGTTTATTGATTACCTAGGTATTGTGATGTATACACTCTATTTTAAGACATATATGTGTATTGGACTGATTTACTATTGCAATATCTTTATTAGAGAAATATGCCATCATATTCCTTGTATACAGAGTTTGCTCTCATTTTTGTTTATGTATATAAGTAACATATGTATATATCAATGTATTATGTATAGGGATTTACTTTTGGTGCTGACTGTGTGTACATTTATGTAGTTATGTTGTATACTAGTCAATTTAATGTAGTGCTCAAATAATGATGATGAAATTTACTATTCCTTTAAATGTTAGATTAGCATTACGGTTGGACTATACCAAAATGCTATTGGTTGATGGTGCTTATAAATAATAATGAGATTTTATGATGTCTAAAATTTTTTTCACTGAAGAAGGCTACATTGCCGAAACTGGTTTGAAATTATAGATTGTTTGGCATTTATAAGCCTAGCCAGAGTGTATTTGGCTTCCACCTCCCTATTAGATTAGCCTACTGTGCCTCTGTAAAGTAGGTCACAGAAGGTACCCTTTTAAGATTAGTTTACTGTGCCTCTGTCTAGAAGGGACACAGAAGAGATCCCAGGGGTGAATTTGCGATTTCCCATCCACGTGTCCAGATTTTGCTTGAAGAGGGTCAGCGAGGGGCTATGTCTAACATGAATTAGGATTCTATTCCAGAGTGAGGGGAGCCTCTGGGAAATGAATATGTCCTTACAGCATGTCCTATTTATTTTTGTGCTGAGGTTTAGGTCCCTGGAGAGTGTAGCTCTAAGGGACTTGGATTTTTTGAGGTGGAGCATGTCCATTAATTCTGGGTTTGACATGGCTTTGTACATCAAGCATAGATCGCCTCTGAGTAGGCGGTAAGCAACTGAGTAGAGCTGGATTTTCTTTAGTCGAGCTGCATAGGACATCTGTTTGTAGCCCATGATCCTCTTGGTGAGGTACTTTTGGGGTCTCTCCAGTTGTTGCAGGTGTTGGGTAAGGTACATCCCAAAAGGGGCATTGTATTCAATTATGGGCCTGATGAGTGACGAGTAGAGGGGCACAATGACCTCTCTTGATCTAGATGCGAACCCTTTCGTGATAAGGTGGGCTATATAGAAGGTCTTTCTAACCCCTTTGGCATCGTGATTATCAAAGGAGAGATTACTATCCACGTTGGTCCCCAAATCTGTAATTACTTCTGCTACACTTAATGGATTACCACCTATGTGGTAATTTGTGGGCACCTTGTTTTTCCCAAAGGGGATGACTATGCACTTTTTAGCATTTAGCTTGAGGCCGTGGCTCTGGCACCAAGCATCCGTCTCTATAATGCTACATTCAGTCACACATGACATGCTAATCATATAATGTGCAATAAGCAGTCAGTCACACACAGCATGCTAATCATATAATGTGCAACATTCAGTCACACATGGCATGCTAATCATATAATGTGCAACAAACATTCAGTCACACATGGCATGCTAATCATATAATGTGCAACAAACATTCAGTCACACATGACATGCTAATCATATAATGTGCAACAAACATTCAGTAACACATGGCATGCTAATTGTATAATGTACAACAAACATTTAGTCACACATGGGAGACTAATTGTATAATGTACCACAGTCACACATGGCAAGCTAATCATATAATGTACAACAACATTCAGTCATACATGGAATGCTAGTCATATAATGTGCACCAAACATTCAGTAACACATGGCATTATAATTGTATAATGTACAACAAACATTCAGTCACACATGGGAGGCTAATTGTATAATATACCACAGTCACACATGGCAGGCTAATTGTATGATGTACAACAAAAATTCAGTCACACATGGCATGCTAGTCATATAATGTGCACCAAGCATTCACTCACAAATGGCATGCTAATCATATAACGTGCAACAAACATTCAGTCACACATGTCATGCTAATCATATAATGTACAACAAACATTCAGTCAGACATGGCTGCCTAATCATATAATGTGCAACAAACATTCAGTCACACACAGCATGCTAGTCATATAATGTGCAACAAACATTCAGTCATACATGGCATGCTAATAATTAAATGTACAACAAACATTCAGTCACACATGACATGCTAATCATATAATGTGCTACAAACATTAAGTCATACATGGCATGCTAATCATATAATGTGCAACAAACATTCAGTCACACATGGCATGCTAATCATTAAATGTGCAACAAACATTCAGTCACACATGGCATGCTAATCATTAAATGTACAACAAACATTCAGTCACACATGGCATGTTAATCATTAAATGTGCAACAAACATTCAGTTACACATGGCATGCTAATCATTAAATGTACAACAAACATTCAGTCACACATGGCAGGCTACTCATATAATGTGCAACAAACATTCAGTCACACATGGCATGCTAATCATATAATGTACAACAAACATTCAGTCACACATGGCATGCTAATCATATAATGTGCAACAAACATTCAGTCACACATGGCATGCTAATCATATAATGTGCAACAAACATTCAGTCACACATGGCATGCTAATCATTAATGTACAAGAAACATTCAGTCACACATGGCATGCTACTCATATAATGTGCAACAAACATTCAGTCACACATGGCATGCTACTCATATAATGTGCAACAAACATTCAGTCACGCATGGCATGCTACTCATATAATGTGCAACAAACATTCAGTCATACATGGCAGGCTAATCATTAAATGTACATCAAACATTCAGTCATACATGGCATGCTAATCATTAAATGTACAACAAACATTCAGTCATACATGGCATGCTAATCATTAAATGTACAACAAACATTCAGTCATACATGGCAGGCTAATCATTAAATGTACAACAAACATTCAGTCACATATGGCATGCTAATCATTAAATGTACAACAAACATTCAGTCATACATGGCATGCTAATCATTAAATGTACAACAAACATTCAGTCACAAATGACATATTAATCATTAAATGTGCAACAAACATTCAGTCGCACATGGCATGCTAATCATTAAATGTACAACAAACATTCAGTCACACATGGCAGGCTTCTCATATAATGTGCAACAAACATTCAGTCACACATGGCATGCTAATCATATAATGTGCAACAAACATTCAGTCACACATGGCATGCTAATCATATAATGTGCAACAAACATTAAGTCACACATGGCATGCTAATCACTAAGTGTACAACAAACATTCAGTCACACATGGCAGGCTAATCATATAATGTGCAACAAACATTCAGTCATGCATGGCATGCTAATCATTAAATGTACAACAAACATTCAGTCACACATGGCATGCTAATCATATAATGTGCAACAAGCATTCAGCCACACATGGCATGCTAATTGTATAATGTGCAACAAACATTCAGTCACACATGGCATGCTACTCATATAATGTGCAACAAACATTCAGTCACACATGGCATGCTAATCATATAATGTGCAACAAACATTCAGTCACACATGGCATGCTAATCATATAACGTGCAACAAGCATTCAGTCACACATGGCATGCTAATTATATAATGTGCAACAAACATTCAGTCACACATGGCATGCTACTCATATAATGTGCAACAAACATTCAGTCACACATGCCATGCTAATTATATAATGTGCAACAGACATTCAGTCACACATGGCATGCTATTCATACCTCTAAAAATCTAAGTGCAAGAAATCTGGACAATGCTAAAAATAATTGAAGGACAAAGGCACAAAAGCAAGGACTTATTTTAAATGTTGCCATTAGAAAGTTGCTAGAATTATAGATTTTTTTGTTAGTGAAGTTGCTAGAATAATAGATTTTTTGTTAGTATAAATTTACTGAATTAGATGAAGTCTGAAACTCAAATATATGCCATTATTTGCTAAGTTTAATCATCAATGATTTGTCAAAAAACATAAAATTTTATGGGAAAACAGCAGAAAAATATGTTGCAAAAATCTGGGCAATTGACAGGTATGGTGCTAATGTATGGACAGTTTAGAGGATGAGCAATTAACCTGTGCTATGTCTGGAGAAGAGGTAAGAAAATAGTGCAGCCAGGAAATATGCACTGAGACACAGGGATGATTTGCAGATCCTTACAAAGACCACCCCAGCCAGCAACTGAACTTCAGACTCTACAGGTAGCTGTAAGGTGTAATGCTAGCCATTGTCCTGTTTGCTCTTTCCTGCCATGACTTATGCCTAGGAAAAGGCACGGCTATGAATAAAATTGTATTTATATACCCAAATAAGACATAACAACAGATATGATGAGACACTGAAATGTCTGTTGTAGAACAAGTAACAGTTCAGTAAAGTGTAGTAGTAAAGTAGAGAACTAGGTCTTTGTTTGGCACAAATGTGAAAGATCAATAGAGATTACAGGAATAAAAATGTCTATAACAGGTGGTGTCAGTGTGTTTAATAATAGCTATAACAGATGTAAGGTAGTTATAAAACTTGGTGAAGTACTCAGTGATTGGATAATAACTACTAGAACAGATATTGTAAGTGGTTTATAGAACATGGTGCAATGCTCAGTGATCAGTTAATAATGGCTAAAACAGATTATGTAAATGGGTTATTGAACATTGTGCACTACTCGGTGATTAGTTAATAACAGGTAAAGAACATGTTTTAAGTGGGTTATGGAAGATGGCGCAATACTCAGCGACTGGCAAATAATGGCTATAACAAATGGTGTAAGTGAGCTATAGATCATGATGCAATACGCAGTGATTGGTTAATACCATCTGTAAATGATTAGAAAAATAAGTAACATGGTCACACAGAAAAAAACAGAGTAAAAAACAAAATAAAAATTTGGCCAGGCTAGACTTCCCACTGTGTGATTCCTTAAACCTCTTGTATTAAAGGAAACATTGGACATATGCAAATGATCCTTTAAGGGCATCAGGTGTTTCAGCTACATGGCAGTTCTGAACATCCATGACTTTTAACTTTTTAAGTCTATTTATAGAAAATTCAGGCCAATAAAGCCAAACCCCACTAACTGTAGACAATCATGTTTCAGCCTTTTTATAGGATCTTCAGCATAGCATAAGTGGTAAATTTGGGTAATCTTTAGAAACATAGGGTTATTGTACCCAGCTGATATCCATGACTTTTAGGGCATCTGCAAAATATCCCAACCAACATACTAAAACAAAGAGTAAAAAGGTCACACATAAAAAACAAAGAAAATCTAGCCAGGCTAGACCTTCCATTGTGTGATTCTTTAAAGCTCTTGCATTAGAGGCAACATGGGATATATACAAATGACTCTTTAAGGGCATCAGGAGTTTCAACTATATGGCAAGTCTGAATGTCCATGACTTTTATTTATTTATTTATTTATTTATTTTATTTTACATTTGTTGACCGGGATAGTCCGACTGGATATATGTTCATTTTCAGCGGCGGCCCAGGGAGAAAGGCTCCAAAATATTACAACACTTACATAACAATTAAATCATAACATTTTACAAATACACTTATTGTCAGACATAGGCAAACACATTTTATAAACAGAACCAATTGCAGAGTACAGTGACAGAACATAAACAGGAAATGATTAGTGATTCTAAATAGAGATATTGCAGAATACAAAAATGTATTTATTCATTTTTTCACATTTATAGGTTCTGTAGGAAGTGTACTTAATCGGTAGAACACATAGAGAAGAAACAAAGCAACAGAAGGTTTATTAATATATTGGTTCCAAGGGACAAATGCTTCTTCTGTAGAACACAGAGATAAAACAAAGCAACAGGAGGTAGGTATAATAGACATTAACTTTTTAAGTCCATTTATGTACAAATCATTTTAGTATGTTGTTTTTTATACTTTGCAGACACCCTAATGGTTATGGATATCATCTATGTATGACAACCCTGTGTTTCTAAAGATTAGCTAAACATACTAGTTATGCTGTGCTGATGATGCAATAAAAAGGATGAAACATGCATGTCCACAGCTAGTGGGGTTTGGCTTTATTGGTGTGAATTTGTCCATAAATAGACTTAAAAAGTTAAGAGTCAGGGACATTCAGAATTGCCACATAGCTGAAACACCTGATGTCCTTAAAGGGTCATTTGCAAATATCTCATGTTGCCTCTAATACAAGAGGTTTGGTTTAAGGAATCAGACAGTGAAAAGTCTAGTCTGTCTAGATTTTTCTTTTGGTTTTTACATCTATAACAGATGCTATAAGTGAGTTATAGAACATGGTGCAACACTCAGTGATTGGTTACTAACAGCTCGATCAGATTTTGTAAGTTGATTATTGAACACAGGGAAATACTAAGTGGTTGGTTAAAAATAGCTAGAACAGATGTAAGTGGTTTATAGAATGTGGTACAATAGTTACTGATTGATTAATAACAGCTTTAACAGTTGGTTTAAGTATGTTTTAGAAAATGGTGCAATACTCAATGACTGCTTAATAAAAGGTGGAACAGATGTTGTAAATAGGTTATAGAATATGTTGCCATACTCATTGGTTGGTTAATAGCTAGAACAGATGTAAGTGGATTACAGAACACTGTGCAATACTCAATGATTGGTTAGTAACAGCTTTAGCAGATGTTGTAAGTGGATTATAGAACATGGTGCAATACTCAATGGTTAGCTGATAACAGCTATAACAGATGCAAGTGAGATGTATAATATGGTGCAATACTCAGTGATTGGTTAATAACAGCTATAACAGTTTTTGTTATGTGAGCTGTAGAACATAGTGCAATACTCAGTGATTGGTTAATAACAACTAATAAAGATGGTGTAAGTCACTTATAGGTGCAATAATCATGGGATCATAGGACCATAGGAGGTTACTAGGCTAACAACTCCAGGGCCCTTATAAGCCTAGTCAAGTTCAACCCATGTTTCCAAGGGTGTCTGGTTCAAGTAGACACTCAAATCAGCACCTATTACCCCTGTCCAAGAGAGATACAGGTAGAACCCCTGGGGTGAATTTCTGGTTACCCATCCAAATTATGCTTAAATAGGGCCAATGAGGGGCTTTAATTAACATGAATAGGAAGTTTGTTCCAAAGCTGGAGCAACCTCTGTGAGACAAATCTGTCTCTCCAGCAAGTTCTATTGATGTCATGTACCCGGTTAACATCCTTTGAGTGAGTGACCCATGTGCCATCTGGCTTGCGAATGTGCAGCATTTCCATTAAAGCTGGGTCAGAGATTGCTCTATATGCAAAGCACAGGTCACCTCTGAGCAGTCTGTATGACACAGAGTAAAATGACAATGATTTCAGTCTGTCCACATAAGACCTATCTTGAATACCCTGAATTTTATTTGTATGGAACTTTTGTGGTTTCTCCAATTGCTGCAGGTGTTTGGAAAAGAACATACCAAAGGGAGCATTGTAATCTATTATTGGCCTGATGAGGGAAGAGTTAAGGGGGAGTCATAACCTCTTTTTTATTCTGGAGGCAATGTCTTTCCTTATGAAATGAGTAATATAAAATGCCCTTCTTACCACTGTGGAGGCATGATGTTTGAAATTAAGGTTACTGTTGACCTGTGTGCCCTGATCTCTCACCACTGACTGTGTGCTTAGATTGTTGCTGTTGATGTGGTAGCTTGCAGGAACAGCACCCTTGCTGAAAGGGATAATAATGCATTTTTTGCATTAACTTTAAGACCCTGACTTTGTAACCAGTCTTTAGTCTGCTTAAGACCTTTGTGCAAGATGTTGACATCACTAGAGGTTCCAGTGATTGCACCCAATTTGCAGTCATCAACAAACCTTTATCAGCCATGGTACTTTAGTTTTAGCCTGTACTTCTGAGAAGTAAATCCGAACAGTAGGGGTCCCAGAACTGATCCCTCTGGAACACCACTGGTTATGGGTCTGCTAGAGGAGGTGGAGTCCCCTATTTTGACTGTATGAGTTCTATCAGTGAGCCAGTTTGCAACCCACCTGACAATATATGGGCTGATACCCAGCTGGGTGAGATTATCAATGATACCTGATTGGGAGACTGTGTCAAATGCTTTGGCTAAGTCTAGGCAGGCCATATGTACAGATTTGCTCTTGTCTAGGGTTTTGGTGACTGTTTTGAAGAAGTCCACCAAGTTTAACAGGCATGCTCTCCCATTGACAAAGCCAAACTGGGTGGGGTTGAGCATTTGGAGATTTCCTTTATCTTTGTTAATAAGTTCCCTGATGATTCATTCCATGGCTTTGCAGATAAGGCTGGTCAGGCTATATATTTGGACCTTATTTTGGAAGGTACAGAAAAAGGGAATATTTCATTTAAGATACATAGAAAGTTTGTGGGTGGTAACCAGTATCTACATGCTTCAAGATGTCACCCTCCTCATGTGTTAGAGGCTTTACCCTATGGTGAATTGGTCCGTGTGTCTAGATTGTGTAGTGAACCAAGTACTTTGGAGAAGGAATTGGAGGTAACTAATTATATGTTTTTACAGAGGGGTTATGCACCAAGTATTTTGAAACAAGCATTGGTGAAATTAAAAAAGGAAAAGGGTATGAAAAGGGATGATCCTTCGTGTATTAGAAGGAACAAGTTTCACACCCGAAGAATCTATGAGAATAGACAGGAAGGGAGAGATGAACTTTATTATGTTTCAGTGTATAAAGTGAAAAGTGAGGAAGTTAAAATCTTAATAGAACATTATTGGAAATATTTGCTAGAGGACAGGGTTCTGGCAGGTATTCTTCCGAATAAACCACTTTTCTCATTTAAAAGGGGTAGGAATCTTAAAGATAAGGTAGTATGTGGAAAGTTTCAAATGCCTAAGATAGATATACCTAAGAAGGTTATGAACTTGGGAACAATAAGTTGTAACAGATGTAGTATTTGTACAAATATTGTTAAAACATTTAATAGTATAAATGGAATAAAATTTGAGCCGAGGGAGGTTTATACATGCAGAAGTAAAGGGGTAATATATGCACTTAAATGCCCTTGTGAACTTTATTATATAGGGGAGACCAAGAGAGAATTCCGTATTAGGTTCATGGAACATGTTAGGGATGTGAAAAATAAGAGGGAAAATAAAATAATTGCTTTACATTTTAATACGTTTCATGATGGTGATGTGTCTTTATTAAAAGGCACTGTTTTAGAAAGTGTGAAATGTTTATTTGATGATGAAAGTGTATTGAAACAAAGGTTGTTGTATAAAGAAAGCATTTTTATTTTAAAGTATAAAACTATGACACCCACAGGGCTTAATAATGAGCTAAATTGGAAATGACTACTTTAAGACAAGATTTTATTATATAATTATATAATTTTTTAATTAAAGTGGGGTGTGTGTAATTAATTAGAAGCTTCTATATAAGAACATGTATTTTGCATTTTGAATGTTTGATATTCCTTGAAGGTGGAAACACCGAAGCGCTAGAGAGAAATAAAGAGATTTACTTTCTGCTTGTGCCCTTTATTTCACAGTCGGTGAATTTTTTGTTGGGGCCACAGTTGTTTTATTTTGTGTGGAAAAAGGAGGTTTTGTTGTTTTTATGGTCAGGCTAATGGGTCCATAGTTTCCGGGGTCCATAGATGTACCCCCTTTTGTTCAAAGGGATGACAGTAGCTGTTTTCCATTCCATTGGGATGAAGCCAGTGTTTAGGCTGTGATTTATAAGCATGTCCAATGGTGATGCTAATTCCTGTTTTAACCCATGTAGAACACAGCCTGGGATGTTGTCTGGTCCCATAGATGCTGCATTTTTGGCTTTGGAAAGGGCGTTAAGACCTGCTCCTCAGAGATACTAGGTGGGTGGCAGGGTTAGGCTTAGGGTTAGGGGTACATGTGGCAGGGACAGTGGAGGGAAGTTTTCACTGAACCTGTCAGCCAGCAGGTTTGCTATATCCACAGGTTCTGTATATGTAGCACCATTAACTATGAGTTCAGTACAAAGCTGGGCCTTGGAGAAGTGTTTTAGCCTAGCTGTTTCTAAGGGAGGGGGTTATAGTTACTTTTAGCAAGACTGAATTGTGGTCAGATCTCACAAGGGATGGTCACACACTGGGGGGTGGTGCAGTAGTCCCCCGTGTTGCCGATCACCATATCCAGGATATTTGAGCTGTTTGAGGGTGTGTCAACCTGCTAGTCAAGGGCATTGGAGTTAACAAAGTCCAGGAACCTTTGGTCAAGTGAGTTAGAGCATGCATAATTTACCCAGTCAATGTATGGGTAATTAAAATCACCCAAAACTGGGGTGTTTGGTTGTACCTTGATTGACTCAAGTAGATCTAAGTAGGCTTATAGGCTTAGTGGATGTTCTGATTCACGGAGGGGGTCCTATAACTGGCAATGACCTGAAGAGAAGTTTTACTTACAGTCAATTGCACCTGAAGTAATTAAAGGATTGTGCTGTTTAACCAACCTAGAGGTGTATTTATCTTTACTGAATATTATACACCACCTCCTTTAGTTCTCATGCCTTCAGTTTGTGGTCTGAATATGTGGAAGGAAATGTAATGTGTTGTAGATGGGGTGCTCTTTGCAGGCTTAAACCAGGTCTCAGTGACTGCACAAATGTCAGCATTTTCCACGGTGAGGACTGCTTCCGGTGACTGCAGTTTCTGGTTTAGACTCCTATCATTTAGAGAATGACCCTGAGGTTGTTTTTAGAGGGTATTTTTATGTTGTGAATTTTGTTTTTCTGATATTGCCTAAAAAAGGCAGTATGGGGGTGGCAAGAGCCTTAGCCAGTAACTGAAATCCCAGGGGTGACAGATGAAGACCATCTCTCTGGCAAAACATCACAGTCTGTTGTCCATGTCATCCCTGGCTGACAGATACTGGATCCCCTTTGAATGACACCAGAAACTAAGCCAACTGCTGAAGTCAATCAGTTTTTGTTTGTATTGAGGTATCACCCTAGGTGAAGGTAAAATTCTGCTTAACGCTAGGGACATACCTGCCTGAGACACATAATCAGATAGCTCAGCCAAGTATCTCTTTATATAGCCCAGTGAGGTAATCTTAAGTCATTCACACCAACATGGACTACAACAAAGTCATAATAGTGTCTGTTGTTGAGAGACTTAAGTGTGTGTGTGTGTGTGTGATATGGTGGATCGTGGCACCTGACAGACTGCTGACCGTGAGTTTTTCCTTATCCAACCTAGTGACAGGGACATCCGTGTGCCTCACAATTGAGTCACCTATGACTAAGATGTTTGTTTTTGTGTTAATTCTTAGGGCTTGACTGGTGAGAGACTGGTGTGTGATATATTTTGTGTACTATGTTCTACAGAGGATGTATTATGTGACTCGTGCTTATGTTTGTGTTTGGGAGGTTTCTGATGTTTAGCTAAACTTCTGGTAAGGACCTTCCCATATGTAGATTTATGTGTTGTTGGTTTGGTAGGTGCAGGAGGTGAGGTTTGCATGTTGACAACCTGCTTAATATCAGATGAACTGACTGGTGAGCAAGAGAGCCTGGATTGTAGATTCTTGATATAGATGCATCTCTCACATAATGAATTTGTGTGGATTAGAAGAAGTGGGTTGTCACTGTACATGAGACAATTGCTACATTACCTCAGGATGCTCGTATTGACTAGGATGGCTGGAGAAACTGCAGGAAACTGTCCATCCATAATGCCAGGTAAATTGATGTGGTCAGAAAACAGGTAGAGGATAGGAAGGACCAGGTAAAGTAGAGGACAGGAGAAGTGGAGAAAAATGCAAATGCCTAATGGGTAGGATCTGTGTTGGTAAATCAGGAGCTTCGGTGAATGTATCACTTGTCAGTGAGGGTCGGTCATGAGAACTCACAGATGCAGCACCAGCAGAATACTAAGGGAAAATCTGCAGATAGAATTGCTTGTGTCTATAACTGCCAATAGGTTCATAGGTGTGTATTAGGCTAATGGCCCCGGAGCCTTTACAAGCCTAGCCCATAGGATTAACCTGGCATCGTGCTACCAAACCTTAGCTCCCAGTGCTTCTGTTGAGTAGAGCCACTGGAGTTGTCCCCGGGGTGAATTTTCTATTTCCCATCCACTCATCAAGATTTCTCTTGAAGAGGGCCAGTGAGGTGCTCTGCATGACATGTATGGGAAGTCTATTCCATAGCATGGGCAGTCTCTGGGTTATGGACCTGTCCCTCCAGCACATTCTGTTGATTGTGGTAATGAGGTTGAGGTCTCTGGAGCATATAGTGCTGAGGGATTGGGATTTCTTTAGATGTAGCATTTCTAATAGAGCTGGGTCAGACATGGCTTTGTAAGTCAAGCAGAGATCGCCTCTAAGTAGGCGATATGAGACAGAGAATAGTTGGGGTTTTTTGAGTCTGTCCATATAGGACAAGTGTTTAAGGTCTAGGATCCTCTTTGTGAGGTACTTTTGCGGCCTCTCCAGTTGTTGCAGGTGTCTAGTGAGGTACATGCCAAATGGGGCATTGTACTCAATGACTGGCCTAATGAGGAAAGAGTAGAGGGAGACAATGACCTCTTTCTTCCTGGATGCAAAACCCTTAGTAATGAGATGTGCCACGTAGAAGGACTTTCTTACCACAGTGGCAATGTGGTGATCAAAAGAGAGGTTGCTGTCAACCTGTGTTCCCAGATCTCTTATAATGCCTTCTGTGTTCAGTGGACTACCACTGATGTGGTAATTCATGGGAACCAGGTTTTTTCCCAAAGGGGATGATAACACATTTTTTGGAATTGAGCTTAAGGCCATGGTTCTGATACCAGTCATTGGTCTCAGTGAGGCCATTCTGTAGGATGTCAACATGACTTGGGGAGTTAATAATGGCTCCCAACTTGCAATTGTTTGCAAACTTTGTCAGCCAGAGTCGCCTGGACTTCAGAGAAGTAGATACCAAACAGGAGAGGACACAGGACCAAACCCTGTGGGACTCCACTCATGACTGGTCAGCAGTCTGACTTGGAGTCAGCTACTTTCACACTGTGGGTTCCATCTGTGAGCTAGTTGGCAACCTACCTAGTGATATAGGGCTTGATGCCTAGCTTAGTGAGCTTTTCTATGGTTCCTGAGTGGGGGATGGTATCACAGGCCTTGGCCAGATCAAAGCAGTCTGTATGAACAACCTTGCCTTCATCCACAGCTCTGGTGAATGACTCAAAGAAGTCAACCAATTTGTGCAGGCATGATCTACATGGTGCCCATCTCTGCTCAGCAGTGCCTCATGAGCAAATAAGCGCAAATGTGGTGCTTATGTAGCAATGAGGCCATACTGATTTAAACAAATTAACCAACATAAAAGCTCAAAACTGAGCCCTATTCCAGCTACCTTCAATCATATGAGTTTTAACTGCACACTCTTGCCACTAGGTTGTAGGAGAACCCGCTCCAACAAAAGATGGCCTGGTTTAGTGCTCAGAATATACAAACAGAACTAGATTCAGCTACAGTATTAACAGCTAGAACAGATGCTGTAAATGGGATATTGATCATAGTACAGTACTTAGTGATTGGTTAGTAACAGCTATTAAATATGGTGTAAGTGGGTTATAGAACATGGTGCATTACTTACTGATTGGTTAGTAGTAGCTATAACATATGTTGTATGTGAGTTACAGAACATGCTGCAATACTCAGAGAATGGTTAACAATGACTAGAACAGATGGTGTAAGTGGATTATAGAACACAGTGTAATACTTACTGATTGATTAGCAACAGCTAGAACAGATGATGTAAGTGAGTTATAGATCATGGTGCAATAATTGTTAATTTGTTAATAATAACTGTAACAAATGGTGTAAGTTGGTTATAGAACTTAGTGAAATATGCATTGATCGGTTATTATCAGTTATAACAGATGGCACAAGTGGGTTATTACTCAGCAGCTGGTTAATAACAGGTAGGATAGATGGAGTTCATGAGTTATAGAACATGATGCATTAGTTACTGACTGGTTAATAACAGCAGCAACAGATGATGTAAGTGTGATATGGAATATGGTGCAATACTCGGTTATTGGTTAATAACAGCTAGGAATGATGGTGTAAGTGGGCTACAGATCATAGTGTAATACAAAGTGATTGGTTAACAAGAAATATAACAGATTGTGTAAGTGGGATATAAAACATAATGCAAATCTCAGTGACTGGTTGATAACAGCTATAACAGACTGAGTTATATGTGAGTTCTAGAATATGATGCAATATTCATTGATTGCTTAACAGCAGTTAGAACAAATTGTGTTCTTGGGTTATACAACATTGTACAATACCCCTTGATTAGTTATCAACAGCTATAACAGATGTACATGGGTTATAGAACATAGTGCAATACTCAGTGAATGGTTAATAACAGCTATAACAGGCATACATGAGTTACAAAATATCGTGCAATATTCAGTGCTTCATTAGTAACAGCTATACCAGATGTTGTAATTGAGTTAGACAACATGGTACAATGCTCAGTGACTGGTTAAGAACAGCTATAACAGATGGTGTATGTGAGTTATAAAACATAATGGAATACTCAGTGATTGGTTAATAATCGCTATAACAGATGGTATAGAACATGTGCAGTACTTAGTGCTTGGTTAATAACAGTTATCACAGATGTTTTATGTGAGTTATAGACCATGTTGCTATAATCAGTGATTGGTTAATACTAACTGTAACAGATTGTGTATGTGGGCTATAGAACATTGTGCAATACTCAGTGACTGGTTAACAACAATTGTGCTATGTGAGTTTTAGAACATGGTGCAATATTCAGTGATTGGCTAATGGCACATAGAACTAATGGTATTCATGGGTTATAAAACATGGTGCAATATTCTGTGATTGGTTAACAACAGCTACATCAGATGGTGTTAGTGAATGATCATGGTGCTATAGAATATGGTACAATAATCAGTGATTGGTTAATAACAGCAATATCAGATAATCTAAGTGAGTTGTAGATCATGGTGCAATACTCAATGATTGGTTAGTAACTGCTCTAACAGATGGTGTAAGTGGTTATTAAAACCTGGTAAAATTCTCAGTGATTGGTTAATAACAGATATTACAGATGTTGTATGTGACTTATCAAACATGATATGATACTCTGTAATTGGTTAATAACACCTATAACATATGTTGTAAGTGGGTTATAGAACCTGGTGCAATACTGAGTGACTGATTAATAACAACTGTAACAGATTAAATAAGTGGCCATGGAAAACTGGACAAAGACAAAGGGCAGCCACGAAAATAAAACTGCTGCTTTATTCCATACAAATATTAATGCTTCTCAAACAAACAATTGCATTTTTGTCAAGTAATATGAACGCAAACCAGCTCTGTAATTCAGTACTGGATTACAATGCTGATTTGCTTTCATATTACATGATGAAAACGCAATTGTTTGAGGAGCATTAATATTTGTGTGGAATAAAGCAGCAGTTTTATCTTCATGGATGCCCTTTGTCTTTGTCCAGTTTTCTGTGGTTCCTTGTTGCTTTTTACTGGACATTTCCTCCTTTTACTTTGTTCAGATTATATAAGTGGGTTATATAACACAGTGTAGTACTCAGTGAATACTTAGTAACAGCTACAACAGATTATGTTATTGGGTAATAAAACATACTACATTACTCTTTGATTGCTTAATACCAGCTGTAACAGTCATTCTTTGTGAGTTGTAGAACATGGTGCAGTACTCAGTGATTGAATAATAACAGCTATGACATACATTGTAAGTGGGTTATTGAACACACTGCAATACTCCTTGATTGGTTAATAACAGCTATAACAGATGGTATAAGTCGTTTTAATAACAGCTATAACAAATATTGTAAGGTGTTTATAGAACATGATGCAGTACTCAGTAACTGGATAATAATGGCTAGAACAGATGGTGTGAATGGGTTATAAAATATGGTGCAATACTCAGTAATTGATTAATAATGGCTAGAACACATGATGTAAATGGATTATAGAGCATTGCACAATACTCAGTGACTGGTAAATAGCAGGTTATAACATCTATAACAGATGGTGTGAAAGGGTTATAGAACATGGTGAAATATGCAGTGATTCATAATTATCAGCTATCACAGAGGTGCACGTGCATTATAGAACATGGTGCAATACTCACTGATTGGTTAATAATAGATAGGACAAATGGAGTTTATGGGTGATAGAACATGACACAATACTTGGTGATTGGTTAATGACAGCAACAACAGGTGGTGTAAGTGGATTATAGAGCATGCAGGAATACTCAGTGGTTGGTTAATAATAGCTAGAAAAGATGAAGTGGTTTACAAAATATGGTGTGATAATTACTGACTGGTTAATAACAGCTTTAGCAGATGGTGTAAGTATGTTTTAGAAAATCATGAAAATGGTTTTAGAATACGCTCATTAATTGCTTAATAAAAGTTGAAACAGATGTCCAAAGACTCAACAAATGATAAATAAAATAAAAAAATAAAATAAAAGTAGGTTGTAGAACATGTTGTAATACTCAATGTTTGTTTAATAACAGCTAGAACAGATGATGTAAGTGGATTATAGAACATGGTGCAATACTTAGTGATGTGTTAGTAACAGACCAAAAGCTCAGTGATGTGTTAGTAACAGAACAAATGCTCTAAGTGGGTTATAGAACATGGTGTTATACTCAGCACCATACTTCTCAACCTCTCAGAGCAAGAAATCTGGACAAAGCCATAAATAAAAGTGGGACAAAGACCAAAATAGGGACAATTTTTAAATATTGCTCTTACAAACTTAAAAAGTTGATAGAATAACAGGTTTTGCATCAGCATGAATTTTCTGAAGGATATGAAGTCTGAAAGTCAAATGTCTGTCAGAGCTTTTTAACTTCACTCTTTAATGATTTGTCACTAATTTGCCAGAAAACCATAATTTTATAAAAAATGAACCAAAAATATGAGGCAAAAATCTGGACATTCTGTGAAAATCTGTACAGTTGAGAGGTATGCTCAGCACCTGGTTAATAACAGCTAGAACAGATGGTTTAAGTAGATTATAGAGTATGGTACAATATTCAGCGACTAGTCAATAGCTGCTATAATAGATGGAGTAAGTAGGAAATAGCACATGGTGTGATAGTCAGTGATTGGTTGAGAACAGCTAAACAGATGCAAGTGGGTTATATAACATGGTGCAATACTCACTGATTGGTTAATAGCAGCTATAACAGTTTTTGTATGTGAGCTATAGATCATGGTACAGCACTTAGTAATTGGTTAATTAAAGCTATTAAAGATGGAGTAAGTGGGTTATAGAACATGGTGCAATACTTATTGAGTGGTTAGTAGTAGCTATAACAGATATTGTATGTGAGTTCTAGATCATGGTGCAATACATACTGATTGATAAATAACAGCTATAACAGATGGTGTTTATCGGTTATAGAATATAGTGCAATACTCAGTGACTGGTTATTAACAGCTTTAACAGATGTTGTATGTAAGTTACAGAACATGGTGCAATACTCAGCAAATGGTTAACAACAGCTAGAACAGATGGTGTAAATGGATTATAGAATATGGTGCAATACTCAGTGATTGGTTAATAACAGCTATAACAGATGGTGTAAGTGGGTTATAGAACATGGTGCAATACTCAGTGACTGGTGAGTAAAAGCTCCAACAGATGGTGTAAGTGGGTTATAAAACATCATACAATACTCAGTGGCTGGGTAATAACAGCTATAACAGATGCTGTATGTGAGTTTTAGAACATGGTCAACTACTCAGTAACTGGATAATGACAGCTACGACAGACATTGAAAGACAATTGTAAAACAAGATGCAATACTCTGTGTTTGTTAATAACAGCGATAGCAGACGGTATAAGTGGGTTTAATAACAGCTAAAACAAATGTTGTAAATGGTCTATAGAACATGATGCAATACTCAGCAATTGGTTAATAATGGGTAGAACAGATGTTGTAAATGGGTGTTAGAACATGGTGCAATCCCCAATAATTGGTTAATAACAGCTATAACACATGAGTGGGTTATAAAACATGGTGCAATACTCAACAAGTGGTAAATAACAGCTATAATGGATGGTGTAAGTAGGTTATAGAACATGGTGAAATATGCAGTGATTGGTTATTATTAGCTGTAACAGATGGTGCAAGTGGGTTATAGAACATGGCACAATAATCAGTGACTGGTTAATAACAGAACCAATGGAGTTCATAGGTTATAGAATATACCACAATACTTAGTGATTAGTTAATAACATCAACAGATGGTATAAATGGGATATGGAACATGGTGCAATTTTTCAGCTATTGGTTAATAACAGCTAGAAAACATGGCATACATAGGTTAGACATCATAGTGCAATACTCAGTGATTGGTTAACAAGAGGTATAACAGATTTTGTAAGTGGATTATAAAACATGTTTCAATGCTCAGTGATTGGTTGATAACAGTTATGACATATGTTGTATGTAAGTTACAGAATTTGGTGCAATACTTGGTGATTGTTTAATGGCAGCTAGAACAGATGGTGTTCATGGATTATACAGCATGGTACCATAATCTGTGATTAGTTGGTAACAGCTATAACATATGTGCATTGGTTATAGAACATGGTGCAATACTTATTGATTGGTTAATAACAACTAGAACAGATGGTGTAAGTGGGTTATAGAATATGGTGCAATAATCAGTGATTGGTTAATAACAGCAGTATCAGATGATGTAAGTGAGTTATAGGTTATGGTGCAATATTCATTGACTGGTTAGTAACAGCTCTAATAGATAGTGTAAGTGGATTATACAATATAATATAATGCTCAGTGATTGGATAATAACAGCTATTACAGATGTATGCGAGTTACAGAACATGGTGCAATACTCAGTGATCAGTTAGTAACAGCTGTAACAGATTATATAAGTGGGTTATAGAACACAGTGCCATACTCAGTATTTCATTAGTAACAGCTACAACAGATTGTGTAACTGTGTTATAAAACATGGTACAATACTCATTGATTGGTTGATAACACCTATAACAGCTGTAAGTGAGTTGTAGAGCATGGTGCAATACTCGGTGATTGGATCATAACAGCTATGACAGAGTTTGTATATTGGTTATCAAACAGTGCAATACTCAGTGATTGGTTAATAACAGCTATGGCAGTTAGTATAGGTGGATTTAATGACAGTTACAACAGATATTGTAAGGGGGTTATAGAACATGGTGCAGGACTCAGTGACTGGTTAACAATGGCTAGAACAGAGGGTGTAAATGAGTTCTAGAATACTGTGCAATAATCAGTAATTGGTTGATAACAGATGGTGTAAGTGGGTTATAGAGCCCAGTGCAGTACTCAGTGATTAGTAAAAGCAGTGCTGGGGATTCCTTACTGTGTGAGGAAACCTATATTTTTTGTCTGTGACTGATGGAGCTGCTTTCTTATACCTGCTCTATTTTGTTTTCTGTTTTAAGAAATCTGCTTGGTCTGGTGTTTTTGTTTTCTGCAAGAGGTAAACACTTAAATTATCTAGGTTGCATATTACACAGTTTTTTGACATTGGTTAAATTGTCGCTTGAGTAATTGGTTACATTGTCTCTTGAGTAATATTTAAATACTCAATGAAATTCTGGGCCTTTGTCTTTGTCTGAAAAGATTTCATGCCTGTATAAACTAAAGCACTGCTGGTGATTCCCTGATTTGTTTTCCCTCCCACCCTCCTGTTTGTTGATCTGCTTTTTACACCTGGTGATTTTAAGCTTCCCACCCCTACTGTAAATTAAGCTGAATAAACTCCTCCCTTTCTACACTGCTGTTGATATCCTGAATTATTTATTTTCCTTTCCTTGTGCTAATATTAAAAAGTGCAGTTTGCCTCCTGCTGTCTGTTCTACTTGATCTGACTTCATTATGTAGCTAGTTGTTGGATAAAGTAGTATATTTTACACTCTTGCAAACATTGTTTTTGCATCAAAAGAGGTCAGTGGATTTTCCATCGAGTGCAGTGGGAGGTAGCCTGGACTGTTTAGGTTGGGGAAACACTTGAAATTTCTTAATGTAGGTTTATTTGCTGGAGGGCTTGTTTTTTTTTCTTTTTGAAAAATCCTTTTTATTGTATTTTCCACAAATACATAATAAAAGTGAAAGTACAAAATGATTGCAGATAATACAGCATGTAATACATAAATGAGTAAAGGTATCCAAACTTTCCAAAGAAAACATGTAAACATTTGCAAGAAACTTTATGATTTACAATTAAGATGGTTACAACATATCTAGGGATTACTTAGTGCAGAGTTATGCTGAGGACATTGAGAATTAGGATTGTATATGCAGGAAACCTTTAATTGTCTAGACTGGAAGAAAAAAAAAAACGGAAAAAAAACAAGAAGAAAGAGAAAAGAAAAGAAAAAAAATAAAGTTTTCCAAAACCTAGAGAAAAAACATATTTACATTATATACAATATATACAATGTTGGAAGCCATCCTTTTGTTGAATCACAGAAGTGTGTTTTCTATATCAGTGCTACAACTATTTATGTTCAATAACATAGAGGTCTTATTTTAAATCAGCCACCTACCTGACATTTAATTTTAAGTATTCTGTATGTTAATCAAAATTGTCTCTAGGAGAGAATTCCAGTATGTTTGGAAGTATAATCTTTTTTTAATACTTTTAGTAGCTAGCTTGAGAGGTGATATATTTAACTGCCATTTCTTTAAGGTTGTTCCATGAGATGTTTTTGCTATTGACCCAATTCTTAGATATATAGAATTTATGTAGTGTGCATACTGTAACTAAGATATGTTTGTGCATTTCTATGATTGAACTAGGAATAATATGCAGGATCATTGTTTCCCAAGAGAGAGTGTCTTTTGCATATCCAATTTTCTCTAGTTGCATTCTTAGAGAACACCAGAGCTTGAAGATTTTCTCTCAGCTCCAGAAGATGTGGAGAATATCCACATCTTCCCTAGAGCAGAAGGGGCACAGTGAGCTTTTTTTGTAACCAAATTTTTTGAGAACAGCTGGGGTATAATATGCATTATTGTTAATCATCAGTTGTGTGTATATGAGCTTTTTGAAAGGTGTAAGTTTTAGAGTATTATTAATGGCTTCTTGTTTTTGTATTATAGAGATATTATTATTTACATTTTCCCAGTATTTTGAGTATAGTAACGCTGATTGGTGTTTTAACTCATTTATTAATTTATATGAATTTGATAACATTTTTTGTTTAGCTTTTAGAGCTTTGATTAATTTTTGAGTATCTTATTATACTTTGTATTTCTATTTTGTGGTTTGAATATTTTAGGTTTATTATTGATATCATTTCTCTAAGAATGTTATTATAGCAAGCTGGCGACTTGAATTTTTCTCTTAGTTTATCAAGTGTGTCATCTTTGTACTGTAGGATACCCCATACTGCTAGTTCTTTAATACTTGGGAATGGTTTGAGATCAATCATTTTATTTTTTAACTTAATATTCGGGTTCATATGTATAGGTTGTAACAGTACTAACGAATTCTGCAGACTGAAAGAAAGAAAAGGGGATTGGAATGCAATAATACCATTTTTGATTATCGGGTGTAGTTTGTGAAAAATATTTTGTTGGGGTTGGAGGAAAGGAACAGCTTTGGGATTTATGTTTATGGAATTTAGTAATTGTGTCCATATTTTAACCCATATTGGGTAACAAGTCTTTTTTGCACTATCATATTCCACAATTTGGATCAACCTGTTTGCTTTTATAATGAGGTAATATAGGCCAAAATTTGGTAGCCCCAGCCTGCCTTTTATTTTTGGTATTGTAAGGTTTTTGTAGCTTATTCTTGTTGTTTTAGGGTGCCATAGGAATTTGGAGAGGGCCTTTTCCACTGTTTTGAGTAGTTTTTTTTGGTAGTTTGAGGTTAATAGAGTTTAGCTGAAATAGAATTTTGGGAAGAATGTTCATTTTAATAATGGCAGATTTAGAGAGAAGTGATAGGTTTAAGTTTTCCCATCTTAAGATGTCTTGCCTAATTTTATCCCATGTGTTTAGGAAATTTGAGCTATGCATTTCTTTGTAAGTATGAGAAAAGTTTATGCCTAGGTATTTTAGCTTATATGTTATGGGTATGTTGACTAAAGGGAAGTATGCTGTATTATGGTTCATGAGATTTAGAGGGAAGAATGAGGATTTTTTGGGGGTTCATATTATAATTTGCAACTTTAGAGAACTGTTCTATTGAGGAAAGTATTTTTGGTAAGTCTGTATTAGGGAGTTCTAAGTATAAGTTTAGGTCGTCAGCAAAAGCTGGGTATTTTACTATTGTGTTATATACCTTTGGGAAATGGTGGTATGTGTTTTGGGAGATATGGAGTAGTAGTGGTTCTAGATAAATATTAAAAAGGAACGGAGATAGTGGGCAACCCTGACGAGTTCCATTTGTGATTTTAATAGGTTTAGAATACCACTTGTTACTGCTTAGTGTGGTTGTGGCATTGTTATAAATCATCTTGATGGCCATTATAAACGAAGTGAGAAAGTTGAAGTGTGACATTGTTGAGAAAAGAAAATCTTGGTTCACACTGTCAAATGCTTTTGAGGCATCTGTTGTAAGTGAGTATCTTGGATGATTATCTTTAGTTAAGAGAGAAATTAAGGTGTCTAACATACAGGTATTATTGCTTAGTTGTCTTTTTTTCATGAAGCCCATTTGTTCTGGGGAAATAATTTTATCCAAGATTTTTTGTAATCTATTAGCTAACATTGAAGACAGTATCTTTATGTCCAGATTTATAAGGGTGATGGGCCTGTACCATTACAAAACAAACAAACTGAAGCATATCAAACCACCCAAGTGGGGGCTTCGCCCCCACACCCTCCATGTGGTGGGCTGCACCTCCCACAGCCCCCCTAACTAAATATGCCAACTCTGAGATCACATTATAGTGGAGAAAATAGCAAATTTCCCCATGTTGACCAACTACTTCCTTTCCTGGATTAAAATTCCAGTGACATGACTGTTCATTAAAGAAGGTTTTTGGTATAGTCGTCACATCATTTTAAAGCTCAGTAAACTGTAATTTCAGTAATGCAAAGTAAACCCAAAGAGAGACATAACTAAACTCTCATATTATCCCAGGCAGATATGACCACAGCCCCCAAGATGATGCCACAATATAAACAAAAAATGATCAACTTCAACAATTGGCTTAGCTTGTGGTGTCAGTTCAGTGTGATCCAATATCTGTCAGCCTGGGAAGATATGGTCTGCACCAGTGTTGTCTAGGATTTTGGATACTGGCAAAGGCACTTGCCTCCTACATAGTGCCTTTTTTAGACAATGTCAAAACAGCAACATTTCTGATGTAAAAAAATCCAGTTGAGACAAACTCAGGGTTTTGCTGCTTAATGCTAGGAGTCTAAATATGAAACTGCACTCCCTGAAAATATTCCTCTCCTTAGAAGATGCAGACATCTGTGCAGACCTGGTTCAAAGCCACAGAAAGCACCCCAGCCATGCCAGGCTGCAATGTCTTCCACATGTTCAGATCTCAAAATAAGAGTGAAAGAACCAAAGGTGGAGTTGTATCTATCTTCATTAAAGCCAAGTACACCTCGAGGCTGTTCAAACAGTACAACTATCATGAAGTACTCCATGTCTTACTAACTAAAGGCAAATACCCTATCACATCATTGCTAGGTATAGTTCCACAGCATGAAACAAGAAAAGCACAGCACTTACCTAGACTTACTGGAGTCACTCACCATGCAGCCCAACACCTTAGTCATGGGAGATTTCAACTATCCTTCCATTGACTGGGCAACATACATGAGCAAGAACATGCTGACCCAGAGGTTCCTGGACTTTGTCAATGCAAATGTTTTGGAACAGATAATCTGTACCCTCATGAGGGGCTCAAATGTCCTAGACATAGTACTCACCAACATGAGGGGAGTCACTGCACTTCTGTCTGTGTGATGCTCTCTCTAGTAAGGTCAGACCATAAATCAGTCTCATTCAAAGTAACTACTGAACCTGTCAACACAACAGGAGCAAAAAAACTAAAAACGTTTTCAAAAGCAAACTATAGATTACTAAGTGATGGTATAAAATTTTTATACCCTCCACAATCACAGACAACAATGACTGCTGTGTAGAGGTGTATACAGGGCATTTGACACAAATGTCCTGTATAAACACTTAAGCAACTGCATAGGTGCTGTTGTACCTGACTGGATTAAAACCAGATCCTCCCATAAAAAAAAAAAAAAAAACACCTTGTTGGACCTTAAGTATAAACAGGTTATATAACAAGAAGAAGAAACTGATATCTAAGAACAAGAGGGAACTGACTCAGCAGAGGAAGAATTCCCTCCACATCTTGAACAAGCAAATCAAAAATCTTGTAAAGTCCTCTAACGCTAATTACAAAACTAAAATAGCATCCCTAGCTAAGGATACTCATAAGGCATTCTTCAACTATGTCCAACATCTAAAAGGGAATCCCCTGCTATGTACCAAACTGATAGTATATGGTTCAACTCATACTATACCAGAGGAAAATGCCAACCTGGTAGCTGACAGATTTGGTATAAATGTCACACCCCTGTCCCCACCAGTCATACCCCAAAACATACCTGACACCAGTCCTCTGCCTAGTATCTCTAGAGATAAGGGCATATCTGCACTCTCCAAGACCAGAAACATGGCCTCAATGGAAACAGATACCATCCCAGGTTGCTTATTAAGCAATTTAAGAGAGGACCTAGTGGAACCACTTGACATTCTCTCTCTATAGCCTGAGAACTGCCTTTGTTCCAGCAGGGTGGAGAACAGAAGCAGTAACCCTCTTACACAAAGGGAGCCATCAACTAACCCCAATAACTATAGGCCCATAAGTCTAACCAAACATGTGTGCGAGGCCATGGAAAGAATCATCATGGACCTTATCAACAAGGACACAGGTGGCCACCAAACTCTAGATCCAACCCTGTTTGGCTTCATTAAGGGTAGATTATGCTTATTAAACCTAGTAGACTTCTTTGAGAAAGTCACAAAAGCCCTGGATGAAGGTAAGACAGTGCATACTGCCTATCTTTTTTTCAAAACAGTTTTATTAGAATAAAAATTAAAAAATAAATATGTACATTAGAAATGAACAATTTTCAAATAGATATTCAAATAGTAATACAACAAACAGAAAAAAACTATATACAAAGACATTCTCAACAATTATAAATTGATTAAATAATTACTTTTGTAATAAATTGTAGACTTTTTCCCATATATTGCATTTAACAGTATTCCAAGGAGATCTTGATTTGATAGTTAAATGTTCCATATTACAGACTTCCAGAAGTAAAGATTTGAATTCTTGAATCGAGGGAGTAGTACTGGATTTCCAGTTTCTTGTAATTATTTTTCTGGCAACTGATAATATAGTCCAGACTAAAGATTGATTAACTTTGCTTATACAATTAGGTACAGGAGTATTGAAAATAACAAGTGACTTGGTGAGAGTAAAATTATCTGTGAAGATAGCTTGTAAAAAGGAATTAACATTTTTCAAAAGTTCATTTAAAATTACACAGTCATATACCATGTGAGCCCATTCTGCATTTACTTCTATATTACATCTCCAACAGTTGACATTACTTTTATTAAATTTACTAAGAGAGAACGGGGTAATAAAAGATCTGTGTAAATATCTCCAAGTAAAAAGTTTCCATTTCAATGATGAGGTGGTAAAACTAGCTGATTGTAATATGTTTATTTTATCATTTTCTGAAGGGGAATGATTATTAATTAAAGTAAAGTAATTCCAGTTGGTATGTGAAGCAGCTTCCATGTCAAGTTTAATTAGTTTATATATGTGAGATAATATGGTTTTGGTAGGAGATTTATGTTGTATAGATAAAACCATATATTGAATAATCTTAGGTATTGAATTCTTTGTTGTAAAAGACATAGTATCGAACTTATTTAAAATATATTCCCTTGCTTCATGTAAGTCCAACCAAGAAAGAGAGGCATCGTCTTATTCATTTTTAAGTATGTTAATAGATTTTAAGTCATTATCTGACATCATGTGAAACCAAAATATTATTTTTTTTTTTATGAACACATTTTTGAGTAATCAGAGGAAAATATAACACTATGTGTGTAGGCTATTGGAAATAACAGAAATAACCAATCCTTAAAATTATTAAATTTAAACATTAAATTTCTGGAAGATCTCAACAAAAGAGTTGTATAATTTGATTTAAAATTCTGAGTATTATTAAAAGTAATGTATTCTTTTAAAACTCATATGAAAGTATTATTTAACAGGTCTATTTTCTGGGATCTGTTGTTATTTATTGCTTTACAAACTAAAATTTCTAGAATTTTTCCCATTTGGCTGAATATTGTGGATCTATAAGAAAAGAAATAGTTTTAACCATTGATGAGATTGTATAAATTTCTAAATTTCTAAATTCATTATGGCTATACCTCCATTATTCCAATTTTTCATATGGATGGACCAAGCTATTCTGGATTTGGTTGGGTACCATAAAAATTTATGCATCACAGAATTGAATTTTTTAATAATATAAGTAGGAGGGGGTAAGGAGATTGATTGAATAATATACAAAATTTTGGGTAGAAAGATCATCTTAATTATTAAAAGTTTAGCATCCATTGAGAATGGGATCTTATTCTATTTCTGAGTAAGGTTTTCTATTAACTTTAGACTTTTATTATAGTTTACTTGAACAATATCTTTAATAGTTTTAGTAATCACAATACCCAAATAACATATTTTTTTCCGATTCTGTTAAGTATTTTTTATAATCATCCTGTAAATCAAATTTCTTAGGGCCAATTATTAGTATTTGAGTTTTGTTATCATTAAAGAGTAACCCAGATTTTTGTTTGAAAATACTCCATGTCTCAGAATAATGCTCTGATGGATTTATTTCCTTCTAATGTGATTAGAATATCATCAGCAAACATTTGTATTTTGGAGGATTCATTTGATGTTATCTTGTATCCTTCAATTTTCACATTATTTCTTATCATGTTGGCCCAGGGTTCCATAATTAATGCAAATAATAAGGGAGATAATGGACAACCTTGTTTGGTACCCTTAATGATGTGAATATTTTGAGAAATATTTGTCCCTATTTTAATATGTGCTTGGCAATCTTTATATAATTGGGTTATTAAATTAATAAAATTATTTGAAAAATGTAAACGTTGTAATAACATAAATAAGTAATCCCAATTAACCGAATCGAATGCACAGTTTATATCTAGGCTAATTAATGTTAGGTTTTTATTTAAAGGTTTGACTGATTCTATTAAAGATAAGGTTTTTTTGATGTTATCATAAGAATTTCTGTTTATAATGAAACCAGTTTGATCATATTTACTAATGATGGTAAAAAGATTTTAAGCCTATCAGCATATATTGACATAAACATTTTATAGTCAACATTTAACAAAGAAATTGGCCTATATGATGAGCAATGAATAAGATCTTTATTGGATTTCAGGATGGGGGAGATAAATGTGTATTTCCATGAGGGTGGAGTTATATTTCTATTTTGAGCACTATTGTAAACCTTATGTAATAATTCTAATGTATTCAAAGGCAAGATCTTATAAATTTCAGGAATAATGCTGTTGTTTCCTGGAGCTTTATTTAATTTTATGGATTTGTCTATAATATTAGTTTGTTCATTTGATAGTTTATTTTGGGTATATTTATTAATAAAGGTTCTGATTTCTTCATTAGAATCAATTGTCTCAGTATGCTGATTTATATTAATGAAAAATTGTCTAAATTCCATAAATATATTTTGTATGTCTGAGACTGTCCTTTTTTCCTTAGGTGAATATATTTCATTTATATGATTAAATTTGGATAGTCTTTTAGTTTTATTTGCTAACATGTTGAGTGACCATGGATTAGTGGAAAATTGTATAAATTTAAAATTTTCCAAAGCAATCATAGTTTTATGATTTAATGTCTCTAGATACTTATTGTTTAGTGCATTTATTTCCTTCTTTTTTCCATTTTTATCTAAATCTCTTTCTTTATTCTGTTTTAATATATCTATTTTATTTTGTATGTCAAGTAGTTATTCATCCCAACTTTTCTTTTTTTTTATAAAACCAATTAAGAGTTCTTCCATAAAGATAAGCCTTAAGAGCATCCCATATATAGATTTCACTGGTTTCATTAGTGTTATTAGTGTCCATAAAGTTCCGAGTTTCTAAATCTATAAATTCTTTAAATTCCTTTAATTTTGTTATATAAGCTGGTATTCTTCTTATTTGGGTACCGCAATTACTATTAATTGTAATTTCAAATAGGATGGGATTATGATCTGAAATTGGACATGTGATTATTTTGGTATTTATTAAGGAATCTATTAAGTTGTTAGAGAAAAAAACTCTATCTTAGAAAATGTATTTTGTCTGTGGGGAAAAAAGTATATAATAAAGAATTGGGATTTGCAAAATTACATATATCTTTTAATAAATACATGTCTGAGAATTCATTTAATTTTTTAGCTGATGGTGTGATTTTTCTCGTATTACTTGAAGTTGAATCTTTGGTGTCCAGAATACAGTTGAAATCTCCTGCCAGTATTATGTTCCCTTTAGATAATTGTATAATAAAGTCTAAATGCTGTTTCACAGTGATAGTTCCTATACCTGGCATCCAATATATATTTACTAACATATAAATCTTCTTATTTAATTCAATTGAAACAAGACAAAACATTCCTTTATCATCTCTAAATGTGCCAATTATTTTTGGACTTGGCAAAGAATTGTTCCATAGTACTGCAACTCCTCTTTTTTTTTTTTTGAGTGTGTTCTGAACTTACTCGTACTTTATATGATTTAGTATTTAGTATGACTATATCTTCATTTATTAAATGTGTTTTTGTAGAAATATTAATTGAGATTTTTGTAATTTGATGAATTTAAATAAATTACCCCTCTTTCTAGGCTTGTTTAGACCATTTATGTTTAGAGAAATACCTCTTAGTGAGTTCATTTAAAGAAATATAGAGAATATAAGAAAGTTATTAACCAAATTATTTTATTATTACTAAATGTAGAAATATTGTATAACTGATTATGCTTAACATCTAATAGAGATGAAAGCGAAATATTATTTATTTCTTCATCAGTGTTTGAGAATGTCAAAAGAATAAATGTTATAAAACTCTGATAATAACAATCACAAACATTATAACCCCTTAGAACCCACCTGGAGTATAAAACTCCCAATTTGAGTGACATACTATCAGTCAAATTAACCTTCTAACCAATAACAACCTCTATTCAGCAACTGTCTAATAAGAGATATATACTTAGATAGAATTAATATGGCTTCATATGAAAACACCATATTAGTATACTATTAGTACACAAGAAATACATAAACAAGATAAAACATTAATAGAATATCTATACATTAAATATATTTCATCTGAACTGTATAAGAAATAGTAAAATATAACCATAATCATTCATTTGGAATGTTACTAAATGATATATGTCAAACAACAGTTTCAATTTATTCTAGTATAATAATAAACTTCAATCCATAAAACAGTAATCTAATATCCATTTGTTCCGAAATATATTGTAAATATATAAGTAGATTTACTTTGGGGAACCAGTGTATGAATATATAATATTTCTATATTCTATTGTAATATTATTTACCTTAGTGTCTTAACTGTTTAACTTATCACTTTCCTTATAACTATTCATCAAATGTAACAGTTCCAACGTACTTCATAACATGAAAACTCTTTAGAAGTATTTATTGCAATAAAACTAAAATAACTGATATATTTATATTTATATTTGTATAATACTAAAATTGTACATATTATTTGTAAACGAGAATCAGTCTTTACAAAATTACAATTAATGAGGACATTTTTGTGTTGCAAAGGGTGCCAATAAAGTGCAGTCAAGTAAAAAGAATTGAATATTAAAAGCGCATCTTGCTGAATTATTCTTAAACATAAGTAAGTAACTTTAAAGTTCAAGCTTCTCTTGACTGCAGTATTGGGATAATGATTTCAGAGACACATATTAATACCGAACTAATTATAGTAGTAGGATATACCTTCATAACTGAAGCAGGTCTACGCTTCATATGTGTGTGTGTGTGTGTGTGTGTGTGTGTGTGTGTGTGTGTGTGTGTGTGTGTGTGTGTGTGTGTGTGTGTGTGTGTGTGAGAGTAAGGAATGAGATAATCTAAACCTGCTTCTCAACAGAATCAAATTGATTGCATAAACCTTTAAGGACACTTTTAGAAACGTACGATATGAATATTAGTAAAATTAATAAAGATACTAATAACGATAGTGGTAATCAGCCTTTCATATTCTGGTGTAAGTTAATGTTCGCTACTCACACTTTTCTGTTCGTTTCCCTCAGTCTCTTTTCTTAAAACGCTTCATTTTCAAGAGTTTGAGAAAAAGTAATTTAATGGCTTTAAACTTCTCATCTCAGATCTATAATAAAAGTAGTGAAGGTGATCCCATTTTATCATATGCGTTTGAAGGTTCTCTGCGACTGTTGTAATCTCACCAGTTCAAGGTTCAATCTGTTACATCAGGATTCAAACTTCAAAAGCAGGAGGAAACAGTTATATTTGAAGAGGCTTCTCTTGGCTGATCGCGAGTCTCATTAGGTCAGATTAACACACAAGATTATCTCAGTGGGAAATGTAAGTATACATTTTAAATTGAAGCTTCTGAGCAGCTCGAGCCTTACCCATCGCATACAGGCCTTGTATCCTAAAAAGAAAGGCAGAGAGAAAAAAAACAGAACCAAGCCACCACAGTACTTTACTTTCAAAACATCCCTCACCAAAACTTTCCATATTATATCCATTTGCACTACCACCCAACCACTAAACACAACACAATTGCAAAATAAGTGAGGGTAACCAATACAAATTACAAAACATGAACACTTCTAATTATACAAGACATTTTATTTAAAAGCCATAAACAACTACTATCTCAATGATCCCTGAACACGATAAGCATTACATGAAACAAGAGCAGAAGCCTATAAACTACAATGTCGCTAACGGCAACCATCTCTGCCTTACATATTCCACAAAACATATAGTACACAATGCCTCCACCATCCATAGTCACCACACGCTGCAGCATATCCCACAAATAAAAGACAGCAAAGAAAAATCCATACATTCAAACGGCAAGCTTATATCACTGCCGAACAACACCAGTTAGCATTTGCCTTTGTCTTGCTACAAGAACAAGTTTCACAACACCATAACTCTCCACAATAATCAAAAGATGAAATCAACAAACTACTCTAGAAACTTTATAAAATAACAAACATCCTTCCAATTAAATAAATAATTCAATAGTACTACTTGATGTTCATTTTAAACAAGGAAATTAAAGAATATATTGTAATGTACAATGTAGCAAGAAAAGGAAATTATTTAAATAATAACTTATCGACTGTGTCACTTTCTTTCTCCCCAACTTCTGAGTTTATTTTGCATCTAGTTCAGATATTATTAGTTTTGTATGTTGTGAAGATAAAGTCATTCCTTATGTTTTTTTTCTTTTGTTCTGTACTAATCCATGTTCCATTTTCAGCAAGTCTTTTTGTTCTAGTATTTATCCATTCCATATCTTCAACTTTTGCTAGTATTTTGTTTGTTTTACTGTAAGAGAAGGCAGAATCTACATCTTCAAATATATTTGTAGTATTTTGATGAAAGATTTTTAGTCTATCAGGGAATAGTAGTTGTGTTTTTATTTCATTTTTCTTTAGTTCTCTTATCAGTGGTAACAAAACCTTTTCTTTTAGATAATACCAAAGGGGAATAGTCATTGTCAAAGTGTATCAAACTGTCTTTTATTTTGATTGGAGCTTTAGACCAAGCAGTTTTAAGAACAACTTCTTTGTCATGTGAAGATAAAAATTTGACAATTACACATCTTGTTGAGTTAGTTTTATTATTTTTTGATTAAACCAATGACCTGTGTGCTCTCTCAATTTCATAGGATAGAGTTTAAGGAAGATCTAAAACTTCAGGTATCCAAGATGTCAGAAATTTCTCCATGTTATTATTTTCTATATTCTCAGGTAAGCCAAATATTCTTACATTATTACGACGGGACCTATTTTCAAGGTCATCTATTTTTGTTTGAAGTAATGTATTTTGCTTTAAAAGAAATTCTATGTTGCACTCATTTCCTGTATCCAAGTTTCAATGTCATTCAAAACTGTTTCTATCCCTGAAATTAGTTGTTTTTGTTGCTGCATATCCTCATGAAGAATGCCCATCTGCTTTGAAGATTTTTCTTTAAAAGTATCCAGTTTCATATCTAATCTGTCTATTTTGGAAGTTAACTCTTGGAAATTAGTTAACAAAGATTGCATTTCCTTTATAAAAGTTATGTCAGTTTGTGAAGTTTTTGTGAAGCTCATGTTGACTGATGAGAAATAACTTCTTACCACTGATTTGACAGGGAAATTAATAGTACCAAAAGAAATGTTTTAATGCTATCCTAGTATACTATATAAAAAATCCAATTATATAAAAATTTCCACTATTAGAATAGTATTTTTTTAAAAATTCCTGTCAAAAGTAATTTGAATAGACAGAGCTTAAGTAAAAGGCTGTTACTCAGAGCTCATGCTAGCCACGCCCCCCATATTGCATATATTGAACTAGTCAAGGTCTTTGACACAATTCCCTACTCAGATATCATTGAGAAACTCTGCCTGCAGGGGATTAACCCTTAAATCATTAGATGGGTAGCAAATTAGCTTACCAACAGAACACATACTGTTAACATTGGTGACTCTACCAATACCAGTAGACCCATCACCAGTGGCATACCACAAGGATCTGTGCTGGGCCCTTTACTGTTTTGAATCTATTTCTAGGAAACTATGGCTAAAGTAAATAGTCTTTGCCTTACTAAGTTCACTGATGATTGAAAATTGGGTGCAATCACTGAGTCTCCCAGTGATGTTAACATATTACAGGAGGAGCTAACACACACAAATGGCTGGTGCCAAAGCCATGGTCTAAAATTAAACTTAGAAAAGTGCATTATTATTCCCTTTGGCAAAGTGAAATTCCCTGCTAATTACAATATTGACAGTACCTCGCTAAGTTCAAACCTAGTGATGTGTGATCTGGAAACACAGGTAGATAGCAATCTGAAATTTGACCACCAAGTTTCCACAGTAGTAAGGAAAGCCTTCTACATTGCATATCTCAGTTGCACATCTCATAAGTAAGGGCATTGCATCCAGGTATAAGGATGTTAAAACTCTACTGTACTCAACCCTCATCAGACCATTAATAGAGTAAAATGCTCCCTTCTGCATGTACCTCATCAGATACATGCATCAGGGGGAGAGACCACTTTCACTCCGAAAATTCAGGGCCTCCAAATCATGACATACGTGGATAGACTGAAAGCCCTGTCACTGTACTCTGTACTCTGTATTGTATAGGCTGCTAAGAGGTGACTTGTGCCTGGCCTACATGGCAGTATCTGACCCTGCCCTGTTGGAAATGCTGTATATCCACAAGTCAAATGGCACAAGAGTCATTGGCTCTAGGGATTTCAACCTAGCCTGTGACATTAATAGAACATGCTGGAGAGACAGATATATCCCCCACAGATTACCTCTACTCTGGAATAAACATTGAATTCTCATGATGCAGAGATCCTCATTGACTGTATTCAACCACAACCTGAACAAATGGATGGGAGACAGCAAATTCACCAGGGTGGTGGCATCCATGTCCTTCATGAATAGGGGTAGTCGGTGTTTATCATAGACTCGCTGTGTGAATTATGTCCATCTAACCAAAGACAATTAAGTCAACTTGGGATTAACATAGCTAGGCTTGTAAGGCCTCTAGAGCCACTAGTTTAGTAACCTCCTATGAACTTATGAACCTATGAACAGATTGTGTAAGTGAGTTATATAACCTGGTACAATTTACAGTGGCTGATTCATAACAACTACAACAGATGGTATATGTTGGCTGCTGAACATGGTGTAATATCCATTGATTTGTTAATAATAACAGCTAGAACAGATATTTTAAGTGTATTATAGAACATGGTGCAATACTCAGTGATTTTTATTTTAATAACAGCTAGAACAGATAGTGTCTGTGGGCTACAAAATATGGTACAGTATTCAATGAGTGACTAATAATAGCTAGAACAGATGATGTAAGTGGGTTATAGAACATTATGCAATTCTCGGTGACTGGTTAATTATGATCAGGTGGGTAAGATAATGTGTTTGTATATGGTAGCAGCTATATGAGTATCAAATGGATGGTCATTATCTACAAGGAGTGCAATATATTTTACTACTGTTGTCAAATTTTAGTTGTCTGTCAACAGTATATGAAGCATGGCTGATGAAGGGATTTGCCTAATGTCAGAATGCTGCAATTTTTGAGAATGAAGACAGGATAATTTATACTACACATTTCATGTGTGCTATTATGTGTTCTTTGAAATGAGGCAATATCAGCACAGATTAAAACAATTGTTATGGACAAGTTTGCATTCATTTGGTTATCTGGTAAACTAGACAATGGTTTAGTTTTGATACTGGAAGGAAATATGGCAAAAAGGAGTGGCAGAGGCACTAGGAAGGAGCCTAGAGAGACTACACTGCAGACAAGAGATAGTGAGGATAGCAGCCCTCCTGTGTGGTTGTGCACAACCATGTTATGTGTGCTGCTGATGACACAGTCCTGCCATGCTGTGGGAATCAAGTGTCTTTTTCTGGACACATGCACACAGACAGCCACATACAGACACAGACAAAATACACACACACATAAAAACACACACACACGCACACACACACACACACACACACACACACACACACACACACACACACACACACACATGCATAACAGACACACACACACACACACACACACACACACACACACACACACACACACATACCCCTAACTCCTCTTACACACACACACACACACACACACACACACACACACACACACGCACACACACACGCACACACACACACACACACATGCATAACAGACATACACACACACACACACACACACACACACACCCCTAACTCCCTCTTACACACACACACACACACACACACACACACACACACACACACACACACACACACACACACACATACACACACATACACACACACACACACACACACACACACACACACACACACACACACACACATACCCCTAACTCCCTCTTACACACACACACACACACACACACACACACACACACACACACACACACACACACACACACACACACACACACTGATGCATACAGACACACACAAAATAATGCACACACTCATATATGCACAAACTCACACACGTGTAAATCGGTTATCCCATTCTCACCATACATGAGAGTTCATAGAATGCTTGCTCTTCCATTTTACACATAACTTTCATCTGTAGAGAATTTTACAGAATGTCCAGACTTTTTGCCTCATGTTTTTGGTCTCTTCTTCATACATTTTGTGTATTTTATTTTCTGACAAATCACTGAGTATTGAAGCCACTAAGTGGCAGAAATTTGAGTGCTAGACTTCTTATCTCTGAGAAAATGCATGCTAATTTAAAACCTGCTATTTTAGCAACCTTTTTTAAGTTTATAAGAACATTATTTAAAATATATTGCTACTTTTCATCCCCCCCTCATTATTTTTGGATTTATCCAGACTCCTGAGCTGAAAAGTTAAGATGTATATGCCAGCACCCTGGTTCAGTTCACCAACCTGAATATAGCATGTGTTTATTTCAATTAATCTATTACCGACAGAGGTCATGTTATGTCATAGAAAATATGCATATTTGAGGGGTATGTTCAGTCAGTAGTATGGGATGGTTATGTTGCACTCTGTATGTTGCATCATAATATCCAGGAATTCTCCTGTTTTGCAAAACACATTTTTCTAGTTATCTATCAGTCTGTCTATCTATCTATCTATCTATCTATCTATATATGGGTCTACTTAATAACACTGAAATTTCATAACACTGAATTTCATAACACTGAATTTCATAACACTGAGACCAAAACATCTAAATCCCAAAAGACTGAAAACCCAAAACATTGAAAGTGTGTTTCATAACATTGAAAACTACAATGCATATGTAAATAACATCCTCTCCACCTATAACAACACCTAACTAACAAACACACTTTCTACTATGGTTCTGCAGGGGGACAAAGCCCCCCTAAACCCCCAATGTGGGGAGCTCTGCTCCCCACACCCCCCGTAAATTAAATATACCAACTACAAGATCACACTACAGTGGGAAAAAGTTAATTTCCTAACCTCACTGTATACAATCACCATACACTGATGTTAGGAAATTAACTTTTTCCACTCTAGTGTGATCTTGGAGTTGGTATATTTAATTTACGAAGGGGTGTGGGGGCAGAGCCCCCCACATGGGGATGCAGGAGAGCTTTCCCCCTGCAGAAACGTAGTAGAAAGTGTGCTTGGTAGTTAGGTGTTCTTGTAGGTGGAGGGGATCTTATTTACTCATGCAATGTAGTTTTCAATGTTATGAAATATACTTTCAATGTTTTGAGTTTTCAGTGTTTTGGGTTTTCAGTGTTTTGAATTTTTGATGTTATGGTCTCAATGTTGTGAAATTCAACGTTATGAAATTTCAGTCTAATGAAGTAGACCCATATATATATATATATATATATATATATATATATATATATATATATATGTAGGTACTGGACTTTTGCTTGAGTGATCAAATGACCGAAACCCAAATGGCCGGGCATACTTACGTGAAAGTCCTTTTCACCGAAGAAGCACTTTCGCTTAAGTATGTCTGTTGCTGAGGCTGTACTACGGTGCGGGTAAGGGAAATTTCCCATTTCCCCACTGTAGTGCAGTCTCAGAGGGAGAATATTAAAGTGGGGGGTGGTGGTGCAGGTGGGCGAAGCTCCCCTGCAAAAATATAAATGTAGTGTTTTATTTCTTTTTTTGTAACACGCTTTAATGAAAGTGCTTTTTCAATAAAAGCGCTTTCCTTAAAGTGTGTTCGGTTATTACGGATTTGGACATTTGCTCATTCGAGCAAACGTCCTAGATCTATATATATATATATATATATATATATATATATATATGGTTCCCTATCATTCCATCGAAAGTTCATTCCATCTAAAGTTCATTACATCGAAAGTTCATTACATCGAAAAGCATTTGCCCCCTTCCCCAAAGTTGTGCGACCCTGGAGTTGATATATATAGTTAGGGGGGTGTGGGGCACAGCCCCACATTGGGGGGTGTGGGGGTGAAGCCCCCCACCTAAAATGCTTTTCGATGTAATGAACTTTCGATGGAATGAACTTTCGATGGAATGATAGGGAACTATATATATATATATATATATATATATATATATATATATATATATATATATATATATACATATGTATTTGCCTACTTCTGTTCATCAAAAACATGTTTTTTTGAATAACAGAAGTACAAACCAATTTCAGCAAAAGTGCACTTAACTGAAAGTGCACTTTCACGAACACTGGTTCACTGAACCAGACATAAAAAAATAAATAAACACCGCAAACTCTTTTGCTGGGGAGGGGCAAGCCCTCCTGCACCCTCCACACCCTGCTACTTATACATACTAACTCCAAGATCACACTACAGTAGGGAAATGGGTATATTTCATTATCCACACTGTACTGTGCTTCAGTGGTACAGTGTTATTTTGTTTTTTTATTTTTTTGCTTTGTTTTTTTTATATCTGGTTCAGAGAACCAGTGTTTGCGAAAGTGCACTTTCGCTGAAGTGGGTTTGTAGTTCTGTATTTGAAAAAAATGTGATGTTTTCCATAAACAGAAATAGACACACACACACACACACACACATATATATATATATATATATATATATATATATATATATATATATATATATATATATATATACATATATACGGGTCTACTTTGTTAAATCAAAAGTATGGTTCATCGAACCGTGTCTTCTCAAACTCACTTCCATGAAAGTGCATTCCATCAAAAATGCACTTTCGCGGAATAAAAAAATAAAAAAATAAATAAACAAAAATACACTACAGTATTATGCAGAGGGGCAAGCCCCCACGCACCCCCCCATGTGGGGGGCTGTGCCCCACACCCCCTACTTTAATATTCTCACTCCGAGATCACACTACAGTGGGGAAAAGGGAATATTCCCTTATCCCCACTGTACTACAATCTCAACAAGAGTTTCCTTAGTTGTATATCAACAGTATACGCTGATGTATAACTAATGGTACATGCAAATGGCAGGTTTTTTTTTCTTTAGTGAAAGTGCATTTTTGACAAAATGCACTTTCGCTAAAGTGATGAACCATACTGTCAACAAAACATATGGTAAGGTTGAATAGACTTGCATCAAACGTTAACAAAATCAAGAAATAACACTGATTCCCGTTAGTGCGGAAGAGTGGAATGTCAAAAATGGTTTGCATGATTAGTGCGTTCGATATGTTCAAAATTCCCCTCTTCCAGTCATGGCAGTTAGCTCACCTCTACTATTTTGCAGGGAGGCTATGCCCCCCTGCACCCCCCCTTGTTGGGGGCTGCACCACCCACACGCCCTGCACATTAAATATACCAACTCCAAGATCTTACCACAATGAGGAAATGGGCTACTTCCCTGTTCCTCACTGAAATGTGACCTCTCTCCACAGTCTCCACACATCTCTTGTCAAAAGGTCGAGCGCAGCATGCAATTCGACAAACCTCATTCAACCACTTTTGGTTCGATTTCCTGCCCCTTAGAAATTGTGATTTTGCACATCGGCCGTTCGACTTCCTGCAGTCCGGGTAAGTCATAGTAAACCATATATACATATATATATATATATATATATATATATATATATATATATATATATATATCTTAGAACTTCGACAACTGACTATGTCGACAAGTAGCCCTGCAGCACGAATTACACGAAACCTCACAGCATCGACATTTTAAATAACCGACACTTACTCCATCGACAACGCGCTACACCAACATCGCGTATTACAGGTAACGGGTATTAACATATGTGAGGTAGGGGATGTATTTATAAACTTATGTCACTCAGTCTGACATTATAACTACATCCCCCACTCAACATATGTTAATATCCTTTACCTGTAATATTGGATGTGGGTGTAGCGCGTTGTCGGTATAGTGGATTGTCGGTGAAGTCGTCGTCGATGGAGTAAGTGTCGGTTATTTAAAATGTCGATGCTGTGAGGTTTCGTGTAATTTGTGCTGCAGGGCTACTTGTCGACATAGTCAGTTGTCGACGTTCTAATATGAACCCATATATATATATATATATATATATATATATATATATATTATATATATATATATATATATATATATATATATATATATATATATATATATATATATATATATATATATATGCACATACATACATAAACAATAAAACACAAAAGGGAAAAAAAAGTTATTATTCCTAGAATTTTGGTTGATGGAAGACTGTGACACTCCAGTGGTTTTCCCTGTGGGTGCTGTAGTCTCTGTCTTGATATTATGCACATCTGCGACTGTTCATCCATGTTGGATGCTGCATCTATCTTAATATTATGAACAAGCCTGGTTTTGTTCACCCCTGCTTGCTGCTACAGTATCTATGGTAATATTATGCACATGACAGAGATTGTTCTCCCCTGTGTATGTTGCAGTGTTGATCTTAATATAATCCACATGTCTGGGATTGTTCACTGCTGTCAGATGTTGCTGTATATAACTTAATATTATGCACATCTGGGATTGTCCAGCCCTGCCTTTGCTGCAGTGTTTATCTTAATATTATGCACATGTTTAGGGTTGTTTCCCCCATGCTCGGTGCTACCGTGTCTATCTTAACATTATTCACTTGTTTGGGATTGTGCACTCTTGCTGGGTGCTGCGATGTCTATCTTAATATTATGCACATACCTGGGATTGTTCATCCTTGCTGGTTGCTAGAGTACATTTTGTGATATTATGCATGTCTGGGATTGTTCTCCCTGTGGGTGCTGCCGTACCTATCTTGATATTATTCACATATCTGAGATTGATCACCCCTGCTCCATGTTGCAGTGCTATCTTGATATTATACACATATCTGAGATTGCTCACCCCTGCTCCCTGTTGCAGTGCTATCTTAATATTATACACATATCTGACATTGCTCTCCCCTGCTTCATGTTGCAGTGCTATCTTAATATTATACACATATCTGACATTGCTCACCCCTGCTCCCTGTTGCAGTGGTATCTTGATATTATACACATATCTGACATTGCTCACCCCTGCTCCATGTTGCAGTGGTATCTTGATATTATACACATGGCTTGGATTTTTCTTGCGTCTGTATGATTGTACACATGAAGAAGAAGGAAGTAGTTGTGTGATGTCATTGGGGAAGGATTTTAGCCCTTTGATAATTGGTATTTGTTTTATTTAAATTTGAAACTGCTTTTATATATTTGTACTTTTTATCTGAAGAAGCAGTGCATAACACGAAAGCACTTATCCTTGATTTATTAAATATACATGTTTTACTTTTTATATGGTCATGGTAGCCTTGCTGTTCTTTGGTTTTAATTGCGCACATGTATCCCATATGTCCCTCTACCATTGAATAACATACACTTTTCAGCCCACATAGTGTGCTTGAGATAGTGTGTGGGTCTTTACCAGGTATCTCTCATTGAATTCTGATAGTGTCAGTCAATAATGTGACCATCTTGTTTGGTGTCAACTTTGGCATACCCCTGGGTAATGTCTGTGTCACTGTTCTACCATAGTACCTTTCTTACTTGCAGTTCCCATCTTGTCTGCTATGATTAGTGGATTGTTATCTATGCTTCTTTGTGTCTCAGTACATTCTGGAAGCATAAGGTACCTCTGCCAGTGCATGGGTACTTGATTGTGTTTTCTCAGTTCAGGCCTTCTCAATGTATATTTGATATTTTATGTGTCTTTGAATTGTAGTTGTTGACTTCTTTCATGCAAACCTTGTTGCTATTCCATACATCTGCAGTTCATTTGCTCACTCTCCAGGGCCAGTATTCTGCAATCCAATTGTGGTTCTACAGAAATGCTGAGTAGTCATTCTTGAAATGTATTTTTTCAAAGTTTTGCTCTAGTTGGCCTGCCAGGTTGTAGATCAGCTCAGAATCCCAGTAAACAAACATAAATATATACATACAAATAAACTGTACACTCTGCATTTCCAATCTCTAAATTCTATAGTTTTGCAAAGCCATTTTTTTTACCAAATTTTCATGAAGTAGGAATTATCTATATGGACCAAACAACTTTTGTCACACTGACTACTGAATTTTGTCAAATTATATCTAAGGGCAGATTCAATAAAACCTGCATGGTCCATTAAGATCTTCTTCTGTGTTATCCACATACACAAATCTCCTCACCTGCAGGTTCCTTAGCTACACAATTCCCTTTTTATGGTGTAGATTCAGGGTTGTAAGCATGGTGAAGATGTAAATGAGGTGTGAACTCATTAGAATTGCTGAATCCCAATTACTTGACCCCCATGTATCAAATATAAGGCACCTCCTCAGTGTTTGTTGATAATGGATTGCAACTGTGCATGACTACTGGTAGGGAGAAGGAAAACACAGCAGCAATTCAGACTGTTCTACCTCCAGTGGTGTGTCAGCCAGGTTAGAATTACAAAGTGTAGCAGTAATTATTACAATGTTTTAAATGTAAGTAGCACACACTTCACAGTTTCTGTTCAGTAACATCCAACCTCCCATTCATTTGTTGACAAGTGTATATTATTGCCATTTAATATCTTTACACATTCTAAAGACAATGCTACAGAATTCCTTATAGACTGCATGTTTCATATTACTGCTCAGATAAGACAAGAATGAGCAACAAACACAGAGAGATAAGACAGAGTTGCATTACTGCATGTGATAGTCATAAATGGTTCTATGATCACTCAGTGCACTACATCTGAAATTAATACAAGTACAAACAACTCTCATATGTTTTGTTAGTATGTGGATAATGTTGCAGCTCATTGTATGCACAATGATTTCAGTTCACTGCTGTAAAGCTGTTTGTGTGGCAAAGAAGGATGAAACACCCCTACTGTATTTGAAGGTTCATTGGAATGAGAGTACAAATCTAGATGTATAGAAAAATATTTCATGTCTACCAACATAAATTTTGTAGTGTTTATTTCAGACAAATTATTTCTTCATTTCAACTAATTTTCCCCTTATTTTGTTAATGCCAGTGTTTGTGTAGTGTGCTGCTTAGCACTAACAGGGGAATGGAGAAACACATTGAATGTCAGGTTTAGCTGTTGTTATCTCATTTGTGTGATGCTTAGCAGTGCACAAACCTGGACTAGTGGCCCATATATGAAGCAGACAGAACACCTGCAGACAGGGCATAGATAGTATAAAGGTCAAAATGGATACATTGTTGCAATATTTGCTTTCCATTGTGCAACACCACTAAGGGACATTGGACAGCAGTTAGCAAGATTCCCCAATACCTGCAGCCATTAAGCACCTTCAGACAGGATGCAGACACTCAATAATTTAAAATGGATACATTGTATTTATTCTGTTGGGCATCATGCAAACATGCTAAGTGGCATTGTGCAGTGGTTAACACACAGAACTAAAGAATGAATACAGAATTATGCAACTGTCATTTAACTATTCCTGTGGCAGCAGGTGTAAGTGGTGGGCAATAATATAGATGGTCCTGGGTTCTAATACAGGAAGTGCAACATATGTTTTACTGTTGTGACAGTCCAGTTTATAACAATGAATGGAAAAATATACATGTGTTATTTCAGCAATCTTGTGGCAACAAGTGTAAACATAGGGCTGCCATAGACATGGTCCTGGATTCTAATACAGGACATTCTGAACATTTTTACTATTGTTCCATTTCATATTATTTTCAATCTCACTTATAACACTTTACTTAGTGGACCTGATATGAATTCTATGTATGAGAGATAAGACACCTTTACTGTTTTTCAGATGTGTGACTGAAGGCATCCTGTCTACTATATCTTTGTAAGTATAATTCTGCTTTCTGGACTTGGGTGACCTTCTCACTTAAATAAGACACATACACAAATGAATGTATATGCACGGACCTTACCAGGTCACACACATACATGGTTAACACCTCAAACTGTCAGCTGTATTTATGAATGATTCCTATGTCTGAGTAGCACTTCTTCTGTGGCAAAGATGAAAAATCACTGCTGTGGAAGAAAATGATTTGTCCCTTATGTATAGGTTTGAATCCCACACTTTAAAAATCAATTTTATCAGTGTATAAAGTCAAAAAATGTGCCAGGTCATGAAATTTATGCCCCCATGCATGTCTGCAAATTTAACTCACCCAGCAGTTACCTTCCAATTTTAAAAATGTATTTCCAATCTACAGCAGCAGATACCCATCAGACAAATGTCAAGTGTCAGATTAAACTTCCTATTCAAAAAATAAAATGTTCCAATTTGCTTGGCACTGCTGTTGTCTGCTTAACATCATGCAGACACATGGTTGGCATCATTGCTTGAGTTTGTACTGTACCAGTAAGTGCAATGACAGCAACTGGCAGGAAATCATTAGTTGTCATTTGTCTGCTTTTGGTATTAGACATGTCTAGCATGAGAGGGGATGGTGCCCAGTTTAGGGCACAGAAGTAGGGTATTTAGGAGTCCAGAATATTTATTGTACTCTTGGTAAAGCACTACAGCCAAAGGCTTCTGCAGGGGGGGCTATTCTGGCTCCCAGTACAAGTCTGAGACTTGGAGTAGCTTGGCTAAGGCTGTATCCAGTGCGACAAGCATGCCACACACTGGAGAATAGTGTAAGCACCACTCCAGTGACCTACAAAGGTGCAAGAGGATGCCCTCAACTAGTGGCTGGATGAGTTTCAAATTGGTAACTCCCACGGTTGTGTAAGTATGCTAATAAAGATAATTTTAATACATAGAAAGCTAAATATAGGCAAGACTGGTATGCATAATGCTCTTTTGTTCTTTTCATTTTTTTACAGCTAATGCCAAAATTGGTGAATCAGCAGGATTATGCTGATTGTCTGGAGACACTGATGGAAGCAAGTGGTATGTATGCAGCACAAGAGAAGTATTATTGTAGCTTTGAAAGTTAATGATAGATTTTCTTTCTATACAGTAGTAGCAAAGTGAGCATGCATATCCCATCTGTAAAAGCAAGTGTGCATGCATCAGTCTGTAGCGCAAACCAACTGTAGGAGTCGAGTGTAAGACTGTAGTTATGCATGCATCAGTCTGTAGCACAAACCGACTGTAGGAGTCGAGTGTAAGAATGTAGTTATGCATGCATCACTCTGTAGCACAAACTGACTGTAGGAGTCGAGTGTAAGACTGTAGTTATGCATGCATCAGTCTGTAGCACAAACCGACTGTAGGAGTTGAGTGTAAGACTGTAGTTATGCATGCAACAGTCTGTAGCACAAACCGACTGTAGGAGTCGAGTGTAAGACTGTAGTTATGCATGCATCAGTCTGTAGCACAAACCAACTGTAGGAATCAAGTGTAAGACTGTAATTATGCATGCATCAGTCTGTAGCACAAACCAACTGTAGGAGTCAAGTGTAAGACTGTAGTTATGCATGCATCAGTCTGTAGCACAAACCGACTGTAGGAGTCGAGTGTAAGACTGTAGTTATGCATGCATCAGTCTGTAGCACAAACCGACTGTAGGAGTCGAGTGTAAGACTGTAGTTATGCATGCATTAGTCTGTAGCACAAACCGATTTTAGGAGTCGAGTGTAAGACTGTAGTTATGCATGCATCAGTCTGTAGCACAAACCGACTGTAGGAGTCGAGTGTAAGACTGTAGTTATGCATGCATCAGTCTGTAGCACAAACCGACTGTAGGAGTCGAGTGTAAGACTGTAGTTATGCATGCATTAGTCTGTAGCACAAACCGATTTTAGGAGTCGAGTGTAAGACTGTAGTTATGCATGCATCAGTCTGTAGCACAAACCGACTGTAGGAGTCGAGTGTAAGACTGTAGTTATGCATGCAACAGTATGTAGCACAAACCGACTGTAGGAGTCAAGTGTAAGACTGCAGTCAGAGACTGTAGGTTCAAATATCATGAGAAGCGACTATACAATACTGGATTTCTTTCATAATATTACATAAACTAAACTTTATATAAATGGCATAAATCCCCTGCTGTTAACTGTAATCAATATACTTGGACCATGCATATGTGCAATATATGGACATCACTAGGATTACTTTGAGCAATCTATAATTATAGTTTTTAGTTGTTAGGATGTATACTTAAATATAATAGTTCAGATAAAATATTATATAATTGTTATACTGCATTGTATGTCACATATGATGGTACTAATTTTATCTCCTTTTTCCTCTCACCTCAACCCTTATCTCTTTTTTATTTTGTACTATGTGTCATCAAAATGTCTCCATGTCATCCATCTGTAACAAATCACTAAATGCTTTACAGCACAGCTAGGTGAGCCAGCCTCATTATGTCAGCCTGCTCCCACTCCACCAGCTCCAACACTGATGCCCAGCACATCTGGGACCCAACCTGGCAGCACTGCATCTTCTGCCCCTGCATTACCTGCACACTCAGGTAGCACTGCCCCAGCAGCTAGTGCTGTGGTACCCTCCAGAAGTAGTGGTGGAGGTGGGGATTTCATCACATACCAGGAGATGTCAGGGTTAGTGCGCTGGGTCATGTATAGCACCATTGGTGTAGTCCTATTCTGGATAAACAGACTATTCTCCCTCATGGTCCATAGGAGAAGAAAATGTCAAGCACTCCAGCACCCAACAGAGTAAGAGGACAGTGATGACAGTTCTGTGGGTGAGGACTAGGCTCTCACTGTCTCCATGTTTGACAGGAATGAGCTTGCATTGTCCCCTCCACACCACAATCATGGTTTCCCCCCAACCTTTTGTGTCCCTCACCATCCATGTGTCTTGACTTATTTGTTGCATTAGGATCCTCACCTACCCAACTTACCTGACACAGAAATACCACCATCACTTACCCAGCATTCCTCTCTTACTGAAGTAAAAAAAAAGGGCACCTGTCCCAAAAAATATTCTCCTATACTTAGCTCTCCATTTCCCACATGTGTCTTCTTGATGCACTTGATTTGATCCAATTGGCTATATAACATGATTACACTTTTGTCACCCATCTTTGAGGAGGTGACAGTCCAAATTCAGCTAATATTCTGTACATATTTTCAGTTTACACGGTTAAAGAAATGGATAGCTATTTTTCCTACCCCCCTGCTATACATTCCTGCATTTCTTTCCCATTGCTCTTCCCTCTGCTTGCTCCCCATTTTACCACTTTCCTATCTACCCCATTTTAACACCTATAATTTGATCAACAAATAGACTCAAACACAACACACATAAGTACCAAAAAAAAGCAATGGAGCCCTTCAGTTTTTTTTGGCCTCTGTGTTTGCATGGAGTTTGGCATCCTGCACCAATGCTAAGCAACAGTGAACAGCTCTTCAATGGTGCAGTTACCTCCATGCAATGCCACTTAAACATGCAGCAGTAAGGTAACACACAGTAACACAATGTGAATGTAGTATAAAGAATAATTTCATTGGATCATCACTATTTATTTAACGTATTATATACTTCTGGATTGAAACCCAGTGTTATATGGGCTCAAAAAAGAAATGTGTAAATGCATTTACACGTGCTGCCACAGAGTCAGTTAAGCAGCATGTCTGTTTCATACACTCAATACTAGCTATCATAATTTTAGCAATGAGCCTTGCATTTGTGCATTGTTTAACTATGCATAAACAGAGAAGGCAGTAGAACTGTGTATTCAGCATGTGCAAACACTTTGCCAGTCATCTCACAAACTGCTGCTCACCGTTGCACTATGCAAAGTAAATATTAGCATGTATTAGTTCTGTTTACTGTCCATTTAGTTTCAGATAATTACAGTGCATCCATGTGCTACCTCCCCATTGCACTACAACCGGGTCTCTCAGTACTTGTGGACAAATATATCAACTACACTACATAAATAATTAGCAAATCCTGTGTGATATACCATGTACATCTTTATAATGACAATACATCATCAGATTGTCAAATACTTGCAGTAATTTGGACACCTGTTTGCATATAGCTAGTAAAGCTGTCTCTTAAACTATACCTACACTTTGGAACACAACCACTACATATTAGTCATTGCACACTCATTAATGTGGTAACTTGCAGAACTTGAAGTATCTTGACAGTTGAACATGCCTACACATCTATTTCATGCAGGCTTCCCAACATCCAGTGCTGATGTTATCCACCATAACTTGTCCCGCAGCCTTGTAATAGTCAGATTTGTTCTGTGGCACTTGAATAAAGTACTGTGTTCTCTAGTCAGAGTACTTAGATAGATAAAGGTTATGTTCTCCCTGCAGTCAACTGAGGTGTGTGTGTGTGTGTGTGTGTGTGTGTGTGTGTGTGTGTGTGTGTGTGTGTGTGTGTGTCTCTCTCTCTAGCCAGAGCAGCATAATCCAATTCCATAGATTGACAGTATTTTAAGACTTGCACAAGCCTACACATCCATTTCATGAAGACCTCCCACCATCTTCTTTCCAACATCTATTGATGATGTGGATCACTAGTGATATCTGCATTGCTTACTGTACTTATTTCCTTGTTTCACTAAGAAAGTTACTGTTTGTCGTTTTTGCATTTAGTTACTTGTAACACATTGCACTCAAGTTACCTGGCACTTGCTCACTAAAGCAATTATATAAGTCAGCACTAAAAATTAAAAGCACTACACCCTCACTCCCCACTGGCCCTTGTTTTCAATTAAGGATTTCCCAATATTATTCTAGCATGTCCAAAGGTCAGTTGTCAATCTCCTCTCGGTCCAGCTGGTGAATCTGGGAATCTTGAGGCAATGTTATAACTGCCTCATGTACACAGACAACCCTCTCCTCCTCCCACATAACACAAATACTTAGAGATGCAGCTATTTAGCCAAACTGGAGGCTGAGCTCTCTCAACTCAGGACTGACAAGACCAGACAGGAGGAGAAGGCAACTACACACACCACAAAACCAGCCTCACATAATGCTACCACTCCACTGAATCAAACACATAAACACACAAAGACATACTTGGAGGCTCTGAGTAAAAATTTACCTAAACAGCAGAGGCCTCCAAAGCAGACACCCAAACAACTGCTACCTCAAGACACCCCACAAGCAACACATAAACCACAAAAGCAGTGTGCAAAGCAGTCACAGCCCTTAAGGCCAAATACAACACCAAACATACTTGTCATAGGTGACTCCATAGTCAGACACACTGACGTCCCACTCACCAGGCTGAACAAGGAGAGGGTCACAGTAAGCTGCCTATCGGGCGCTAGAATCCGCCACATAACACAAGCACGGTCACTCCACGGCAAGTACAAATATGACACAGTCATTGTCCATGCTGGTGTGAATGACCTGAGACGTACCTCCCTGGACTACATGAAGAGAGACATAGAGGAGCTCTCTAATTATGTAGCCCAGGCAGGTATGACCCTAACCCTGAGCAGTATCCTTCCTTCACCAAGAATGATGCCACAATATAGAGACAAGATGATCAGCTTTAACAATTGGCTTAATGTCTGGTGTCATTCAAAGGGGATCCAGTGTCTGTCTGCCTGGGATGACATGCTTGACAAGCCACGCTGTTTCAAGGGACGGCTTGCACCTGTCACCCTGGGATTCCGGATATTGGCTAAGGCTCTTGCCACCCCATAGTGCCTTTTTAGGCAAGGCTCAAATTCTAAACCTACCACCCTAGAAAACAAAATGGGAAGAAACTGAGGGTAATGCTGCTCAATGCCAGAAGTCTAAATCTCAAAATGCACGCACTCGAGGCCCTTCTCAGTATGGAGAACATCGATGTCTGTGCTGTAACTGAAACCTGGTTCAAGGCTCCTGAGAGCACCCGGCACTATTAGGTTTTACCTCCTATCATGCGTCCGCCCCAAACCCGAACCACCAAAAGGAGGGGTGTATCCATTTTCATAAAGGATACCCACACCTCCAGGTTGGTGGCAACGCATAAGCTCGAAACCATCCAGGTGCAACTAACCATAGGCAAAACTGCTCTACAAATTGTAGCATGCTACAGGCCACCCTCTCAAACTCAGGAACCCCACACAGCCTTCCTGAAGACACTGGAGGGTATAAATGTATCTCCAAACACCATCATATTGGGTGACTTCAACTACCCGAATATAGACTGGGAACATTACTCAAGCCCTAACTTTCTAGCCCAACGGTTCCTGGAGTTCATAAATTCAAATGCCATGGAACAGCTAGTCACTGTTCCCACAAGAGGAGAAAATATACTAGATCTCATTGTCACAAACATGGGGACAAAATGCTCCACACCGAAGTATATCCCTCATTGGTGAGATCTGATCATAAACTAATCTCACTGGAAATCCACATCCCCCCCCCACCCCAAACAAAAAAGACCATAGTGAAGAACTTCTCTAAAGCAAACTTCACACTACTCAAGACTGGTGTAGTATCCTTCAAGGCCCCTGAGCCAGAGGAAACCACAACCCAAGCTGCAGAAGCCCTTACAAATGCCTTCTATGAACACCTCCAGGACTGCATGGATCAGGCAATCCCAAATAAAACCAAGACTCTTTCCACAAAGGGCAAACGTCCAGTCTGGTGGACCCCAGCCATTAACAAACTTTACAATAAGAGGAGAAAGCTATTACATGATAGAACAAAATCCATAAAAGGGAAGTCACCCCTGATCATTATTAGTAAAAAAATACGAGCACTCATAAAATCAACTAAGGGCAATTTTGAGAGAAACATTGCCATGGATTCAAAGGACAATCATAAGGCCTTTTTCAGCTATGTTAGGAACCTGGGTGGAAACTCCCAGATATGCTCAGAATTAGTCCAAAATGATACAAAAATCACTGAACCCACAGACATTGCCAACATACTGGCAGACAGGTTCAGTGCAAACTTCACCCCCCCCCCCTAAAGGAGGGATAACTATCCCAGCCGAGTGTAGCCTCCCGGACATCTCAAATGCAGGTGAAAGCTGCTCTCTCTAAAGCTAAAAACACAGCATCAATGGGACCGGATGGTGTCCCCGGCTGTGTGCTACACGAGCTAAATGAGGAATTAAACCCGCACATAAGGCAGCTGTTTAATCTCAGCCTTACCACAGGATACGTGCCCAAGGAGTGGCGACGGCAACTATTGTCTCACTCCACAAAGGCGGCCTCACGGACCCTGGTAATTACCGCCCATAAGCTTAACAAGTCTAGTCTGCAAAGCTATGGAGAGGATCATAATGGAGCTCATAAACAAAGATATAGGGGACTTGCAGACATTGGACCCGACCCAGTTTGGCTTTGTCAAGGGAAGATCATGCCTTTTGAACTTGGTTGTCTTCTTCGAAACAGTCACCAAGGCCATTGATGAGGGAAAGGCAGTCCATACAGCCTACCTTGACCTTGCAAAGGCTTTCGACACAATACCCCACTCGGGTATTGTAGAAAAACTTACCAGCTTAAATGTAAACCCATATGTCACAAGATGGGTTGCAAACTGGCTTAAGGACAGAACCCACAGGGTTAGAGTTGCTGGCGCTGTGTCAGACTCCAAGCCAGTTACAAGTGGTGTCCCACAGGGCTCGGTCCTTGGTCCCCTATTGTTTGGCATCTACTTCTCAGAAGTACAGGCCAGCATGGGAGGACTTTGGCTGACAAAGTTTGCAGACGACTGCAAACTGGGCCATAGTGGAAAGTGCATCGGACACGGATATCCTTCAGAAGGGACTCACGGAAACAGATAGCTGGTGCCAGAGCCATGGCTTGAAGTTAAATGCCAAAAATGTATAGTCATACCCTTCGGGAAAAACAAGGTAACCCCAAGCTACCATATAGGTGGCAATCCACTAAGCACAGAAGAGGTTATCAGGGACCTGGGGACCCAGGTTGACAGTGGCCTTTCTTTTGACACTCACATTGCTAAAGTGGTTAGAAAGACCTTCTACATTGCCCACCTGATCATGAAGGGATTCACATCCAGATCTAGTGAGGTCATTGTTCCCCTGTACTCTTCACTTATCAGACCAATGATCGAGTACAATGCCCCATTCGGGATGTATCTCACCAGACATCTGCAGCAATTGGAGAGACCCCAAAAGTTCCTCACCAAAAGGATAAAGGGACACCAAAATCTGTCATATGCTGCCAGATTGAATAAACTCCAGCTCTATTCAGTCGCATACCGTCTGCTCAGAGGTGACATGTGCCTGACATACAAGGCCATGTCCAACCCGGAATTAATGGACATGCTCCACCTCAAAAAATCCAAATCCACCAAAACCACTAGAGCAAGCGACTTAAACCTTAGCACGGATATAAATAGGACGTGCTGGAGGGATAGATTTATCACTCAGAGACTCCCTATGCTGTGGAATAAAATCCCGGTCCATGTGAGGCAGAGCACCTCACTGACTCTGTTCAAGAGAAATCTAGACCTGTGGATGGGAGATCGAGGTTTACCGGGAATCATCTCTGTGTCACTGCTGGACAGAGGCACAACAAACTAATGGGCACAGTATTTTTTCATATAAGGGGTGGCGTAAGCCACAAAAATTTGGGCTAGGCTTATAAATGCCTTAGGGCAGATAGCCTAGTATAAACCTATGAACCTATGAACCTATGTCATTCACTATAACCTGTTCTGCAGCCTTGTAAAAGTCATACTGTTGCTGTAGTGCTTCCATAAATCACTGTATTCTATAATCAGTGTACTTAGATAGGTAGGGGTTCTGTTCTCACTGCAGTCAACTGAGGTGTGTCTGTGTGTTTGTGGCCTTGCTTGACATTACAAAGTGCATTTTACACCAACATGTGGGACACTGCTGTAACCATCTTCCTCTCACCAGACTCTGTTGATGTCATCAGCTATAGCTGATATGTGGATGTATAGTAGTCCCACCAAAGCAGGGTGAGAGACAGGCCTCATCCTGTACAATACAGATTACAGTGACAGGAGTTCAGTCGATCCACATACATCATGGCATGGTTAGTAGGCCCTGTATTTTCTTGGTAAGAAACCCCTGTGGTCTCTCCAGCTGTTGTAGGTATTTGATGACCTGCATGCAAAAGGGAGCATTATACTCTATTATTAGTGTTCTGGTGAGGTTTAAGTACAGTGCTGTTATATAATCCTCAGATCTGAATATGATGGCTGGACTTGTGAGGTACACGATGTAGCCTTTCCATACCATTGTGTGCACTTGGTGGTTGAAGTTCAGATTGCTATCTATGTGTGTTCCCAGGTCTTGCACCACTGGGTTTCAGCATACGAAGAGTGTTGACAATGCTGCAATTAGTAGGGAATTCCACTTTGAAGAAGATCAAAATAAAGACGCAATTTTGCATTTATTTGTAGATTGTGTGGCTTTGACACCAATCATTTGTCTGTGTTAGACCCTCCTGTAGCATGCTATCATCATTGGTGTTATTAATGATTGCACCCAATATGGAAGAATCAGCAAACATGGTAAGCCAAAGGCTCTATACTTTGACCTGGACTGTTGAGAAATAGATTCCAAACAGTGAAGGGCCAACGACAGATCCTGGGGTACACCAGTAGTGACACCTCCACTGGTAGAGGTTGATACATAAACTTTCACAGTGTGCATTTTTTGGTCAGCCAATTGGTTAACCATCTAGTGAACTAAGGAATACTCTTCACTTTTTAATTTTTCCAAGTCTTTTGTGTTTATAATACCATGATGGGAATGGATCCCATTCCTAAGTCAAAGTACGATTAAAGTTTATGAAATTAATATTGTTTCAATCTTTGATGTTAAGCAAAAGTGCTCTTTGCAGAACCTACAATGTGCCCAGTAATGACTCCTTCTGCAATTCATATACAGTCACATGTATTGGTAACATATCCAAGTATGATTGTAAATTTTTTTGTAAGACCTGTTGCCCCTACTACAACTGGAACTGTCTGGGTATCCTTCCTCCTCACTGCCCTCATTTCTGCCTGCAAATTGTGATATTTTATCACTCTCTGTCTCTCTGTATGCAAGACACGGTAGTCACTGGGTATAGCAATTTCAATGATCAATGCTACTTTTGTCTTTTTTTCATGGACCACTATATCTGGTTTTCTCGCATCTGTCTTTTGTTGATATTGGGTGATCCCATGTGATGTAGACTTCATCAATTTCTATGATGCTTTGTGGATTATGTTTCCAATGTTTTACAGCTACTTCAGTATTATAATGTTTGCACAATCCCCAGTGCAACAGTCCTGCCACATTAGTATGCCTTTCAGTATACAGTCCTTCTGCCATTAGTATGTCACAACCAGCAACAAGGAACTGTTTCCAATTCTGTTTTACAAAACCTACACTTGTCTGTTTCTCCCACATGTTCAATGGACTTTGTAAACCAATGTGTGTGTACTTCACTATCTTGGGCCGCCAATATTAACCTTTCATCTTTTGATTTGAATTTGCCTGTCCTTAAACCATTTCTGCATTCAGTTTTGATCAACATGAGGTTCTTCCATGGGTTTTCTATACTTGCAACTATATTTATGCATTTTCACATTTCTTGCCTTCTCATCTTATCCTTCACTTTATATTCTTTATTTTGTTTTTTGTCACATTCATTTGCTGCCTGATATTTATCTCCTTCTGGTTTGATTTACATTCAAGCTTGATGCCGATATTTCAAAACCTTCACTATGTTTGCGTCTTCTGAAGTCAACAGATATATGTGCAATCCCACAGTTGCAGATCTATACATGTAATCAAATTCAAGGAGGCCCATACCTCCTTCAGAAAGTGTGATATATAATCTTGGTATACACTGATTTTTATAAATCATTTGATAAGCATGAAACATCCTCCTTGTTTTCCTGTCTAACCTGTCCAAGAACTTTTGGGTCCAGTCAGTTACTCTAAAACTGCAAGTTAGGACAGGAAGAGCAAATTGGCTTATAGCTTGACTTTTGTTCCTAGATGTCAATGCCATTTTTAGTATTAATTTAAGCCTTCTAAAATATTTCTTACTGAGTTTTGTTCACATTTGTTCACGTTTTATTGTTGATCCTTCATCAATTCCCAAATATTTATACACTCCCTCCTGCTCAAGTTCTTTTATATAACATTCCTGTCCCAAACTGATGTTTTCTTGGTGCTGCAGCTTTCCTGCTTTAAAGGTTGCTTTTGCACATTTATCAAGACCAAATGACATTCTTACATCATCTGAAAATGTTTTGACCACTTGCAGTTGTGCTTTCAGTTCCTCATCTGATGAGCTATACAGTTTTAAATCCTCAACAAAGAGAAGATGAGAAGTCTTAACACTTTGTTGCTTTCTGGAAATCAAATTATAGCCATGACCTAATCTGTTAAGCAGACAGCTTAATGGGTTAAGGGCAAGAGAGAATAGCAACAGTGGCAAGGAGTCCCCCTGGAATACCCCCTTTGAATTTTTATCCCTGGAATAATAATTTGCCCTTTATTATGGCTTAATTGCTAAGTGGTTTGCCACTGTTTCATGGTTGCTGTAATGTAATCGATCAGTGCAAGTTGTATCTTATATATTTTTAAGCACTCTTATCCATGAATGTGGGATACTGTCAAATGCTTTTTTGTAGACAATCCATGCCATACTTAGATTATTTCCCTTTTTACAGTTCTCCATTTTGACTTTATTTAAAAATAAATCACCCTTTGTTCCATATAATGTTCTTTTATTGCCTTTTTGTTCTATTGCCATGATTGAATTTTCTTCTAAATGACTATAAACTCTGTAAACATCAGTTCCAGTGTCTAGTTTATACCTCATCGGAAGGCGAGTTATTGCTCTATAATTTTTAGGGTAGCTTGCAGGTTCACTCTTAAGTAGGAGCATTGCTTTTCCTTTTGTTAACCAGGTTGATGTCTGTTGAGGGTGTGCATATAAATAGTTCTTACTCATGGCTAAATCTTCATACAAATATGTTAATACTTTAATCAGAAGCTAGAGACTGCATCTGGGCCTGGGGTTTTCCAGTTAGAGGCTTTTCTCAACTTTGTTTCAGTCTCTCTGGCTGTTATTTCATCCCATTTCATATCCTGTACCTTTAAACTTCTTATTATTTCTTTTACTTCTTCTACCCATTTAGCATATTTGTTATGTTCCACAGGATCTTCATAGATATGTCTCCAAAATGTATCTGTTTCTTCTTTTTTGATGGTCTTTCAGTTCCTTTTACCCTGTTTCCCAATTCTCTATAAATCATTTTGGGTCATCAATAAATTGCTTATTATGTACTTTTTCTTTATATTTATCTGCATATCTTCTAAGTTTTTCTGCTTGTGCTAATACTTTTAATTTATTGTTTGCAGTAGTACATGATAAATCCTGATCTGTTATAATATTGTACATTGCTTTTATCAAGTCTGTCTTTCTGAGTATTTTTATTGATCTGTTCCCTCTTCTATACTCCTCTAACAGTGATGCTTCTTGTCTTAATTGCTTTATAATTTTCTCTGTTTGATACTTCCATGATAGTATTTGATTTCTCCCCTTCATTTCCCTTACTACCCTGTGTTCTTATGACAGAATTTTATCTGTTATTAATTTAGCTGCACAGTAATATATCCTGTTTACTTCTGTTATAGCACATGGATCTCTATGGACAGTCCTAACTACTGTGTTCATTTGTTTTATCAAACTTCTGACTTTTTGGGTTTTATTGACCTTCTGCAGTTTATTTCTTTCATTGATCTTAATATATCTATCTCTATTAAATCAAGGGAAGGCATAATTTTTGTTCTCCATTTCCTGCGGGCATTCTATGGAGAGTTCTATAGCATCTTCCTGTGGCAGATTCTCTTCAATTTCATCCCGTGGCATCTGTTGCTCTGTCATATGGGAACTCACTGGCCTCAACACTGACTGCATCAGAGGTTCCAGTTTCCTGTTCCTTCTCTTGCCTTCCAGCTTCAAGTGAATATCTGTACTGGTTTCTTGTAGAATACTCCAAATATCTTTATATGGCAACTGCCCAGTTGCATTCCATTCTACTGGTTTCCCCTTACTTTGGATATCCTTTGCTCTATGCTGTTATGGTGTTTTCTGAGTTAGATTTTCTACACTGAATCCTTCACTTCTCAGGTACTTCATAACCTCAGTTTCTATTTCTTTAGCTTCTCCATTACTAATCTTCTTTCTTACTTTTCCTCTTTGTCTTCTTGTTTTTTTTTGTATTGTGAAGTTTTCCATGTCCAGATTCCTTTGCCTGTATTTCTCTTCAAATATCTTTGGTGCTGCTCTTTTTGTATTGATTAGTTTTGCTTTCTCCTTTGCTGATGTATTACACCATATTAAATCTCTATTTTATTTCCCATGGCCATATTTCTTTTTCAAATGTCTCCTGGTCTTCTTGTTTCTCCTTACTTTGGGGACTCACTCCATCATGCTGTGATGCAACGTGTGCTTGAGCTTCTACACCAAATCCTTCACTTTCAGGCACTCCATAACTTCAACTTCTATTTTTTAACTTCTTCTTTACTGATCTTCTTTTCTATATTCCGCCTTTGTCATGTTATTTTTTATTGTAAAATGTTTCGGTACTTACATATTATCGCAACCACATTTCCAATCTGTGATACTTTGTTATGGTTTGACAAAAATATTTTCAAAAAGTAGAAGCTTGTTTTGTTTTCTTTAATAATGTTGTTTTCACTACTGTAACTGTACTCAGTGTAGTGTGTTTTGTATAGTCTTTGTAATGTTATTAAGTTACTAGCTTGAGTATTTGAATGCTGGTAGCATATTGCATTGTATTGTTTACTTGTCATTGATGAACAGCAGACTGAAGGTCTGGATTGTTGATCCCATCTGAACTTTTACACCTTCATATCATACTTGATCAGTCAAGTTTCCTCAACTCCATTTTGGAACTGATTAAACATAAATGTGTTGAGAAGTTGTTACAGATAAGTAATCGTTGAGGTTTGTCTGCATGTAGTATATTACCTTGAATGCACACACTTGCTGGTAATGACGACAATGCTCCTGTTATGTGCATTAATAATAGATCTGTACAGAATGGCCATGAGTTTTTTGTCGAAAGATACGTTAGCAGTACCCGCTCTTAAAAGCACTGCTATTAATATTTCAGAGAACTGTTGAACTGATTTGTGTTAAGATCTGTATGGAAACTGTGACTGATTCATCCTCAGGTTGTTTTTAACATTTGTCATTTATTTCTGAAGAATAACATTGGTTCATAACAGTTTATGGTCTGCATTTATTCAATTAACACATTTTTGCCAATGATTCTGTGCCGTTGTTTATGTACCGGGCACTGCTTCTCCATTCTACAAAAGTGTGTGTTTCTTTAAATCATCGTTTACATTGCAAGTAAACATAATCTTTGATTTTCTTTCAGATAGTTGGCTTTACAACTAAGTTATAAATCCATATTTCACTTCTTCTATTTCCTCTCAGACTACATGTCAGGATGCTTATGTGTTATCACAATCAGATTTTGAACAGGAGAAACAGCTGTATGGCTTGGAAAAGAACCATTTCTCCTGATTGAAATGTGGTTGCGATAATATGTAAGTACCAATCTTCCATATCTGGATCCTTTGCCTGTATTTCTCTTTGAGTATTTTTGAGGTTGCCATTTTTGTATTGATTAATTTGGTTTACAAATTTGCATAAATATTGCACCATATCAAATCTCTCTTTCTTTCCCATGTCCATATTTCTTTTTTAAACTTTTCAAAAATCTCTAGGTATTATTGTTTATATTTTCGCACTTCCTCAGATGCTTCTTTTTCCAAATAGATCAAAGTTTCTTGGCCTATGTAATGTTTTTCACGAATATGTTGCATTAATGAACACAAATTTTTATTTGAGGCTTCTGACAGTTTTTCTTGTAGAAGTACTTTTCTTTTCCTCTATTTTCTCTCTTAATCTTTTTGTATATCTTGTGTCTAGAAATTCTGGCTTTTTTGCATAATGGTAACAATACACAATTTATTTCTTATCCTCAATGGTCCACACTATCATCTTTATGTCTCCTCTTTGGCCTATCAGTTTTTGTGCTACTTCCTTCTACAATAGGGGGTGGGGGGCATCCTCCTCATGGGCCTAGCCTGGCCCCATTGTAACAATGTTTCCGGATTTTGAGTATTCTACACAGTCATTTTTTTCCAGTCCTGGCATCAGTGCGCCTACCAGGATTGGGCACTTTTCTATCCTGTGTCTTGTGCACCCAGCTATCTTTTTTATTTTTGACCTGCTTCCGTCCATGATGTATGTTATATAAAATACACTCTGTATATCAGTGGTATCTTTGTGAGATTTTGTGAAAAACAGGGTCCACCCCATGAAAGTACAAACCAAGAATTGAAGATGAATTCAATTTCAGCAACACTACTCTCCTTTTCTTGCTGACTTATCATCTCTCCATTCAGACCCCCTGGGAGAGTTTCTCAATGATACCTGAGTGGAGGACTGTGTCAAAAACCTAAGCCAGATCAAGATAGGCAGTATGCACTGTCTTGCCATCATCTAGGCCTATCACATAGAATCAGTGGGTTATAACAACATTACAGATCACCTATAGTGTGACTCAGCACATACACCTTCCTGACACTGTTGAATACACACTTCAACACATGGATTATGTTCCCATTCAAGGGTGTACATCAACTGCATCCATCTGAGTTGTGGGGAACAGCACCTGATACATGCATGTACAAATGCATCCTGACTCTCCTCATCTGTGAGGTACACCAATGTGTCATCATGGACCTTTTCTAAATGGACACTAGTAATATCCTGGATGAGTGCAACAGACATGTGTGAGCTGTTAATGCTACATCCATGTCTGCTACATCTGTTAGATGTCATTGAAGAGGTCATTGAGGGCATGCATGTTGTCATCGCCTTCCTGTGGAACTTGACTATGCCAAGACAATTGACACAAATCCACAATGAGGTATTTATGCAGCACCATCAGATGTGGACATAAATGCCTACATCAACAAGTGAGTAGACCAGTGAATCACATACATGGCATCTAAATATGTTGAAATGTGTGAAGTGATCTATATCTCAGGTCCAGTGATTAGATCCATAAATCAGGATTGTCTGCTAGGCCCTTTCCTGTCCATTACTTAAGTCACAAACATTGTGAATGACATACACATCCGGTGTCCAAACAGATGTCTGAAGGACTACAGATTGTGGGCAACCTTTGACTCCAACTGTGATATTACTATAATACAGACAGTATCAATGCATACCAAAGATTGCTGCCACAGCCATGACAATACCTGAGATGAAACAAAAACATGGGGGGATTTGTCACAACCCAAGGATAAGTGTATACATCACATCCTATAAGCAGACCTACTCATATGTGACCTGTGTCCTGGGGTAGATGGTAAGTGGAATGTCCACCAGCATGTGGCCAACGTACTGACTACACCTTTGTATGTAACACAACTAGTGAGCATGTGAAGAACATCAAAGGCCATAATACCTCCATAATTCACAGCCTTCATCACACCAATAACTGAGTACAATGCACCCTTCATTATATACCTCCCTACACATCTTTCAGTGATATGTAACTGAAGTGTAACACCTTTGTCACTGTGAGGTGTCACACAGCTTATTGGCCATACCTAGGTATTCTTTTTGTTGCATAAACATTAATGTCTGATGGTGCAGAACACCCATTAAGGTGTTACACCAGATGCATGTGTGATACCTGGTCTGGTGATGTACACAGTACATAGTTGTTTGACAACATTGATGGCATGGGATACATTTGTGGCAGTCTGGATTGTTCCATATATATCTGCCATGCACACCAGTCAACTAACCTGTAGTGATTCTTATGATGATGTGAGGTAGTGTCAGCTGTGCCAGGGGGAGTAGAGCACTGCATGTGTAACATATGCCAGCATAGCTAGCTGGAGTTTTGTAAAGAATTATATGTCATTTGAATATCAAACTGATTTGTATAGATGCTTGTGTTAAAAATGTATTTGCAGTGGGTCCTGCTAGACAGAAAATAAATACACATGTAGGCAAGACTGTATTGTTGTAACTGATAAAATGTATACATTTTAACAAAGGATGCTGGAAAGGAAGGGGTTAAGCTCAGCCCAACTAACCCTAAGGAAAAAAAAATAGCCTGAAATTAAATGACTTGGTGTAGGGCATAAAGATTTTATTTCACATGTTTGAATGCAGCCAGAGACGTAATGTCTATGAAAATCCCAGGCTGGGTTCCTGCTCTATTGCCCTTAGTGGTAAACTAATTGCTAGCCTCAGGTGCCAGAGAATGTTTTGCTAGTTCTGCAGGGGCATGTCAGAATTGATTTATAGTTTTCAGATGCAATAAATCTTAGCTAAAGTTACATGTGTGTATTGTGACACATCAGTGCCATATCCTGACTCAGTGTCTAGTGAACAGGAAGGAACCACAGAGTCAGGTGACCAGATGTGATGTCATTCTGTAGTCAGCTCTGAAATAGTATTTAAATACTAGTGAGAGATGTGAGGAGGGCATTATGCTTTTGGACCTGCCAAGACACTCATCCACTTTCATCTTGCTTTGCTTTAGTAAGTAACTAGGGAGCACTAATTCTTCAGTTAGTTAAAGAAATATAACGCAATTAGCTAAATGTTTTTTTCTGTCTCTGTCTTTCCGTCTGTGTTTTTTGATATTTCCTGTGATTGAAATTTTTGGTGTTTATTGTAAATAGATATTCACTATTTTTCTGTTTTCTTTTTTATTATTTATTATTAAATATATCTATACCATTCGTTGTGGCTGGTCTTTTAGAAAATATTTAACATTTGACAGTACTTGCATTTATTTAGAGACACCATGGCTCCATATTCTTGAAAGTCTTGCTGCTTGGTTAAACACTACCATTTGTATAAGTATTAACTTTGTTAAGTGTAATTGGGTACTCTGGTAAGCATCTTAAAGTAGCTAGTTTGGTTGTTCTCGTGACAACAAATCTACCTTATAGTTTGAGTAGAGGTGGCAGAGCAGGTAAGCTGTGCCAGCCTTTCCCAGGTGTGTGTGCATGTGTGAAAATAATCTCAAAGAGAGTGTGTGTAACAGCTACTTTGAACAGGGAGACTGAAAGCACTGATTTCACAGAGAGGGTAGTGAAGGACTTTGCTTGGAAAACCTGGCTAAGGGCTCAGCTCTATAGTGGTCAGCAGGAAGTCTTATTTTGGGCTTGGAGAGGAAGCCCAGCCCCAGGACTGTACTGTGCATTTTTTGAGGGCTCCTAAGGAAAATTGTACTTGGTACAGAGGACTGCATCTGAAAATACTGTTGGTGTTTATTTTTTTCACAGTGTACATTCCACACTGTTGTCAGTGGTGAGGATTGAGGCTCCTTGATCACTGGCCCAGAGGTGGGATGTCACAATCCTAATGTCATATACAGATATAGCAGTGTCCCTCCTAACACCTCCAGCAGATGTTACAGTGTCAGGATGGTGTGGTTAATTATCCTAATAGATTGCTGACATATAATAGTTGTACAAGTGTGTTTGTGTAGAACCATCTATGATCACTCAGAATCACATATGTTATGTCATAGACATGGGATTACTAGTTGTGTTATTCTGATATTGTCCATGATTGTGTCTTCTTCTTTTAATGCTGTCCATGAGCCAGTAAGTCTCTCCCACTTGTTGGAGACTAATGCTGATATTGCACTCATATTCAGGCAAATTAATTTGCACAGCTTCACAATATGCACTCAACCCCAATTGTATATAACATCCCTGATAGATGTCCTCTGCATTATTCATGTTAGGATGCTTATTTCACAAAGACATCTTCTCCATTATTATGTCACCTTGTGTGGCTGTCACATAATATGCATTTTCATTGTGTAGTCTGTACTGCACAAAATTGATATGTGATTAGTGTTCCTGCTACAACTGTCTTAGACCTCCACATAGCCCAACATATGTGGAGGAGCTCACAAAAAATCTACCTAAACACCAGAGACCTCCAAAAGACATACATACTAAACCAACCATAATACCCAGGATACACAATACACATAATGACACAAGTACAAGTGTCTCACCATCAAAGCCCATAATGCAATTCATATCCGCTCCAAACATCTTAGCCATAGGAGACTCTATAGTGAGACACACAGACATCCCCCTAACTAGACTGAACAAGGAGAAAGTCATGGTCAGCTGTTATTCTGGTACCTGGATTCATCAGACAATGCAGGCACTCAAGTCTCTCAATAACAAGTACTATTATGATTCAGTCATAGTACATGTTGATGTGAATAACTTGAGATGTACCACCCTGGACTACATGAAAAAAGACATGATTGATCTTTCTAAACCAATACAACAATGCTCTGAAAAGAAACTTCACTCCGTCAAAAAAAGGAACAGGAACCAATAATCCAAGAATAATATCCAAGCATTTTATTGTCAAAGTCCTAGCGCCTTGGTGTAAAACCACTTTTACAGAATCTAAAAAACATTCACCATCCTTCCTTTAAATACTTTAGTACAAAAAGTGACTTCACATTTTCTCATTAATCAATTAAAATCACTTAAGATATCAATTAATATTTAAAGTAAACATTTCCAACACAATTCATTATTAAGCCCAAAATGGGCTAAAGTATTATATTTTAAAATGTAAATTGTCTCTTTATATTCAAGTTTGTCCTTCAATAATTGTTCATCTTCATGCTTTAAATTTATTTGTTCCAAAACAGTACTGTGAAGTAATGAAAAATCACTATTATGTGCTTTTTTAAAAAGAGCTGAAATAATTTTATCTTCTCTCTGGTTTTTAATGTCTCTTATGTGTTCCATAAATCTAACCCTAAACAATCTTTTGGTCTCCCCAATATAAAAAGGGTTGCAGGGACATTTCAGGGCATAAATCACTGCCTTACTTGTGCATGAAAATTTAAGCTTTGGTGTATATTTTATACCATTCATATAATCAAAATAAGCTACTACCTGTTTGCAAACTAAGCACTTTCCACAAGAACTGGTACCAACTAAACTAAATGAGTTCTGTATACTCATTTCTGGAAATACAAACTTTCCATGGACCAGTCTATCTTGCAAACTTCTACCTTTCCTAAAAGATATAGAAAGCTTGCCAGGTAGCATTGCCTGTAAAATTTTATCCTTTTTCAAAAACTCCCAGTAATACTTGATCATACTATTTATTTCATTACTGGCAATGTTATATAAAGATACAAAATACAATTTATTTTGTTGCAACAAACTTCACCCTGATCTAATAATTTACTTTTGTATTTATACTACTTTCACTTCTCCTTTTATTATCTTTATATATCACCCTTCTCTGAGCTTCTTTTACAGCTTCAGGATCATAACCTCTCCTCTAAAACATCTCGGCTGTTTTTTTTTTTTAATTTCTTCACTCAAAATTTGATCATTATTAGAGTCTAGATAGATGTAAACATATGGTAAAGAGGAAATTAAATGTAAAGGATGGCAGCTTGAGGCAAGTAAAATTTGGCTGCCATCTTCAAACTTCCTATGCACTCTAGTGAGTACAGATCCAGCTTTTCTACCTTCTAATATCAAGTCTAAAAAAGTTACCCTTTCACCCTCCTGTAAACCATCAATGAGAGACCAAACGAGTTTTCTTCCAAGAGAGAAATAAATTGTAGAACTTGTATTCTCCCCCATCACATAAAAAAATCAGATCATCTATGTATCTATAATACAACTTGACATATTTGTTCATAAAATCCTGTATATAAAGAAAACTGTCCTCAAACATTGCCATAAACAAATTGGCATACATGGGGGCAAAAGGTGTCCCCATTGCAGTTCCTTGTTTCTGTCTATAAGTCTGATTGTTATAAAAAAAAAGTTATTTTTCAGGCAGAATTCTACTAATGCCATAATAAAATTAGTTAGAGGACTGCCCCCCAACTTAAATAATATAGCGCTCATACCATCATCATGTCTTATAGATGTATATAGACTCTTGATGTCTAAAACCAACCAATACATTTCATCATTCCATCTTATCAAAGACATTTTGTCTAAAAAATCAAAAGTATCTTTTATATAAGATGGTATTTTTTGAACAAAGGGTAGTAATATTTCATATAATAAAATGCCTATATTATGTAGAAAATATTTACAGGCCGAGACAATCGGCCTGCCCGGAGGATCAAACATCTTTTTATGAATTTTGGGCAGCTAAAAAAAAAACAGCTAATTCGCTGCCTCTAGTAACAAACTTCTTTTCTACATCTTTTCTGGTCAAATATCCCAGGCATATACTCTTTTCCATCGACCCTTCGAATTTCATCTTCGCCTTATCAAAAACTTCTTTCTTACTTATTTTATAAATGTCATGAACATTTAAATGGTCCATACACATTTTGTGGTATTGTAGCACATTCATTACTATAATTTTATTACCTTTGTCCACTGGTTTTATTATTATTTCCTTTCTATTGCTTAGGTCTTGTAAAGCTTGCCAGTCTCTATATGTCAAGTTATATTCAATACTTTTCCTAGCATTACTAATTTTGTTACAGATATTTTCCCCTTCAAAAGATATAATTGAACTAAAATGTGCAATAGTTTCATTATGGAAAGGGGTATCAATTTACTAACAATAGGAATATTGACTGATTTCAATCTACAATACGCATTTGCTTCACATATATTGCTTTTTCTTCATTTTCATTTTCAAAACATGAGAAAAAACTATCATCCGTTGAACAACTTAAACAGTCTAAACTTTCATTTGAATCATCATTGAAGAACACTTTTAAATGCAATTTACAAACTAACTTAAAAATCTCTTGTTTCAATATATAAAATCTGGGGATCACTGTAGGAATAAATTTTAATTTTAAGTTTAACACAGCCATTTGTTCCACAGATAAAATACAGTTTGACAAATTAACAACTAAGTTAATGTCTTCACACAATAAAACATCAATGCCATTTGGTTTGCTTACTATTAAACTGTCCAACGTTTTTCTTGTTTTGTCCCTTCAAGTTATTCCTCTCTCATTTCTGTCCCTGTATACCTGCGCCATTGGTACGAAAATGCCGTTGATGGTCTTCGGCTTGCTATGGGATAGGCAATGACAAAAACTCCTCTTCATAACTTCCGTTCGATTCACTTTGGCCTATGCCCTCTGAAAAAGCGAATGAAACAGAGTGAGGTCTATTAAAACCTCCACTGTGACAACCTCCATTCCTTCACTTTTGATTTGTTGATTTAACAAAAGCCCTCCCACTCTCATAGTCACCAATGTCCCGCAATAATTTAGTTTTTTTATCCTCTGTTAGTTCCTCTTCTAAAGCTTTTAACTTTGTGCTAATGTTTTCCATCAAATTCTTAACATTAGCACCCCAAAGAGAGACTGATTGAGCTTTCTGACTATGTGTCACAGTCAAGTCTGTCCCAAACCTTAAACACCATATTACCCTCACCTAGTATGATACCACAATATAAACAGAAAATCATTGACTTTAACTATTGGCTGAGCTACTGGTGTCATTCTAAGAGGATCCAGTTTCTGTCAGCCTGGGATGACATGATCAATAGACATCGCTGCTTTGCCAGAGATGGTCTTCATCTGTCATCCCTGGGATTTCTGCTATTGGCAAAGGCTCAAGGACAAAACTCTCAATATAAAAATTTCATTAAAAAACAATCTCAAGGTTATGCTGCTAAATGCTAGGAGTCTTAGCATGAAACTGCACTCACTGGAAGCAGCCATCATCTTGGAATATGCAGACATTTGTACAGTCATGGAGACCTGGTTCAAAGCTGTTTAAAGCACCCCAGCCACACTGGGTTACACCTCCTTCCACACGTTCAAACCACAAACTATAAGCATAAAAACTAAAGGAGGCAGTGTCTCAACATTCATTAAAGATAAATACACCTGTAAATTGGTTAAACAATAGGGTTCCCTGGGGATACTTCAAGTGCAATTAACTGTTGGTAGAATACCTATTCAAGTCTTTGTCAGCTACAGGAACCCCTCCATAAATCAGGACAGCCACTGTACCTATTTGGATCAACTTGAGTCTATGAAGATACATCTGAGCACCATGGTTTTGCATGACCTCAGCTACCCATCCATTGACTAGGTAAATTACTCCTGCTCCAACTCATTTGACCAAAGGTTACTCAACTTAGTTAACTCCAATGCCCTGAACCAGCTGGCTGACATCCCCACAAGGGGCACCAGCATCCTGGATCTAGTGCTTGCCAATATGGGGGACTGCTGCAGCACCCCCACTGTGAGGTCTTCCCTGATGAGATCTGACCACATATCAGTCTCATTTGAAGTAACTATCCCACCTGACCCCCCCCCCCCCCAGCAGCAATCAATATCTCCAGAGCAGATTATAACCTCTTATGGGCTAGTATAAATAGCTTCACTGCACCTTCCTGCTCAAATGGAACTCACAACTATGCTGAGTTCTACACCAATGCTTTATACAAATACCTGTATAACTGCATTGACTCAGCCATACTGGATAGAACCAAAACAAGGCATTCTTTAGTTACATCCATAACCTAAAAGGAAAGGCCCAGATTTCTGTTGAACTGGTAGTTAATGATACCACATACACTGAGCCTGTGGACATATCTAACCTGTTAGCTGACAGGTTCTGTGAAAACTTCACTCCCCTGTCCCTGCCAAATGTATCCCATGACATCCCTACCACATGTCCCCTACCTTGTATTGCTAAACAGCAGGTCATAAATGCCCTCCTCCAAGGCCAAAAACACAGCATCTATAGGACCTGATAACATTCCTGGCTGTGACCTACATGGGCTCCAACAAGAATTAGCAGCACCATTGGGTACTTTTTTCAATCATAGTCTAAGGACTGGCTTTGTCCTAGCTTAATGGAAAATGGCCACCATTATCTCCTTGTACAAAGATGGTGCTTCCACTGACTCCAGGAACTGTAGACCTAGTAGCCTGACTAGCCTTATCTGCAAGTCCATGGAAAGAATCATCATGGTCCTTATCAGAAAAGATATAGACAATTTCCAAACATTTGACCATACTCAGTTTGGATTTGTCAAAGATCATGCCTGTTAAACTATTGGACTTCTTCAAGACAGCCACCAAGGCCATGGACAAGGGGAAATATGTGCATACAGCCTACCTAGACTTAGCCAAGGCATTTGACACTATACCCCACTCAGGCATCATTGACAAACTCACCCAGCTAGGTATCAACCCTTATATCATTAGGTGGGTCACCAACTGGCTCACTGATAGAACCCATACAGTCAAAATAGGGGAACCCACCTCCAACAGCAGACTCAAAACCAGTGGTGTTCCATGGGTATCTATCCTGGGACCTCTACTGAACAGAATCTATTTCTCCGAAGTGCAAGCTAAAACTAAAGATCTGTGGCTGATAAAGTTTGCTGATGACTGCAAACTGGGAGCAGTCATAGAATTTCCAAATTATGTCAACATCCTATAAGAGGTTGTTATGGAAACAAATGATTGGTTCCAAAGTCACAGTCTTAAACTTAATGCAAAAAAATGTATTATCATCCCTTTCAGCAAGGGTGATGTTTCTGCTAACTACCACATCAATAGCAACATCCTAAGTATGCACTCAGTGGTGACAGACCTAGGCACACAGGTTGACAGCAACATTACCTTTGATCACCATGTCTCCACAGTGGTAAGAAGGGCATTCTGTATTGCTCATGTCATAATTAAGGGCATTGCCTCCAGGAAAAAAAGAAGTTATAACCTCCCTGTACTCTTCTGTCATCAGGGCAATAGTTGAGTACAATGCCCCTTTTGGTATGTACTTTTTCAAGAACCTGCAACCATTGGAGAGACCAGAAAGGTTCCTCAGAAAATTCAACGTCTTCAGCATTTTTCTTATGTGGATCAGCTGAAATCACTGTTAACTTTATTCTGTTTCATACAGACTACTCAGAGGCAATCTCTGCCTTGCGTACAGAGTAATCTCTGACTCTGCTTTACTAGAAGTGCTGCATATCCACAAGTCAAGTGGCACATGAGTTACTCACTCTAAAGACCTTAACCTGGTATATGACATTAACAGAACCTGCTGGAGGGACAGATTTGTCTCCTAGAAATTACCACACCTTTGGAACAGACTCCCACTTCATGTCAAACAGAGAACCTCACTGGTCCTCTTTAAATGCAAACTGGATGATTGGATGGGTAACTGTAAATTTACCCAGGGGGTTCCACCTGTGTTCTCTTGGACAAGGGCAATAGGTGCTGATCATGGAATCAGGGATAACTTGGCTAGGCTTGTAAAGGCCATAGGGCCATTAGCCTAGTAACTTCCTATGATTTTATAATCCTATGCCCTCATCTGCTGTACATTATGATGTTTCACCTGTCCCATTTCCCTGAGTTCATTCTTGCAATTCATCTGTGTGTCCCTATTCATTACACATACTTCCCCTAACTGTTTATTTTAAATGGCAGTCCATCTACCCTTACAGATCATTTACACATATTTTGTACAGAATGCCTGGAATGGGACTTCACAATACTCTGCACTGTATACACTAAACCTCATTGTGTTTGGACCATATACATTACTATATGTTAAACCCTAGTAATCATTGTGGCATTCTGCACAATCACACTAACCTAGTTTGCTTTGTAATAAACAATATTGTTATCTGTGTTGCTTTACATGATTTCCTGGCTGGCAGCACCATTGCCAGCCATGAAACTGTACTTGTTATGTTTAAATGTGGTGCATGGCATGAATATGTAATCACCACCGCTGCTCACCAGGCAAATTTGTAAACTCTATGTAGGTTTCATGCAAAGCCTACATGGAGTTTATTGAATCCCAAAGTTAGTGTACAACTAAAATATAAGCACTGGTAAATGTTTCTTTCTGTTAATTTACTTTTAGGATATGTGTCAAAGGAAATAGATATTATAAATGCTTATAGATATATTTATGAACTTACAACATGTGGTCCTTCACTGTAACAGTAGAAGGTATGGAGAAGGTAGCACACTTACCTTTGGTGCTGGAAGACAAGACAGCTGTGGGTTCTATTCCCACTCCAGCTGATTGGATTACTGGAAGTGCAGCATTAGCGGGTGGCTCACATTTGAGTGTATCATCCTTTGGATGCGATGTTAAACCAAGGCCCCATCTGCTTGGGTTTGTAGTAGATCAGGTGGATATTAAAGACTTTATGGCACCTATTGAAAAGAGTATTTTTTTTTATTTGTATTCATATATACAATTCATATTTTACCTATTTATATAGCCACGGTGGTACAGAAGTAGCATCGTTGCCTCACAGCAAGAGGTTCTCCTGTTCAATTCACAGCTGGAGTGCCTTCTGTGTGGAGTCTGCCTGTCCTCCCCGCGGTCGAGTGGCCTCTGAAAGACATGCATGAATGGGCGTGCCTTCGCTGAAGGTTGGGCGTTGGGCTGGCAACTAAGCACCATAAAAAATCTACTGCCATTCAGTAGCAGACCGGAGTTCCGCTATGGTGACCCCTATCCAGGAAAAGCCAAAAAGACAAACAACAATTTTATCTATTTATATATTTACAATATTTACATATTTTAACATCATTCAAAACCTCGATATTTCCATTTTATGTATTCCCCCTCCATTCTTTTACCAACTACCAACTACCAAAACCATATTTTTTCCATTATTGTTGTCAATGTCCATTTTCCATTGTATTTGATTTCATTAAGTCTTTCATTCCATATAGTACATGTTACATAGAATATGATTCTGTCCATTTTCTTAGCTTTATACTGAGATTTTGTCCCATAAAACCCATACTCTATCATATCCGTGTTTAACATTTCAGAATTTAAATAACATATACAGTAATCAAATCATGTTTACATACTTCTTTCGACAGTTTTGAATTCTGTCAGATTTTAAAAAGCGTGTTCTGTAGTTTCCAATTCTTTACATTTATTAAATATTCTATCCTGTCTACTTTTCTATGGCATATTTGCCCCCACTGGTAATTTTCCTGTGGACAACCTCCACAAAAAATTATTGCATTTTTTAACTCTTATAATTTATGTATCTCATTATTGCTTTATTCTTATCTAGCTCTAACCCCTTCCATGGATCCACCAAATAAAAGGATATCATAATGTTAACATATAATTTTTCTGTACTTTTCTATAACATTCTTTTTTTTAATTTCCACAATGCAATTTTACTGTGATTCTTCATTAATAACACTTTTACTTCTTTTTTCATTTCCATTGTTCCACAAATGTCTCTATATTTACAATACATTATTGTTTCTGTCAAATCTTTATTATTTTCATTATTTCTTTTAGTAGTTTTACATACTTAAAGAAGCTTTATCAACCTCAATCCCCTTATTCATCTTTCAAATACAAAATTATCCTCTTAATTGGGTTCAGTCTTGACCCCCAAATAAAGGAAAAAAATGTTTGCATAATTTCTTTTTCATATTTCATTGGCATCATATAAATGTTTGCAATATAAGCTATTTTACCTATTATTCTGGTGTTTATTAAATGTGCTTTCTTTTTGCATGAAAATCTATATGTCTTCCAGAATGTAATAATATCTTTGATTCCTTTAATAACTTTGTCCCATTGTTCATGTCTGTTTTCTGTCCTTCCAAATACCATTCCTAAAATATCTACACTCTTTTCATTATATTCCACAACTCCTATAATACCTCCACACCCCAGTCCTTTGCTTTTTCTCTTTATTTATGCTTAAACCAATTTTTTTCAGCGTACTCAATTTTTCATTATTATTTCTATCCAGACTTTTTGTTTTTGCTATTACTAGAATATCATCAGTTTAAGTATATATTATTGGTAACCGTATCTCCTCCATCATTCTTTATCCTCCCTTACTTGACATTTTTAATAATGTCCATTACTACTACTGTGTTAAAGGTTATAGCAAAGATCATACTGCTTGCAGGACATCCTTGTTTTATACATCACTCTAGTTTCAAATTTTCCCCAGTCAAACTGTTTATGTTCAATTTCACTTAATTCTTGCCATATATATATATAGATTTAATTACTTATAATATTTTTCACTTATGTTATATTCTTGTAAAATTCCTATATGTCTTACTGACATCCCCTATCATGATTTGTGTTTCCAATATTTTATTAATAACATCATCAGTTACTGCCCTGATTGTCCACAATAGGTCTTGACTCCCCCTTTCGTTTTCTCCCAAACAAATTCTGATCATGTAATCTTTCTATTTCACATTGTAGTCTTTTAGTACTATTCTCATGAAAATTTTATAGTCTGTGTTATTCAGTGAAATTGGTGTCCAGTTTCTTTTCTTATTTCATCTTTATCTCCTTTCTTTAATATACATTTTATTATACCTGTACACATTTATTTATATCTAATTCCTCTTTCAAGCCACCCATTCATTACCTGTATAAACATTTTTGCCAGTCATACATTTCTTTATACATGCTATATTCAGTTTTATCCAAACCTGTAGCTGAATTAACATTAATATCTTTCAAGATCTCATTCAACTCATGTATGTTTATTTCTGTCTCTAAATATTCATTATTTTCTTTATTTAATTTTTCACCATTATGAATTTGTTCTATGTTAACTTCTTTTTATTATGTAAATCTAATACATATTCTTTAAGTATTTCATATATTTCTTCTTGTTTTTAACTTGTTTCTTTTCTTTATTTTTAATGCCCTTATTAGCTTTCCTTATTTTACTATCTTGCATAAGTATGTTGCTACTTCTTTTTTTTCTTTGTAAGCTATATTTTTGCTTATATAACAATTTATTAACCTTATCCTGATTTCTTCTATATAATTATTTTCTTTTTCATAAAATTATTATTTCTTCTCTATCAAGTCTTTAAATATTTCTTGACTTAATATTTTGTATTCATTTTTTTTCCCTTTTTTTCTATGCATTCTAAAAATACTTTTTTATATTTCTTTTTGAACTGAATCCATCATATTGTCCATTTTTTATAAAAATCTGTCATACCAATATGTTGTTTTCATAATTCTATAATTTTTTTTTGTCCTGAATCTAACTCTTTTTCATTTACTCTTTTTATGTATTTTCTTATTTTAATATAGTCCTTGTTTTCATGAAATCTTATTCAAATCGCCACATGATCAGAGAACTCATTATATTTAATTCCTTTTTGTTTAATTTTTAGGCCTTCTTATATCAAAAAATAAACAGTCTCTATAAGTCCAGTGTGTATTTTCACACATTTTTAATTTTCCACTTTTCATAATCTCAGTAACCATTTTAACATAGAACCAAGTAAAACAGAAGAATGTCCAGTAAAAAACAACAAAGAACCACAAAAAAACTGGATGAAAAAAAGGGCAACAATGAAGCTAAAAAAGAAGTCTGACCTTATTACAGACAAAAATGCAATTGTTTGTCCGAAAAGCATTAATATTTTGAGTAGAATAAAGCAGCAGTTTTATCTTCATTGTTGCCCTTCTTTTCATCCATTTTTTGTGGTTCCTTCACCATTTTAAAATCACAACTATTCATTTAATTTCTCAAATTACAATTAAAGTTACCTGTCATTACTAAATCCATGTTAACTCATTTACAACAATGCAGCTCAGGAAGTTTGCATAGTAACTTCAAATGGGCATGGCCTAAGTCTTTTGATAGAATCAAATTACGGGGTCTATATCACTTCAGCAAAACGGCAGAAGTTCGGACACCTTATGTTCGAACTTCTAACCTTGAAGTGCAAAACCATCAAAGGCTTAGAACAGCGAATTTTTTTCCTAGGGAAAAGAAATCTCTGTTCCAAGAAAACACACACTCAAAACACAAGCACACCAAAATAAATAATCCACACATATACACTTCACAAAACCCTGCTTCTAACCCTACACTAAATCGTGCATACACTACTATCTATCCACTTACTTTAACCCAAACCCTAACCCTAAGGTCTGTAACTATCGCACACTCACCTTACCCGCTTCCTAACCCTAAGGTCCATAACTATCGCACACTCACCTTACACGATCCCTAACCCTAAGGTCTGTAACTATTGCACACTCACCTTAACCCGATCGATAACCTTCGCACCACAGTGGAGGGAATAGTGAAGCCGCAGAAACAGCCCACTGAATTCTTTCCCTGGGAAAGAATTCGGTGTTCCGCGGCTTCACGATAATCAGTTTTCGAACTTCACAGTTCAAACATATGGTGTTTGAACTGCTGAAGGTTCGACGAACTGATAGGAACCCAAATTACGTCCTCATATTTTAAACAAATGTTCATATCTGTGGAACTATAGGGATTATGAAAGAAGTATAAACGGCAAACTCTTTGGTACAAACCATTTTTATAGTGGTAGTATTGTTTATATTCTAGGTCTTAAAACAAATGTTATAAATCACAATAAACACAGTAACTATTACATTTGTTATATTTTGTAAACAACTTAAAATATCTCAGCAACCACTCAAGTTACACACATACTGTCAGCAGCATTTTATTCATGGAACTGAGAGCTTTCATATGAGTCTAAGTAGTTCTGTCTGTGTTACTTGATTTTTGAGATATTTAGAAAAATGTGAAAACTATATCTATATAAATTAATATCACAAAACCACCAGTTAATATCTATTTACATGCACTAGAAAGCTATCAAATATTAATGCAGTTGGGTTTGCTATTGTGTAAGCTTCACAATGAAATATTTTAAAACTTTGTACATAGCATGGTTTTGGAATTATTGATGCAAATATGAACAAGCAGTATTTCCCACCTGGAGGTTTCAGTAGGAGTTAACCTCAAATGCACCTGGAGACATCACTCGGATGTAATGAGATAACACAGACATAATTAGGTATACCTTTAAACATTATTTTTCTTTCTTTCTTGTCACATATGCATATAAAGCTATTAGCCTATATACATATTTTTCCATCATATATCCACTACTGTTATTCAGCCCAGTTCTACTATTGTAATATCTAATATTCTTATATTGTCTTGGCATAGTATACATATGCCTGAACATGTGTTTGCCTATATTTCAAGTAACAGTGCCATTTGAAAGTTTTTCTGTTTGCACCCTTTCTTCTTCTGTTACTATTCTAATATCTTCTAACATAGTTACTTGAGCATCTGCTGAAGCACACCATTGGAAAATACTAAGAGGGGAATTTAATAAAGCCTGTACAGTCTTATTTACCAGGTAGGCATCGTGTCACGCTGCTTTCATGAAAGTAAGCAGATTTGTGATTCAGTAAACTGAGCTGGGTGGCGCAGATGTACCTGCCAACACATAACTGTCGATGGCATGCAAATCACCTCATAAACAGGTGTATTTCATGCAAATGAGGGAGGGAGAGCAATCCAGCAAGCAGATAGGCAGCCCTGAAGACCCGTGTCAGTATCTGTAGTGTATACAGAAAAATTCAGTGTACAGGATGGTATACAGAGAACAGGGACTGTAAAAACATATGTAGATGGACAGAAATGGCATAGCACACACAGATATGAGCATAAATATCCACTGTGTGTCCAAATTCATATGAGAAATAATTTAAAATAATTTTACTTTTTTAATGATCTGGGTCTGTTTGAGTGCCACATTGCAGTGCACAAACATACTTTTATGAAAAAAAAAGAGTGGAAAAAGCAAATGTATTAGTATGTGACAATAATGTATTATAGGACCCTGCATGGAGTATCTAAAATGGTTGAATGGTGCTGTTGCTAATGAGGCAGGGCCTGGAACGATGTAGTTTCCAGGTTGTGTGCAAGGATCCCTATGAAAATGAGGTGGGGTTACTGAATAGCACAAATGGGTATTTGTGTCTGCAGATCCCATCCACGTAGGCACAGAACCATGTTGGTGTCCAGAGAAGAGGTAGCTGACATCAAGGGTGTGTGTGTGTGTTTGTGTGTGTGTGTGTGTGTGTGTGTGTGTGTGTGTGTGTGTGTGTGTGTGTGTGTGTGTGTGTGTGTGTGTGTGTGTGTGTGTGTGTGTGTGTGTCTGAGGACTTGTAAGCTAATTTTAACTCAGCAGTGCTTGTTTGCCCAGCGAGGTGCTGTGCTGAGCAGGGGGGGGGGGTGTACAGTTTTTGCTAAGCTTTGTTTACCTTTGGGGAGTGTGTTTCCATGTATTTACAGATGTTTGTCTGGCACACTGCCATGCTGAGCATGACCTTTCATGGGCGTGTGTGCTACTACTGCCAAGCATTGTTTACCTTCACAGCACATGTTTGCACAGCACACTACAGTGCTGAGCGAGGAAGGCAGTCAGATAAATTGGCTGAGAAAGCCAATGATATATTAATTACTGATGACCCCTGTTTCACTTAAACAAGGACCATTAACAGTCCTTAATAATGTACTTGGCTAGTGGAATGCATCATAAGTACCAGTCACACAGGCTGCACCTATAACAGAGCACTATAAAGGTTCCATACATCCTACAATGTGATTTCACCCCCATACTTTACACCAGTATAGTACAGACTTGGGATTTTTAACTGAAGGAATGCTAGGGGCTGCTGCAGGTCTGCTACATCTGTATGTGCTAGATGTTGAAGGCAATGCTGCTGCTGCTGACAATAGGCCTAGACTGAGAAGGAGAAGAGTGTTCAGACCCGGATAGCCTTCCAGGAGCTACATGAGCTGGACATTGTACAGGGTGGACAGGGACATACTACAAGAACTCACTGAGCTCTGCACCCTCAGCTCAGATCCAGAGCCAACAGATGGGAACCAATCCCAGTGGAACCAAGGTATGTGCAGCTCTTAGGGTAATAGCTACAGGTACTTTCCAAAGACAAACTGTGGACGTGATGGGGGTCTTGCAGGCATCAGCATCCAGGGTAATCCACCAGTTCCTAGATGCCATGCTATCACAAGCCAGTGAACACATTTATTTTCCCTTCACCCCTGAGGTGAGGACTAGCAATATGCAACACTTCTACTGTGTAGCATATTACCCTGAGGTACTGGGTGCCATAGATTGCACTCATGTACACATCAATGTACCACCCAGTGAGAGAGGTAGAATCTATGTCTACTGCAAGGGGTATCACTCCATCAAGTGACAGGTCGTGTGCAATACCTAGGGCATTATCATGAATGCATGCACTGGCAGCCCTGACAGTTATCATCACTCCCATATCTGACACGCATCACAGCTGTACCAGATGTTTGCTGGTGGGACACTCATCATGTCCATTTATTGGGGGATGCTGGCTAAACACTGGAACTATGGATGATGACACCCATCAGAAATGCACACACACCCACGGAAGAATGCCATAATGAGGCACATGCACAAACTAAGAACATCATAGAGCATGTGTTTGGGCTGCTGAAGTCACTGTTCTGGTGCCTTGATATATCTGGTGGAGCCCTGCAGTACTTTCCAGCCACATGTGCACAGAGGTTCACAGTATGTGCTATGCTACATGATAGGATCCTATGGAAACAACTGCAGCAGGATCAGAAAAGGGAAGTAATACACAGCCCTCCACCAGTGCCTAGGTCCCCACAACTACACCCACAGGAAGACTCAGAGGAGAAACCCCTGAAAATTACCCTGTAGGCAGATGTAGGCATGCCCAGTATTCCCTGGCCTTGGCCAATAAACAATGCATAGCACATCCACTGACATCCTAGGGCCCTAGGCACTGACACCTTACCCTGACTTGAATACATATAGTAAGAATGATGCCAGCCAGCCCACACAACCTGTACCTAGCCATGTATTGGCTGTGGACTGCATGCATCAGAGTCAACCCCAGACTGCAGGTCTGTCAACCACTGCATTTGCAAGGTAAGTCACTTACCTATACACTACTTGTAAGGGGTACTAGAATATGGTAGCATATGTATGGACCTGACGCATGTATGCAAGGGAATATAGTGGGGTACTGGGCTATTTGGAAAAATCTAACAGCCACTTGGGACCTGGGACAACAGGTACTCTGTTCAATGGTATGTGCTCCATAATATTCACTAGGCCACATGGCTGGAAAATCCACTCCATTTTTCAAGGGAGATGGCAAACAAAGAGGTGACAGGAAAGTCGCACAACTGTCTATGCCAGCAGAGCATGGGCTGGTCATACCCCACCCCCAACACATCAGTGTTCCCATTCAACTGCTGTAACAGTAAGCCAGCAATGATATATCAGCAGACCAGCCAATTCCAGGGTTGTGACATAGAACCTGGCCACACGTTGTATGTCTCATGTAATGCAGGGAGGACAATTTATGTCTATATGATTTTGATTGTGTGAGGAATGTCTGGCGGCTGGTGTGGCTCACTGGGCTAGGGATGTTTGCATGGGCAATGGTGCTGATAGTTTTAATCTGGCAGCATCCATATATTTTGCATATGAGGTACTTGTATGGTGGTATTCCCACAGACTGTCATACCTCTCAATCTATTACTGCAAGAAAGCTGGACAAAGTCAGGGAACATGAGAGGACAAGAGGCCAAAACTACAGACACATTATAAACTACAGAAAATTACACATGCTCTGATTAACCTAGAAGTTGATTAGTATAACAGCAGGTTGCAACAGAACAGAATAGTTGCAGGATGTAAAAGCCATCACTTAAATGTGTCAGTAGTTAGTACAATTCAGTGACTGCATTATATATTTTCCTGGAACACCACAAATGTATGAGGAACAGACCAGACATATGGGACAAAATGCTGGAGATTCTGCAAAAACATGTACATTGAGAAGTATGCAGAATGTCACCCTATGTGTGGTGTTACATTATGTACCCCTGTCACATATTAAGTACAGCACACAGCTGGGGAATGCCATGGACAATTTCAAGGAAGTGTTGTACTGCAGAAACAGGTGCAGCAGCCAATGTCTGCAGCACAGAAAATCCCGGACTGGAGTCAGATAGCTCTGGCCTGGAGTCACCTTGTAAGTACTGACAGTCCCACCTGGCATGCTCCTACACTTAGCTAACTTGAGGACAACTATGTTGCCCCTTCATCAGAAAGACCTGCTATGTGGAAATACATCTGTGCATACAGACAGCTACATATACATATCTGTCTGCCCTTATCCCCCTCACACATGATTAGTGTATCTATGAGTATATACCACATATACATATGGTACCGATTTATATACACCTATAAAAATGACAATGATACATAGACTCCACATATATCTACATAATACATATACATAAGGTACACACACAACAACATTTAAAGAGATATTCCTGTTATGTATATATATATATATATATATATATATATATATATAGAGAGAGAGAGAGAGAGAGATACCCTCAGAATGCTGAAGTAATCTGCATTCACACATCACAATAGTTGTCCAAAGGAACCAGACCAAGGCCACAACAGTACATAATCCACTCCCCCACAGATCCCTGTGCCTGCGGAATGTCACCTTGTAGACAGACACAGGTGAACAGCTGGTGTAATGTACAATGGTTTCAACGCATGCCTTGGACAGGCCATATTGTCCCTGGCCACTTGTTTGCCTATCTAACTGTAGCAGCCACATATGGCCATACTGATAACTGTACACACATAGCAGGGATATTAACCGGTATCCCACTCCTAGAACACTAGATAACAATAACAGGACCAAGCAATATCATTCTGCAGGCCACACATGCTGTCTAACACAAGTCTACTTTGTGTACTTCACAAGTACTGTGCCTGCAATCAAATATGCAACTGATGTGACCTGTGGCACGTGCAATAAGTACTGTGAGCTATAGTGTGTAATAGTAGATAAGTAGGGGTTCTAATCTCACTGCAGCCAACTGTGTGTGTGTGTGTGTGTGTGTGTGTGTGTGTGTGTGTGTGAGTGTATGTGGTGTGTGCTAGGTTATGCATTTTATGGCTCTATTACTAGCTGCTGCCCTCTAAATTGCCTTCCTCTATATGCTCTGCTGATGTCATCCACCCTAAGAGCACTGGCAGAGAGTCTAATATTAGATAAACTCTATGGCGCATGTGATAAGTACTGCAAACTATAGAGTGTAATAGTAGATAGGTATGGGCTCTAATCTCATAGCAGCCAACTCTGTGTGCATGTGTAAATATATTCCCTTGCAGCACTACAGACATGCACCCATATGAGCTTGCTCTGTGCAATGGTTATTTATTTATGACCCTGTAACTAGCTGCTGGCCCTAAATTTCCCACTTCTGCATAATCATAGCTGATGTCCACCACCTGTCTGACCCAGACACAGTATATTTGTAGATGTGTCAACTCCATCAGCACACCTTCTAGATTTGTAAGTTTAGAAAACCTAGGTGACAAATATAAAGGGTAGCAGACTTTATCACAAAGTATGAATACATGATTATGCTGACTGCCCCCATTGTCCCTGATAGACTGTTCTACACGTATGGACCTAGGGAGCCATGCAGGCATACTACTGTACCTTGCTGGCATCATATGTCTGCTGTGCTGCTGTATTGCAGCCATGCATCTATAGTTTATCCCCTCAGACTCCTGGAACAGAAACATACACATGTCCATGACACATGTCTTTCTGTAACATTACCGTCAGTACAACATCATGCAACATAAGATATACAAAGTTTGATGTGTAGTCATGACACATGCCAGCATACAGTACCTGTTGTGGCCCACAACAAGTGGCATGGCAAAACAATACTGCACTACACAAGTACATGTCAAGTAATATAGTCACCCTGTGCATCAGACACATAGTTGCATTTCCCTGCATCCATGGCATGGATGTGGCACAGGTATCATCACAGGCACAAGGTGTGGTGTGGGGGTGCTGGAGGACTAGACTGTGCCACACAGTTGAAAGCATGTGTGTGAGTCAGGAAGGGGTGCAGGTTAGATGGGCCATGGAGAGGTGCCATGTGTATCTGTTGGTGACCTGCATGTGACAGTGGTGTTTAAGTGTGTGCATATACACAGTAAAGTTGAGTGCACACCCTACACATGTGTATGTTGGACAGCTGTGGATGGTACATAGAGTGAACACTTCACTGTCTTTGGCCACAAAAATGGGAACTGGTTCTATCAGGAATAGCACTGGCACCACCATGCCCAAGGTCGATGCGGTGCTAATACCTGATGGTGGTTGTTGTCTGCTGGGGCTGTGTCCCCCAAAGGACTGCCCAGGACCATGTGCCCATAGCCTGCCATGTCATGGTGTGGACAGCACACTCCCCTCTCTAGCGCTGGAGGTACTGCCACAATGGAAGCATGACTGTGCATGGCTACATGGACTCTAAACAGATGGTGTTGCTGACCTACACCCACATGTCTGATGCCGTACTCCAACCAGATGTTCCAGCGCAGACAATGTGTGGTCCAAGACTGACACTGTCTCAGCCTACTGTCTGTCCACTGCATCAGTGAACCAATCCAGGGTGTCCCCAATGCAGTGGAGGCAGTCACAGATGTCAGACTGTGCAGCATCTATAACCCTAAGCATTCATCTGGTGTTGCATTTAGAATATGCCTGTGCCTCCAGGACAGCCCAAAACATGTGCTGACCCATGATGTGACACCTGCAACAAGTGTTGGATGGACAGCAGTCTTCCTATGAGCACCCCTGTCAATCCGCCTATGTGGGACCTCGCAAGGTCTTTGGGTATGGCCAGTGTCTACATTCATTGATGCCAAAGTTACCACACTGTCCTGTTCAATGTCACCACCCTCTGACTGTCCAATATCTGTGGCATCTGGGGACTGGGTATGTCTAGACATACTGATTGTGTGCAGTGACAATCAGGGCAGAAAAGGGATGTCAACCTCTGGGACAGATTCAGCCCCAGACAACCCCACCTGTGCCTCACTATGGCCACCATCATCATCAGAGTCCAATGAGACACACTGACATCAGTTTGTAAGTGGGAAATACTCCAACCCCCTCTGTTCACCTGGGAGAAGCAAGACAAAAGCAGTGCATTACTGCCAAAAATAGAGAACCAGTGACAACTGCTGAAAACCGATTTATTGTAGAGCAAAACAAAGGAACTCAAGTACTACAATAAATCGGTTTTCAGCAGTTGTCACTGGTTCGCTTTTTTTTTGGTTTTACTGGTGCTGGAATTTAAGCAGTACATTACTATTTACACTATTCATAGGTTCATAGGTTGATACTAGGCTATCTGCCCTAGGGCATTTATAAGCCTAGCCAGAGTGTGTTTGGCTTTCGCTACTCTATTAAATGAGTTTACTGTGCCCTTTTAAGGTTAGTTTACTGTGCCTCTATCTAGTAGTGGCACAGAAGTGATCCCCGGGGTATTATGTATGGTAATCCACACAGACTCATACAGATGAGGATCCACAACTGCATTACCAGTCCTACATCTCCTCATCTCCACTGCCATATACAACAGACAACCTCACACCAGCATACACAGACAAGTCAAGTCCTTTATAACATGCACTTCAGCTGCATCCAGTTAAAGTTGCCAGTACAATACACCTGTAAGGTATGCAGTATGACACTATACATGATAGAACTACACATAAAACCCAGTACACCTATCGTGAGAATGATATGCCAGTACTAGTGTCACTGCCTCAGGTATGTACTATCTCCCTCTTGTGTTTAAAAAGGCATTTTGGAGTAATTGCCTCATGTATACCAGGCTGTGTAGTCACTCATAACTATAAGTGTAAAGTGTTGATGGTCATTCAAATACACACCTGTGATTACCCAGTCTATGACCTGTAATTAACTGTTCCAGAATGGAACATACAAATATTCTACTCTAGCTAAACACAACATTTGTACATAGGGCAATATGGCAGCTGTTAACATTCATAGGGTATATATGATCCATAAAAAACAGTATCACACTTACCAGGTACAGGAACATGGACTCGGGCCACACCTGACAGACCTATGAAAAGTTGAGGGAAAGGTATTGTCAGCACCACCAAATGTTGCAGCACTACAAGGTAATATGTGTGTATATATATATATATATATATATATATATATATATATATATATATATATATATATATATATATATATATATATTCATGTACAGTAGCTACTGTGATACTGGTTGTATTGCTAACATTCTAAGTATGTGTGCACAACTGAGTGTCAACCCCAACCTCTCCCAATGCAGATAGACCTGAGATCCATGTACAGGTATGTAAAGCATGCCACAATGACTGATACAGTATTACACTAGTGAACACAGTAAGCTTACCTGGACGCTCCTCTCCTGTGGACCCTGTGGCACATACATCCACAATGTATGGTGTAATGGATGCCTGGGAGCTGTTGTGTGTTCCTAGGTTCACCAGGAATTCCTCTGTGACTGAGAGAGTTTGTTCCATTGCAGGCCCTCCACCAGTGGTGGCACAATCCCTGGCAACATCAGCTGCCCTTTTCTTTGTGCAGCATTCTCCATGTCTGTGGTCCTGTGTCGGACCTGCTCATAGGTCCCGTCCTGTTGGCCAATCTCATTGACATCCCGCACAAGGTCTGCCCACAATGCTGCCTGCTGTTCCTGATTATGCCTCCCCCTGGACAACATGATCTGATGGTGCTGTTTCAGTCCATCCACTATTATGTCATTCTCTGCATCTGAGAAGTGGGCATGTCTTCTACATGGTTCCTGAAAGACAATAAAAGGGGAACACATTACAGGACCAGATACGTGGAGTCCACTATATATAGATTCAGCACTCCCATAATGGCCTGCACTATCCACTGCTCCCTCACATGATATATCCCACAGTCTGGCAACAAACTACATGTGTGGATACAACCAAGATAGTAGTAATACTTGGGTATGTCCCTGTGCACTGTGACAGATTCTCCTGTATGTTCCTACACACAGCACTACAGACTACTGTGGTGTGTCCCCTATGGGCAAACTCCCATTGATATGTCATACAGCCACTACCAGACAAATAGCAGTGTGCTACTACAACCACTATATGGGGACAGTCCAGCAACACCAGTGTGCCACAATGACAGAAAACAATGGAAACCTGCTGTAGTATATGTCCCCTGTAAGTATCATATCTCTCAACTATACACATGTTTGCAGAATATCAAAATGTTTGCCACATAGATTTGGTCATTTTCGCACAAAATTATGGATTTCTGACAAACTGTTGGCCAATCATTGATGGTTACTGTCAGAAAACAAAGACAGACACCTGAGTTTCAGATGTCATACCTATTGTAATATCTGCTATTCTATTCACTTTCTTACTTTGTACGAACAATATTTAAACAGTGTCATTAAGTTTGAGCCTTTGACCCTAATTAATTATGGCTTTGTATTGAGTTCTTGCTGTAGGAGGTTGACAGGTATGTTAAGCATAGCTCTCAACCAAACAGGGACAGATGTCAACAGAATTAGGCACTTAGCCAGAGTACATGGAGCACTTTTAAAATGTTGGAACTATTTATGAAAGACATTGACAAAATGAGAGGAGATGAATTACAGTATATTGTTTGATGTTACAGGAGTCTACACCCTTACATATTGTCACTATGTATTATGTGTAATTCACTAGCATTTCTAAAACAGCCAACCATTGTAGGATGATTAACAAGGATAGAGCTTAGATGTGAGTGAAAATCAGGGAAAGTTGAGAGAAATGACTGTAGATGTAGGACAGCAGAGTATCAATGCCATGTCATCACCATAGATCTAACACAGGTTTAATGCTGTAATCCCTATCAATGACATGTCATCACCATAGATCTAACACAGGCTTACTGCTGTAATCCCTATCAATGACATGTCATCAACATAGATTTAACACAGGTTTACTGCTGTAATCCCTATCAATGACATGTCATCACCATAGATCTAACACAGGTTTACTGCTGTAATCCCTATCAATGACATGTCATCACCATAGATCTAACACAGGCTTACTGCTGTAATCCCTGTCAATGACTATCAATGACATGTCATCACCATAGATCTAACACAGGTTTACTGCTGTAATCCCTATCAATGCCATGTCATCACCATAGATCTAACACAGGTTTACTGCTGTAATCCCTATCAATGCCATGTCATCACGATAGATCTAAGTCAGGTTTACTGCTGTAATCCCTATCAATGCCATGTCATCACCATAGATCTAACACAGGCTTACTGCTGTAATCCCTATCAATGACATGTCATCACCATAGATCTAACACAGGCTTACTGCTGTAATCCATATCAATGACATGTCATCACCATAGATCTAACACAGGTTTACTGCTGTAATCCATATCAATGACATGTCATCACCATAGATCTAACACAGGCTTACTGCTGTAATCCCTATCAATGACATGTCATCACCATAGATCTAACACAAGTTTACTGCTGTAATCACTATCAATGACATGTCATCACCATAGATCTAACACAGGTTTACTGCTGTAATCCCTATCAATGACATGTCATCACCATAGATCTGAGACAGGTTTACTGCTGTAATCCCTGTCAATGACATGTCATCACCATAGATCTAACACAGGTTTACTGCTGTAAACCCTATCAATGACATGTCATCACCATATATCTGAGACAGACTTACTGCTGTAATCCCTATCAATGACATGTCATCACCATAGATCGGAGACAGGCTTACTGCTGTAATCCCTATTCCCCATGCATCCATCCTCCCATCTGGTATCCTGTTATATGGAGAAATATATTACATACATGGTGGAGTGCAGTTGTTGAACCTTGCTTTCGGCAGTCTTTTGAAAATACACTCTCTGTGTGAGTTAAGTCTCATACAGACCTGTACCCCATAACCAGCTGCCTGCCTTTGTATGGTACTACTTATTAGCAGGTAATTGCCTCTGCACCAATCTGTGGCTCAGATTTGCTAATTGCAGCCAAAACAGCTAAATTGCACTATCATTAGCCAAAGACATGCCACCACAGTGCAATGTATAAGGATGTAGACCTGGGCCCCTTTCTTAGTTGTTAAGATGGACATTACTGAGGTATGGAGGCTACAGCATTGCGGAGGGTAGGTAAAACAACTGTCAATTGTAGAGATTTGTGCAGTATGTCCACAGTTTCACCTCATATGTGTGGTCAGTGTCCCATGACATTGTGGTCATCTGGTGCACATTATGGGTTGAGGTCAGTAATGAAAGACAGACATTTGAGTGTCAGACTTCATACTCATCAGAATATGTATGCTGATGTAATATCTGCTATTCTGTCAACTTACTATCTTTTTAGACGCAAACTGTTATACATGTCTCTATCTCTGGGCCATTGTCCCCCCATTAGGTGTGTCTGTGTCCAAATTCCTTGTTCTAGGGCTTGGGAGGTATGGTATGTCTGTAGCAGCTACCTTTACATACAGCTGTGTGTGCTACATGCCGCAGCTGCTGCTGCAGCCTAGGACACATGGTGAAGTGTGAACACTTTGGAGGACAACAAGCTGTATGTGTAACTGTGGCAGCTGTGGCAGCCCTGTTGTTACAGGAGAGCCAGGTAAAGGTACTTTTTACAGTCCAATTGAGGCATGTGATTAAGTTACATCTGTTATGCAACGCTGCCAATAACAGAGTAGTAGGCAACATATAGTTAGGCTATATGGATATGTGCAGTGTGTCCCTACCTGTAGGTCTTTGATTTGCAAAACTGGATAGTAGTTCATTACTTAGCAGTAACCTGTGTGGATAAAGACTGCATGACTCAGTCATTACTTGCTGTCTTCACAATAATGTAACTGAACTGCAGCACAAAATTGGATTTGAACCCAGGACTGTGTGTGGCAAAATGTACTGCAGGCAAGGCATTGAAACAGACTGAGCAACTGAGTCACTGTTACAGCAGGTGTATTTGCAAGGTATATGTGCAGACATACAGGCTGTAACATACATTCTCTGCACCCATGGCTTTCTGTGGCTGTATTTCTGCACCAGGGTCCCAGTTGAACATGTACTTTGCCACTGACGCCTTTGCAGGTGTGTTTCTACATGTTGCTGATAAAAGGGAACATTTACCTGCTTTCACAGGCCTCACTTACATCCATTATTATGTATTTGGCTGTCGACTGGTGTGGTATAGCAGCAGAGTCCAAGGTACACTCTCATTTTTCCCATTATTATTTATTCCAGTTTATGCAGTGCAGAGCGACGCTATGCACAGCTCCCTTGAGACATGCCTAATGACTGAAAATGGCAATTACTGTGTTTTGATGAAAACACCTGTTTTAATTAAGATCTGTGTGGCATGGCAGGTTAATGCAGTGTGCTGTAGGTGTGATGGGTTCAAAACATGGCAGAGGTGTTTATTTTGTACATGTGTCTGACAATGTAATAAACACATTAAATCATTAAATTTCTATATAAGCTGAGCTAAATGAAGAGGTGCAGTGTACCGCTCCATGATACTCTGTGCAAATCCCCACTAAAACAATATGAAAAAAGAAAAAGGGGGTGATAGTAAAGTGGTGAAATGTGGGCAAGTGGAGAAAAGACATAGTGAAAGGCAAGTAGGGATGTACAGGAAGCATGTAGGAAAGAACCATAGCTATCCATTTCTTGTACAGCAACAGCTGTGCACTTTGACAGGTTTTGTAGATGAATATGGACTCTCAAACCCCAGAGAGAGGGGTGAGGATGACATAACTGTGTTGTCAAGCCAACTGGACCAAATTACTTGTGTTCAGTGGACATGTGAAAAATGAAAAGCTATGTATGCGGCATTTGTTTTTGTGACAGGTGCCCATTTTTTTATTAAGATGAGAGTGGAATGTTGGGGAAGGGACACAGGTATGTGTGGGGAGGTAAGTTGGGTAGGAGAGGATGCATTTGGAAACAGACAAGACAGTAGACGGGTGGTGTGTGACACATGAGGTGGGTGAACACCTTGGATGGGGAGGGTGTTGTGGAATCCAAGTCACATGTGCCTCCAGATGGCAACAGCATGACTCAAATCCCCACCCATGGCACTGTCAGCACTGCTCCTTCACTGCCCCAAGAGTGGCAGTGCTAGAGGATGGGTGCCAGGGCAAAGCTGCCCCACTAGGTCGTCCAGCATGCTATCAATCTGGTACAGGTGGCATTCATAGCTGTGATGACCAATTCTGCACACCATGACCAGTAGATGATCCTCGCTGGATGACAATGGCCTTTCTGCCACCGCTCCCAGGGGGAGGTTGGGCCCCATCCCCCGAGGTGTTCAGACATGATGGCTTAGGTGATGCAGGGGCAGTGGAAGAGGCATCACCGGAAAAAGGTCCCAGATATGCCAGGACCCGATGCCACAGCCAGTTGAGGCAGGGTAGGCAGATCAGCCGGAGCCAGCCTACAATGACATGCTGTGGTAATGGAGGCATAGCAATAAGTATAGGTTAGCTGTGAACAAATCATTGTTAGTAATAACAGCATACCAGAACATTGGAAATAACACAATTACATATCAATTCATATTATTTGAAGCACAGCAATAAATAGCAGAACAGTCAGTATGTTAACACCATGCCAGTAACAGTTACAGCATAAGGCCAACAAAATAGGTAATTTAACAAGATATGTTAATATGCAACCATTGTAGTACTTAGCAATAATTAAACACATGTCCCAAAATACAGTTAATGTAACAATATATGTTAATAGTAAACCATAACCAATGAATAACAATAATAAATAAATGAAGATAAGGGGTGGGGATGAGAGAGAGAAAAAACAGTCCATTTGTGACATTGCAGGTTATTTCCTTGACAACAGTACTACTATCTACTCTACAGGTCTGTATTTGCTTTATGTGTGCAGTGATTACAAGTCTCCTACAGCTGATGTAGTATGTACATACCTCTCAAGCTATTTGCATGACACACTCTAGTCAAAGCATTAACAACTGTGGGTACACAACCATACAGAACACTTGCACATCAGGTGGACCTATATAATTACCAAGGTGTTCTGTGGGCTGATTTGGTGATACTTTGCAATCTAGGTAATTATTTCCATTGTAATCCTGTGACAGATGGATTATGCACTATTAATTACATAATGTAAAATTGTGACACTTGAGAGACATGTATGTGTACAGTACAAACACTAAACAACTGTCATACCTTGGTTGGCAAACATGGGAATAGAACCCAATAGCAGTGACTGCAAGGGACATCTGCATAGAATGTATTAATTGACTGCAGCAACTTTTAACAGACATTCCAGGCATACAGCCATTCCAGGATTACATATTTTATTTCTGACTGAACATTGTCAATGAACACATTTTTGCTAATGATTTTAACAGTCTGTGGCATCTAAACATAGAACTATCTACTCATAATTTGGGCTACCACATCCATTTACCTGTAGTTCCTGTGGAGAGAAAAACTGTGAGAATTATGTCACTGCTACTGTAATATTTACTGCTACATACCACTGCATTCAAACCCTGGACTGTGTATGGCAAAATGTACTATACACAGAATATTTAACAAACTGAGCTACTGAATCACTGCTAACTACTGGCTGACTGATATTTGCTTAGAGCTCACCTGGAACCAAAATATGACCTGGTGATACCATTATAGTGTCATACTAGACTCCACTGACAGTAAATGTACATGCTTGAAATACAAGCATAACACAGATAGTAGATATGTTATATTTCAGTATCAACAATGCAGGTGTACACATTTTATTGTTAGTAGTTGTTAGTAGTTTGAAATATCTGTGAAGTCAACAAACAATATCAGCTCATGGAGTGGGCTACCTCACCCATATGCCCTTATTACATGATGTCTGTGGATGACAGAGCATTATGTGACCAATACTGGCCTAAAGACAGCCTTGAACAGTATTATACAAGTTAAACCCTACATTTTGCAGCCATTAGATTTGCATTCTACAGTTATTACAGTGTTATACTTGACTGCAGTACCTTACCTTACAGCATAAATGCATACAGCTCTATTGCAATGATTACTACAAGACAATCCTGATGTACACTATTTCCTTGGTGTTACTGGTATTGTTTCATGTTTTTATTGAACTACAGTTGGAATTATTCATTTATTGCACTACAGCTCTAATTCCACATTTATTGCACTACAGACTTTAGTGTTTATACTGTATTGCAGTTACTGGTATTGTTTCATGTTTTTTATTGCACTACAGTTGGCATTATTCATTTATTGCACTACAGCTCTAATTCCACATTTATTGCACTACAGACTTTATTGTATATACTTTATTGCAGTTATTGGTATTTCATGTTTTTATTGAACTACAGTTGGCATTATTCATCAATTGCACTAGAGCTCTAATTCCACATTTATTGCACTGCAGACTTTATTTATATACTTTATTGCAGTTAATGATTTACTCTTTCTTGCTTATTTCACTACAGTTAGCATAATGCAAAATACATCCATACTCAACCCACTCACAGAGCAACCTAGCCAAGTGCCTGGCATGTGACTCAGCATTGTGAGCTCTCTCAGCTGTAGCATTTGGGAGAGAAGGACACCATTATGTATACCAGTTTTGCAGACATTCAGGTTACATATTGGTAAAACAGAGGTAAAAGTACTTACATACTTGTGGGGCATTCCCTTCCCTCAATTCTTGGACCCAGGTTTCTAAGGTTCCCCTCTTTCACCTTTTCAGGTCGTCATGGTGGTGGTGGTGGTGACACTGCTTACCTGTGTGAGGGATTCCAGTAACACTGGTGAGTTCTCTGGGCAGCCAGTCCCAGGCCTCTGCCTTACGTTCCAAGCCCTGGAAACTGCCTTACAGCAGCCTATTGTCATGGTTTTTCATGAGGAGCCCAACCTGGACTCTAGAATGCCCCAACACTTTGCCGGAAAGCACGCACCTTCACCAACACCACCAGCCATAATATACTTTCAGTTGATCAAACTCCAATGGATTCTGCTGTATCCCCACCTACTGGGCTTTATATAGGCTGTTTTCCTGCCCTTACACATCATTGGGCAATATTCAAAAAAGTGCTGTGTTGCTTAGCAGCATGCAAACCAGCGCAGCTGAGCTGAGAAGCAAGAAAACTTGCAGAACCATAGTCTTATCGGAGCTTAGCAATGTGCAAACCAGCCAAGCAGAGCTGAGCAGCTCACAAACATTGGCAGCCATGACCATGTTTATGCAGTGCTTAGCAGGTCTAAGCACAGTTGAGCAGAGCATAGCAAAGCACAGTGGGCCATATATTAAAATTGTCTGCATAATATGTATATCAAAATTAAATATATAGTTTCCTTCCATGAAGCTATAACTCTACCCATTTAACTACATGGATATTAAAAAAAATGGTATACATTCACATATACTACTGAGCTACATGTTAACAGTGCTGAGCACCAAATCTCGCCATGCAAACATGCTTAAACATGCTTAAACACACCTTTAAATAAATAATTACACCCAGTTTCTATTTTTAGATCTCTGGCAGGTGTCTGCTATCTTATAAATGAGCACAGCTTGACAATGCTGCACTATGTTCTGCACAAACATGCTCTTTTTTTATAAAAAAATAAAATAAAAATAAAACAAAAGGACATCGCAGGGAGTCTTATACTCATCTGCAGCCACAGTTAGCACTACATCCTTCCTACACTGATTCAATAACTGTGTTCCTCAGATCTACCTTGGCAATGCACCCTCATTAATATGCATGGTGAGCTGACGAGGGGAGCCATGACCGTGAACATGGATGCATTCCATGTAGGCTCTACACAGTGCCTACATGGGTTTTATTAAATCTTGGGTTAATTCTTCTCTTAATATTCATCATACTGTTCATGTTCAAAGCTAATATTTTCAGCTTTATGGAACAGTTATTAAAATAATCTTCTTATCCTTTACCTTTCTTATTCACTCTCTTATCATTATATTTTTAAATTTACTTTTTCTTTCCCTAACTCTCTATCCTATTGATTTTTTCTTGCCTTTTACTATATGCCACTCTGACTCTTCTTTATTTGTTTTATCTGTCTAGCATTCTTTTTCTTTCTCTTTGTCTTTCCCTTTAAATTTAAATACCATTTCTATGGGGTTTTTCCTGTCATGTTGTGTGTTCTTATATGGCATTCTTTTCTAACTATTTTCTTGTATAATTTCATTTTCTTTTTTATTTTCTTGTATTATTACCTCACATTCAAACCATGAATTATTACCACATTTCATTTTACATTTCTTTGTATTATGACCTCTCTTACCACATAAATAACATCATTTTTGTCATATTCGTCAATTAAATGATCACTTTTTCCACAAAAATTACAAGTATTTGGTTGTCCTCTGTACCTCACAAAACCTCTATTGCCATGCACATCAGTAATACTAGGTATGTGTTTCACATTGTCATTTTCCATTTTTTAAATTTATTCCACATTCCCAATCCCCAGTCCATAATTCTCTTTCATCATATATTTTAGTTGTGTCCACTGCTTCTTTACATGTTGTAAACAAATGTTCTCTCACTTCTTTTGCTCTCACTTCAGTTCTAAACTGAATCAAGATTCTTTTTTTTACTTGAAAAAGGCCGGCACAACATATTCTGACCATGAAAAGCCTGCTTTCCTTTTTATCATAAGCTCCCAAAAAAGTTTTTCATAGCCTGGCCAATTTCAAAAAACAAGTCACAAAAAGTTTTCTTGTTAATTAAAATGAAAGCTCTTACCTCCTCAGCTTTTACTCCCAGAGGTAATAATATTGTCCCATACCTCATATCTGTCCAGGCATTTTTCTTTTTTACTGCTTACTTGTAAAACATATTTTTTCTTTACTTCCTTCATAGCTTTGTTTTTCTTAGCTCCTTCTTCCACCATTTGAGCATAGGACTTTTTTTCTGGAACCTTCTCTGGCTCTTTTCCTTCTGTGTTTCTCTCTTTTATATTTTTTCCATACTGTTACTACAGAATACAATAGTTACACTTTCTGGCTCACTCTGGTTAAATAGCTCCTCCATATATTCATCCTGGAACCCTCCCAACTGGATGGTTGAAATAATACATTTTTCCGTCATTTCAAACAGAGTTTTCTAGAAATGTTCTTCTGAATCCATCTCCACCATTACATTTAGCTCCAGCTCCTTCCTGATCTCCTCACCATCAGCAGACAACATTTTCTCTGCTCCCACATCACCTGAAAACATTTCTGGTAGTGATTCTACCATTTTTTCTTCATTTTCAACACATTTAACTTTCAAATTACTTTAGTTCTCAGACATGTTTCTCCCTGCTCCTCCTGGCTGCCTTTGTGAGTGGACAGGAAACAGAAAGTCAGGATGTGTAACACCCAATCTCTTACCCCTACTGCAATGAGTAGGGAAAGTTTCTTAATGCCCTGCCCAAATGTCCCCTTGCAGTATAAATATAATCTCTGGTCTCCGTGAAAAGTGATCACTAACCAAGTTGGACTAAAATCAGCCAACGAAGGAAAAAATAAATAAATATTGTATAATACATAATAGCAGTCAGGAGATGCATGCACGTTTATGGAATGGTCAAGAAGTTTTTTTTTGCTGCTTTCTGTACCATTACATGTGTGATGTGACACAATCCCTTGAAGTTCTGTTATTTACAGAAATTTAAAGTATACCCAATGAGAACAAAATATTTAAAATAACTTACCTTCAGGTCTGACCCTTGAATATGTAATCTGAGACTTATTTTCCACAGCACTATTCCCTTGTTGCATGGGTTTTTGTAAAACCTTCTAGCACTGTGTCCCAGCTATATACTAAGCACAGTGACAACTGTCAGTGCAAAAATGATGGTTCTGCAGTCCTGTTTCTACATGTAGTCTTAATATCTAATTATAACACAGTGGCTACTGCTGGACTGAAGTGAGCTATCAAACCATGTTTAAAAGCTACAAGCTTAAATTCCCTTACACATTCTCCAGGTATTTTTGTTAACTTTCTGCCTCCTGCTGCTTTATACAGTATTAATCTTTTATAGATTTAGTGTTCTTAATGGCTAATTACACTGCACTTAACAATCAGTATAACAACACTTAGATATTCCATTTTCATGGTATTTGTCATCTCATTAAACAAACTCAGGCTGTGTACTACATGAACTACAAAATGAGCAGGCACCTCACCTAAGTGTCATGTTTAATCATAGCCTCACCTCAGGCTTCATGCCCACTGAGTGGCACACAGCTACAGGTATCCCACTCCACAAGGGCGGATCCACCTTGGATCCTATGAACTACTGTCCCATTAGTCTGACGAGCCTGATCTGCAAGGGCATGGAACGCATGATCGTGGAACGTATACACAAAGACACTGGCAACCTTCAAACACTGGACCCCACCCAGTTTGGGTTCATCAAGGGCCGATCTTGTCTTCTGAACCTGATTGACTTCTTCGAATCAGTCTCCAGAGCTGTGGACAAGGGTAAGGTGGTCCACACAGCCTATCTGGACCTTGCCATGGCCTTCAACACCATCCCCCACTCTGGAATCATAGATAAAATTACTAAGCTGGGCATAAATCCCTACATCACTTGATGGGTTGCCAACTGGCTTACTGACAGAACCCAAACTGTAAAAGTAGCCGACTCAAAATCCAGCTCCAGAACAGTGACAAGTGAAGTACCTCAGGGTTTAGTCCTGGGACCGTTCTTGTTTGGCATCTACTTCTCTGAAGTACAGGCCAACACTAAGGGACTCTGGCTAACAAAGTTCACAGATGACTGCAAACTGGGAGCCATTATTGAATCCCCAGAAACAGATGCTTGGTGCCAGAGCCATGGGCTCAAGCTTAATGTCAAGAAATGTATAGTTATCCCCTTTGGAAAAAAAAACATGTACCCATGAATTACCACATAGGTGGCAGGACACTAAATATCGAAAGTGTGATGAGAGACTTAGGGATACAGGTGGACAGTGGTCTCACCTTCGACAACCGCATCACCACAACAGTCAGATAATCCTTCTATGTGGCACACCTCATCATTAAGGGCTTTTCATCCAGAAAAAAGGAGATCAATGTCCCACTGCACTCATCCCTCATTAGACCCATTATAAAGTATAATGCCCCATTTGGTATGTACCTCACAAGACATCTGCAACAGCTGGAAAGGCCGCAAAAATACCTCACTAAAAGAATCACAGGCCTAAAGCAGATGCCATATGCTGACCATCTAAAAAAACTCAAGCTATACTCTGTGGCATATCATCTACTCAGAGGCGATCTCTGCTTAACATACAAGACCATGTCAAACCTTGAGCTGGTGAACATGCTCCACTTAAAGAAATCCCAATTCCTCAGAGCCACACGCTTCAGGAATCTAAACCTTGTCATCACAATGAACAAAACATGCTGGAGGGATAGGTTCCTGACCTAGAGACTCCCCATACTCTGGAATAGACTGCCCATACATGTCAAGCAGAGCACCTCCTTGGCCCTCTTCAAAAGGAACCTTGACGACTGGATGGGAGATAAGAAATTAACCCTGGGGATCATGTCAGTTGCCCTGCTAGACAGGGGTCCAGGGAAGTAAATATTCTGGGAAGAAATATCCAGGGAATTGTTATGGCTGGGCTTTTATAGGCTCTAGGGCCAATAGCCTAGTACCAACCTTTGAACCTATGAACCTATATAAAGCTTGCACAGTTTTTAAAAATGTATTTGTATTTTATATGTACTTCTTAAATAATTTATAAAATACTAATTGCATATCCAATTTATTATTCACTTGAATCACATTTCAGTATTTTAATATTAGATAAATACATGCATACAATGCTTGCTGCCTTTACAAGTCATTCAAAACTTCATCAATTTTCTTTGGCAAATGAAGATCACACCCTGTATTCTGGGCCTCTGAGGTAAACACATTAACCATCATACTAACTCCTACTCCTAATGTAAGAATCAAACCTTGTACTATGTGTCGGTGAAGTTAATCCCCAGGAATTAATAAAACCTGTGTAGGCACAATGTAGAGCCTACACAGAATGTAGCCCTATACACAGCCCCGACTCCTCCTCGGCAGTGAGCCATGAATATTAATTATGGCATGCTGCCAAGGGAGAGCCAAGGGAAATGGATATTAAATCAGTGTAGGGAGAGATTTAGCAGCTAACCATGGCTGCAGATGAGTCTGAGGCTCCCTGCAATGGTCTTCACCACTGTAGTAATGTGAATTGTATCAAATGTGTAGTTTTTTTTACTGCATGTTTGCATGGCGGAACGTGGAGTACAGCAATGCCAAGCTGTGCTCACATATAGAGAGCTGACACCCGCCAGACATCTAAAAATAGGAACCGGATATAAACCATAATCATAATTACAGCTATTTGTATTTTTCAAAATTTTTTAATTACTGTTTGCTTCGGGTGGAGGAGAGTGCAACAAAGTCAAGTGGAACACATATATACAAAGCTGACACCTGCCAGACATCTAAAATAGAAACCAGATGTAGTTAATTAGTTATTTAAAGTTTCATGTATGCGTGTGTGCTTGATGTGGTGCCCAGCAAAGCTAACAGGTGAATGTATACCAGTTTTCATAATATCCAAGTAGCTAAATGGGTAGAGTTACAGCTATATGTGTAGTAGATCCTGGTTTCAAATCCATAGCAGATGGAACATGTCTGTAATGTGCTGCACTATTTTTCTATAATAAGAAAATTGTAAAATATGGCACTGCTGCACTCTGCTGAGCTCTGCTCAATCATATTAAGCACTGCATAAGCCTGTTAACAGCTTCTAATATCTGCACAGTGCCAAGCTTTGTTTAACCCACAGGTCTGTGAGTTTTCATGCTGCTCAACTCTGCTAAGCTGGTTTGCACACTGCCAAGTGATGTGGCACTTTCTGAATGTTGCTCAATGACATATGAGGGTGGGAAAGCAACCTATATTAAGTGCAATAGGCAGGAATTCTGCAGAATCCATTGGAGTTCAATCAACTCTCAATATGGCTGGTGGTGTTGGTGAAGGTGCACACTTTCGGGTGCAGTGGTGGGCCATTCATGAGTCCAGGGTCATTGTTGGGCTCCTTGTAAAAAAATATGATGATACACTGCTACAGGGTGGTTTCTAGGGCATGGAGTGTAAGGAGAAGAACTGGGACCAGTTGGCCAGAGAACTCACCAGTGATACTATTATCCCCCACACAGGTAAGCAGTGTCATCACCATTATCACGATCTGAAAAGGTGAAAGAGGGGAACGTTAGACACCTGGGTTCAAGAAGCGAGGGTAGAGAATGCCCCACAAGTATGTAAGTATGTTTTCTGCTGCCTTAATAAAATGTAAGCTGAATATCTGCAAAACTGGTATGCATAATGGTGTGTTTCTCTCCCAACATTTGCAGTTGAGAAGGCTCACAATATTGAGTCCCATGCCGGGCACCTGGTCAGATTGCACCGTGAGTGTTGTAAGTACAGATGTATTATACTAACTGTAGTGCAATAAGCAAGAAAGAGTAAAGCATTAATTACAATAACGTATATACAGTAAAGTCTGTAGTGCAATAAATGTAGAATAAGAGTTGTATTGCAATAAATGAATAATAACAACTATAGTTCAATAAAAATAAGAAGCAATATCAATAACAGCAAGGAAAATTGTGTACATCAGCATTAACCATCTTGTCATAACCATTGGAGTAGAGCTATATGCACTGAGTCTGTAAGGTAAGGTTACCGCAGTCAAGTATAACATTGTAATAGCTGTAGAATGCAAATCTAATGGCTGCAAATTGTTTTGCTTAACTCATAGTACTGTTTAAGGCTGTTTCTAGGCTAATATTGTTCACATAATGCTCTGTCTCCCACAGACGTCAGGTAATAAAGGTATATGGGTGAGGTAACCCACTCCATGGCCAGATATTGTGCGTAGACTTCACAGATATTTTAAACCAATAACAATAACATGTGTTCACCAGCATTGTTGAAAGTGAAATAAAGCTGTAGTAATATATGCAGTATGGTTGTATTCCATGCATTGTGTTCTACTGTCACTGCAGTCTAGTATAACACTGTAACAGTACTAGAATGCTAGAGGAATGTCCTGTGACTTGTATTGCTCAATTCATAGTATGTTTCCAGGTGATCTCCAGGCAAGTATCAGTCACCCTGTAGTCTGCAGTGACTCAGTACCTCAGTCTGTTAAATTCCTTGTACACAGTACATTTTGCCACACAGTCCTGGGTTTGAATCCAGTGCTATGTAGCCCTACGTTTTCATTATCAGTCATGTAATGCTCACATTTTCTCTCTCCCCAGGAACATAAAAATGTTATGGGTTAGTTAATTCATATTATGTGCAGATATTCTGTTTAGATCGAACAGAATATTACAATCAATAGCAAGAATGCGTTCATCACCATTGCTGATTCAGAAATAAATCTGGGTAATTCCAGTATGGCTGTATCTCTTGCATGTCTGTACCATGCTGCTGCACTCAATTATTAAATTATTTGCTCATGTCCCTTGCAGTCACAGCTACAAACAGGTGGTTTAAACAAAACATAAGTAACTGCCAGTTACACTCATTAATCATGTTTCAGTGGAGCTGCACACTGTGCCGTGCCATGCAAACTGGAATTAAAAGTAATGGAATAAATGGGAGTGTACTGGGTTCTACTCCCATGTCTGCCAACTAAGACATTTTGGCTGTCTAGTTTAGTTACGCTACACAAACACGCCTCTCAATTGTCACAATTTCTCATTATGTAATTAAGACTGACTAATCCATCTGTCTCGTTTACCAGAAAAAGTATTAACTGGAATGCAATGTATTACCAAATCCATTTACAGAACACCCTGGTAGTTATATAAATCCACATTATGTAAAACTGTTCTGTATAGTTATGTGCCTGCATTTGTTAGTGCTTAGCCCTTATTGTCCAATGCTATCAGCTTGAGAGCTATGTATGTGCTACATCAGCTATAGGGGAATTGTAGTCACTGTAATCACAACTGACAGTACACACCTGTAGAAGTATGTATTACCAGTGTTGTCAGGGATATCATCTGCAATGTCACTAATGGAATGTTTTTCTCTCTCCCCGCCCCTTATCTTAATTTATTCATTATTGTAATGTATCATTATGATTTAATGATTCAATATTAACATATTTTGTTAAACTAACTGTTTTGTTGGCCTTATGGTTTACTTCGTACTGGCATGCTTTTACCATACTGACTGTTATGTTACTTAATGTTATGTTGCACATAACATACATTAATATGTATTTGGATTAGTAAATATGATGTTACATTCTGTTAATACCAACAGTGGTTTGATTATTACTAACTGTAACTTATTGCTTTACCTCATTTACCACAGCATGTCAAGGAAGGCCAGTTCCTACCAAATCCCCTACCTTGCCTCAACTGGCCATGGCACCAGGTTCCACATCTGGGACCCAGACAAGTTGTGCTCCCCCTGCTTCCCCCTGCACTACCTGCTTTGTCAGGTAGTACCACTCCAGGGGACAGGGCCCAGTCCCCCTCTGGGAGAGGTGACAGAGGGAGGGTAGTTACCTGGGATGAGCTACCAGTCCCAGTATGCAAGATAGTCCACTGTGGCTATGACCATTACCTGCACTGGACTGAGGACATCCTGGCTGACCTGGTGGGCCAACCTCACCCTGGTGCCTAGTCACCAGCAGAGTCACCCTCAGGCAGTGAAGAATCAGTGCTGAGAATCCCATGGGTGGGGATATGCATCACACTGCTGCCATCTGGAGGCAAATGAGACACAGATTCTTCAACACCCTCCCTATCCAAGGTGTTCACCCCCTTATGTGTCACACACTGCCCCTGTCTGTTGTCTTGTCTGTCTTCAAATGCATCCTCACCTACCCATCTTACCAACCCCACCCATACTTATGTCCTTTCCCCAACATTCCACTCTCACCTTAAATAAGAAAAAGAAAAATGGGCACCTGTCCAAAAAAGAAAATATCATTCCCATACATAGCCCTCCATTTTGCACACATGTCCACTGGACAAACTTAATTTGGTCCAATTGGCTTGACAAAGCACTTATGTTGTCATCACGTTTCTCTCTGGGGGTGACAGTCTAAATTCAGATACAAATTATTTAAAGTGCACGGTTATTGCTGTTGAAGAAATGGATAACTATGGTTCTTTCATACACCCGTCCTGCACATCCCTACCTACCTTTCATTATATTTTTCCCCCTGCTTGTCCCCATTTCACCACTTTTCTATCTCAACTTTTTTCATTTCTTTATTTTTTTAGCACAGCGCTGCAAGACAAGCAGTGTCATGCAGCTTCGCTTAGCTCAGCTGAATAGAGCTATAATGACTGTATGTGTCTATCACATTGTATGACAGTATTGCAAAATAAACACCTCTACCATGTATCAAACCTGAGCCCATCACATCTTGAACACACAGCTTTAACCCACCAAACCACTCAAGTCTTTTATTAATGCAGGTGGTTTAAACAAAACATAAGTAACTGCCAGTTACACTCATTAATCATGTTTCAGTGGAGCTGCACACTGTGCTGTGCCATGCAAACTGGAATTAAAAGTAATGGAATAAATGGGAGTGTACCTTGGACTCTGGTGCAATAGTACACCACTAGACAGCCAAATACATGATTATGGATGTACGTGAGGTCTGTGATAGCAGGTAAGAAAGACACCTGCTAAGCCATCAATGGCAAAGTACATGTACAGCTGGTACAGAAATATAGCCATATAAAGCCATGCACATATTGATGGATGTGGAAAATGTTTATCACAAATACACCTGCTCTAGCAGTGACTCAGTAGCTCAGTCTGTTAAATGCCTTGCATGCACTAGATTTTGCTACTCACAGTCCTGAGTTCAAAGCCAGTGCTGTGTTGCATTCCAGGAATATATTCTGACACAGGTACACCTGCAGCTTGTCATCCTTCAAAGTGTTCACACCCTCTGCCTATATCTGTTACCTGCAGCAGCAGCTGCAGCCTGGGGTACACACACAGCTCTGTGTAAAGGTTTCTGTTACAGGCAGACCTACCCTCTGTGATTATGTAGTCTCCTCACCCCAGTAATGTCCATGTTAACAGCTAAGAAAGGAGCCCTAGTCTACATGAAGCCCTTATATATCACACAGTGGTTGCATGCCATTGGCTAATGATTGTGAATTCAGCTGTTTAGGCTGCAATTAGCATACCAGAGCTACAGACTGGTTTACAGGCAATTACCTGCTAATGAGCAGCATGTTAGAACTGCAAGTAGCTAGTTATTACCTGCTAATGAGCAGCATGTTAAAACTGCAAGCAGCTGGCTATTACCTGCTAATGAGCAGCATGTTAGAACTGCAGGTAGCTGGCTATTACCTGCTAATGAGCAGCATGTTAAAACTGCAAGCAGCTGGCTATTACCTGCTAATGAGCAGCATGTTAGAACTGCAGGTAGCTAGCTATGGGGAAACAACCTGTATGAAACTTTCCTCACACAGAGCATGCCTTTGTAAAACTTTACCAGACACACATTTCAACAGAGCAGTACTGCACTCCACCAGGTATGGAACTGTTTTTGTGTATAACCGGATGCAGATGGGAGGATGTAGGTATGGAGAATAGGAAGTACAGCAGTATGTCAGTCTTTGACCTTTGGTAATGACATGTCAGTGATACCCTGCTGTCTTACACCTATAGGGGAGGTACAATACATCAGGGGTGCATTGTATTTTGTCAGTGTGGCACACTGGTGTTGCCCTATATAGTGGTTGTAACAGCACACTGCTATTTGTATGGCTCTGCTCTTATGACATATTATTGGGTAGTTGGCCTTAGGGGACAAATCACAGTGGACTGAAGTGTTGGGTATATGATCATACAGCAGAAGGTGCCATGGCACACAGGGAAATACCTCAGTAATGGTACTCTCAGTTGTAACCACACACATAGTATGTTGTCACACTGTGGGGTATGACATGTGTAAGCAAGCAGTGGATAGTGCTGGCCATTTTGTACTTGCTATATCTGTACATAGTGGATGTCCATGTATATGATCCTGTAATGTGTTTCCGTTTTGTTGTCTTTCAGGGCTAATGTATCATTGAAGACATGACTCCTTCTCAGATGCTGAAATGAACTGATACTTAAAGGCCTAAGGCACCATCACACATGCTACTATCCAGGAGGGAGACATAACAGAGAACAGCAGGCTGCATTGTGGGCAGACATTGTCTGAGAGGTGAATGCCCATGGCCACCAGGACAGGACATACGAGCAGGAAAGCTGATGTAGCCAGGGATCATGCCATCACCGTTGAAAGGCCTGCAGCGTAATGACCACTTACAGCCACTGAGGAATTTCTGGTGAACCTGGGGACACACGACAGCTCCCAGGCATTCATCACACCATACATTGTGGAAGTGGGTGCCATTAGAGGAGCATGTACGTAAGATTACTGTGATCACAATTGTAATACTATAACAGTCATTCTGTCAGGCTGTACATACCTTTATGTGGGTGTCAGGTCTAAGTGATTTGGGGGTGTGGGGTTTAAGCTCTGTTGTACACTCATACCCAGAATGTCACCAATACATCAAGTAACACAGCAGCTACTGTACATGTGAGATATATGCAGGTGTTACCTTGTTGTGTTGCAATATGTGTTGGTACTGAAATTACCTCACCATCACCTTTTAACAGGTTCATCAGGTGTTGTCCCAGGCTGTGGTCTTGCTCCTAGTAAGCTTGATACTGTATTGTTATGGAACATATTTATGCTATTAAAGTTAAGGGCCAGAATAATGGCCTGTGTACAATTAATGTTGAGTGTAACCAGAGTAGAATGCTGGTGTGTTCCAATCTGGAACGTGTACCCCAGGTTCCCAGAGTGGATAATCACAGCAATGTAGTTGAAAAAATAGGAGCACTTGTGCAGTTATAGTTAAGAGTGAATAAGCCTCCTGGGTTACATAAGGCAATTTATCCAACATGCCTTCTAAAAACAGAAAGGTTGATGGAACATACCTTAGGTATTGAAATGTGTATGTCTATATATTTTTAAGGTAGGTGTACTGGGCATTGTGCTGTTTTATCAAGTATAGTGTCATATTGCATAACTAAACAGTAAATTATACTGGCCAAGTTTCATGCGATTTACTTGACATACTTGTTATAAAGGCGTTGAATGGAATATGCATTTTGCTGTGAGGAAGTCTGTTGAGCATGATAATGGAGACGAAGAGATGTGAGATTGATAATGCAGTTGTGGTTCTGCATTATTATAAGTCTTTGTGGAGTTTCCATACATAATAGTGCAGGTAGTAATATACTGCTTTTGTCTTGGTTCTCACAGGTGACCAAGGGGGTTGCAAACTCTGCCCCACACATCCTGATATCAGTGTCTCTTTGGACTCTGATGATGATGGTGGCCACAGTGAGGCACAGGTGGGGTTGTCTGGGGCTGAATCTGTCCCAGAGGATGACATCAATCTTCTGCCCCCATTGTCCCCCACACAGTCAGTATGCCCTCACATACCAAGTCGTCAGAGGCCACAGATATTGGACAGTCAGAGGGTGGTGACATTGAACAGGACAGTGTGGCAACTATGGCTTTGCTGAGTGTTGACACTGGCCATAGCTAGAGACCTGACAAGGTTCCACACAGGCAGATTGACAGGGGTGTTCATAGGAGGACATGCTGTCCATCCACCACCTGTTGCAGGTATCACATCACAGGTCACTCGATGCATGTTATGGGATAACATGGAGGCACAGGCATGTTCTGAAAGGAACAACAGATGTATGCTTAGGGATATGGATGCAGCACAGTCTGACTGCCTACACCACATGTGGGACATTGTGGATCAGTTCACTGATGCGGTGGACAGACTGTGGGCTGAGACAGTGTCTGTCTTGGACTGCACATTGTCTGTGCTGGAGCATGTGCTTGGAGTACGGCATCAGACCTGTGGATGTAGGTCAGCAACACCATTTGTTGAGAGTCCATGCAGCCATGCAGTTACACTCCTGTAGTGGCAGTACATACAGCACTAGAGAGGGGAGTGTGCTGTTCACACCATGGCATGGCAGACCAAGGGCTCATGGTCCTGGGTGGTCCTGTGAGGGACATGGTCCCAGCAAACAGCAGTCACCATCAGGTACTAGCACCACATTTGACCTTGGGTATGGTGGTGCCAGTGAAACTCCTGGCAGAGAGAGTTCCCGTGTTCAGGGCCAGAGACGGTAAACTGTCAACTCTACCATGTACAGTCCAAAGGTGTCCAACATACACATGTGTAGGACTAGCACTGAGCTTGACTGTGTACATGCATACACTCACACACCACTGTCACATGCAGGTCACCTACAGACACACACACAGCACCTCTCCGTGGTCCAGCTAACCAGCTCCCCTTCCTGACTCACACACCTGCTGTCAACCATTTGGGCCAGCCTAGGCCACTAGCAACTCCATACAACACCCTGGGAAATGTGAGGATACATGTGCCACATCCCTGTTAACACTTTCCATTGATGCAGGGACATGAAACTATGTGTCTGATGCACAGGGTGACTATATTACTTGACATGGACTTGTGTACTGCAGACTTGTGTTGCCATGTCTCTTATAGTAGTCATCAACAGATACTGTATGCTGGCATGTGTCATGAGTATGCAAAACACTTTTGGGTACCTTAAGTTGTATGATGTTGTACAGGCAGTATTGTTACACAATGACAGGTATGTTACCAACCTGTGTATGTTTATGTTCCAGGAATCTGAAGGGATAACATATAGACGCATGGATGCAGTAAGGCAGCACAGGATGGCATGTCAGAACAGCAGAAATATGACATCAGCAAAGTACAGCAGTATGCGTGCATGGCTCCATAATTTCACATCTGTATGACAGTCTAACAAGAACACTGGCAGCAGTCAGCATGTCAATGCATTCATATTTGTGTTCTGTCCTTTACCCTTGATACACGTCATCTGTGTTTTCAGAACTTACACATCTACAAGCTTTGGTGATGGAGTGTACCCATCTACAAATATCCTGTGTCCAGGTCACACAGTTGGCCAACATCAGTTATGATTGTTGTGTTCTGCATCCCATTGGGTAACTTGCACATGATGTGTGTCACAGCAGATGTGTGCTTTAAATGCATGGGGGGCCTGTTTCATGTAGGGTGTACTGTGTGTGTTATGTAGCAGTCTCCCCAGTATGTGCTATGCATACCATGTTGATGTTGTAGGTGTGTAGAACACATGGGACATGTGTTACTCCAGTCATGGCAATGTGGAAGGAACACAGTAGGATATGACTCCTCCCTGAATGGGGACATAGACATCCCCATCAAAGACTGTAGGTGACAGATTACATTTGTATGGTCATGACACCGACTCCATAGGACATGTTATCTACACTGTGTATTGGTGTACCATGGCACCTGTGTGGCTGCTACAGTTGTATGATATATGTGCTGGCAGCCACAGGCAGTATAGCAGTGACAGTCTGACATTTACATCCAAAACCTGTCGATATAGGTGGTACAACAGTGAATGCATCCCCACAGCCTAATGCACAGTGACCATCAAAGGGTACAGTACAGTGTGTCCATACCTTCATGTGTTATGGCTCAAGTGTATGTGATATGCAGACACTACAATATTGTGCTGTGATTGATTGATGATATCTCACAGGGTAGTTACGTGCAGTGGTCAGCATGTTGCCTGTGTCAATGGCTCAGACAACAACTGACTGTGCCATAGACCATCCTGGATAACTGTTGGGACTCTGTGGGAAGTTGTAACAGCTCCCGATATGCAGACACCTGCTAATGTACCACTCAGAGGGCACTCACAGTGGTTGTGACTACAGGGAGGGAATATCTAGAAGGAGCACACCATTAATGGTGGATGGCGAACCCCACTGGTGAGTGGAGTCAGTGCAGCATAGGTCTCTCAATGCTATGTTCCTAGGGTACAAGTCTCAGATACATGCTTATACACCAGCTGGCATACCACTCTGAACATAATGTACACAGTTTTCACCATGGCCTGCCACCCTAATATACACATAAACCTTGTCAGGCCAAGGATGGTGGAGTGATACTGCTGTCCGACATCCATCACATAGTGTGACAGTCATAGGGCTCTGCCAGTGACATTCTGTAGGCATGCTCTGGCATACAGTGACATTAACAGTGTTTATCCCAGTGTCAGTAGGTATATGACAGTGGTAGTGCTGGTATCCATGCTAACCCCTATCATGGCATTTCAGATGACATGGCTCATAGATCTGGGGACACTGCTTGCACTACATGCCATGATATCCCCACATGGGGAACCGACATATATCTTCATGTGTGTAGCAATATGGGTGACCACTACAGCTCCCAATGTGTGGTCCAGCCTGGTGGGATCTGGCCACATGACATTCTCCTTAGAACTACCAGCACGTACCCCCCTCTTGCAGACAATAGACATATATGTCAAGAAAGCCATTTATAACCACCTATGGGATGCTTGACATAGCATTACTGCACCTCCCTTTTCAGATGGGACTGGCATGTCTGCAGAGCTCTTACAGCCATGCATTATGTCATCAACATTACAAATGCATGAACTGGGCTGTACAGAACAGGAGGGATACAGGCCCATCATGGCTCAGCACACCTGACTGGTGGGCAATTGCCATTAGCAGGCTGCACAATAACAGATGGACATTGCTGTGTGACATTTGTGGTAGTGGTGCCCCCATAACATGGTGGCACAACCTCCTCAGGTAACAGCAGCACATAGTGTTGTTGTGAAATTGTGTAGAGACAGTAAGTGACACCTGTCCCCACTCACACAAAGCAGGACTGGTACACACAGTTTAGTGACATGTGTGACCCCAAAGGACAGGCACAGAGAGTCACTGACTGCAGACATCATGATGCCACATATGATGGGTCTGTACTCATAGCTAACCTGTACTCCCACACTGTCTGCATCATGTACGCTCCCTAATCCCCACCATATGACACATGACAGTCCTACAACCTGTCCCATACCCACTATATTAACAGAGTAGTTTGTAACAGGCCTCACAATGGAAGGCCCACCACATCTATTGCACATGCTAAGATTCCAGACTGACACCCACCTGTGATCTGACATGGGTTAGTAACACCATTGGGAAGCCCTTGCATTCATACAGACACAACTATCTGCACACTAGCTGAGTGGACTTCAGTACCTGTTCTACCCTTGCACAGATGTGGTACATCTACTGACCAACATAACTATACAACTCTTTGTGTAACTATCCATAACTGTATGCCCTTAGCGGTGATCATCACAGAGATGCTCAGCACACATCTGTTGTGTAAACATGGTTGAGTGTACACGCTTTGGATATGTGACAGGGGGTACATGACTGTAACATGTGGTGGACATTTCTGAGGCAGTCAGCAGGGACATGGGTGAGGGAACATCATGCCGTACAACCCCCAGACTGAGCCATGTCATCTGACTATACCACCTGTTCAGGCAACATGTATAAAGCACCCATGTAGGCATCTATGATACTGTCATTGTAGAGCTCACTATATGGCCCATTGATGGCAGACATGTGTAACATAGGGATATCTGACTCCAATAGCGGATCTGTAACCAGCAGTGCTCAACAAGGCACAGTCCTGGGTCCTCTACTGCTTGGACTGCATGTTACCACATTACTTACTACAGTACCTGTGAGTACTGAAGGACTGTGGCTAACACTTTTGCCTGCTGCCTGATAATTTTGAACACTCATAGAGTATATGTATTATGTCAGCATCCTGTAGGAGGGTATTGCAAACACATGCTTAGTGACATACTAATGGCCATAATCACGGAGCAAATACATATGTAGTATCCTTACCAT